>NC_091287.1:163704786-164051036 GCF_032444005.1 Ranitomeya imitator | reverse complement strand
CGGTGTGTTCCACTCCAAGGTGTTCCCCAGGTTGCCTCTCCATTGCTTCGATCTTCTGGCTCTTCTTAAGTAGTTGTTGAAAACAACACTGCATTCGGCCTACAAGTTGGGTCTGGGGTGTAGAGTCAGTGTGTTCCATTCCAGGTGTTCCCCAGGTTGCCTCTCCATTGCTTCAATCTTCTGGCTCTCGTTCAGTAGTTGTTGAAAACAACACTGCATTCGGCCTACAAGTTGGGTCTGGGGTGTAGAGACGGTGTGTTCCACTCCAAGGTGTTCCCCAGGATGCCTCTCTATTGCTTCAATCTTAAAGTTCTTGTTTAGTAGTTGTTGAAAACAACACTGCATTCGGCCTACAAGTTGGGTCTGGGGTGTAGAGACGGTGTGTTCCACTCCAAGGTGTTCCCCAGGTTGCTTCTCCATTGCTTCGATCTTCTGGCTCTTCTTAAGTAGTTGTTGAAAACAACACTGCATTCGGCCTACAAGTTGGGTCTGGGGTGTAGAGACGGTGTGTTCCACTCCAAGGTGTTCCCCAGGTTGCCTCTCCATTGCTTCAATCTTTAAGCTCTCGTTTAGTAGTTGTTGAAAACAACACTGCATTCGGCCTACAAGTTGGGTCTGGGGTGTAGAGACGGTGTGTTCCACTCCAAGGTGTTCCCCAGGTTGCCTCTCCATTGCTTCAATCTTTAAGCTCTCGTTTAGTAGTTGTTGAAAACAACACTGCATTCGGCCTACAAGTTGGGTCTGGGGTGTAGAGACGGTGTGTTCCACTCCAAGGTGTTCCCCAGGTTGCCTCTCCATTGCTTCGATCTTCTGGCTCTTCTTAAGTAGTTGTTGAAAACAACACTGCATTCGGCCTACAAGTTGGGTCTGGGGTGTAGAGTCAGTGTGTTCCATTCCAGGTGTTCCCCAGGTTGCCTCTCCATTGCTTCAATCTTCTGGCTCTCGTTTAGTAGTTGTTGAAAACAACACTGCATTCGGCCTACAAGTTGGGTCTGGGGTGTAGAGACGGTGTGTTCCACTCCAAGGTGTTCCCCAGGTTGCCTCTCCATTGCTTCATTCTTCTGGCTCTCGTTTAGTAGTTGTTGAAAACAACACTGCATTCGGCTTACAAGTTGGGTCTGGGGTGTTTAGCCGGTGTGTTCCACTCCAAGGTGTTCTCCAGGTTTCCTCTACATTGCTTCGATCTTCTGGCTCTCGTTTAGTAGTTGTTGAAAACAACACTGCATTCGGCCTACAAGTTGGGTCTGGGGTGTAGAGACTGTGTGTTCCACTCCAAGGTGTTCTCCAGGTTTCCTCTACATTGCTTCGATCTTCTGGCTCTCGTTCAGTAGTTGTTGAAAACAACACTGCATTCGGCCTACAAGTTGGGTCTGGGGTGTAGAGACGGTGTGTTCCACTCCAAGGTGTTCCCCAGGTTGCCTCTCTATTGCTTCAATCTTAAAGCTCTTGTTTAGTAGTTGTTGAAAACAACACTGCATTCGGCCTACAAGTTGGGTCTGGGGTGTAGAGACAGTATGTTCCACTCCAAGGTGTTCCCCAGGTTGCCTCTCCATTGCTTCAATCTTCTGGCTCTTCTTAAGTAGTTGTTGAAAACAACACTGCATTCGGCCTACAAGTTGGGTCTGGGGTGTAGAGACGGTGTGTTCCACTCCAAGGTGTTCCCCAGGTTGCCTCTCCATTGCTTCAATCTTCTGGCTCTCGTTTAGTAGTTGTTGAAAACAACACTGCATTCGGCCTACAAGTTGGGTCTGGGGTGTAGAGACGGTGTGTTCCACTCCAAGGTGTTCCCCAGGTTGCCTCTCCATTGCTTCGATCTTCTGGCTCTTCTTAAGTAGTTGTTGAAAACAACACTGCATTCGGCCTACAAGTTGGGTCTGGGGTGTAGAGTCAGTGTGTTCCATTCCAGGTGTTCCCCAGGTTGCCTCTCCATTGCTTCAATCTTCTGGCTCTCGTTCAGTAGTTGTTGAAAACAACACTGCATTCGGCCTACAAGTTGGGTCTGGGGTGTAGAGACGGTGTGTTCCACTCCAAGGTGTTCCCCAGGATGCCTCTCTATTGCTTCAATCTTAAAGTTCTTGTTTAGTAGTTGTTGAAAACAACACTGCATTCGGCCTACAAGTTGGGTCTGGGGTGTAGAGACGGTGTGTTCCACTCCAAGGTGTTCCCCAGGTTGCTTCTCCATTGCTTCGATCTTCTGGCTCTTCTTAAGTAGTTGTTGAAAACAACACTGCATTCGGCCTACAAGTTGGGTCTGGGGTGTAGAGACGGTGTGTTCCACTCCAAGGTGTTCCCCAGGTTGCCTCTCCATTGCTTCAATCTTTAAGCTCTCGTTTAGTAGTTGTTGAAAACAACACTGCATTCGGCCTACAAGTTGGGTCTGGGGTGTAGAGACGGTGTGTTCCACTCCAAGGTGTTCCCCAGGTTGCCTCTCCATTGCTTCAATCTTTAAGCTCTCGTTTAGTAGTTGTTGAAAACAACACTGCATTCGGCCTACATGTTGGGTCTGGGGTGTAGAGACGGTGTGTTCCACTCCAAGGTGTTCCCCAGGTTGCCTCTCTATTGCTTCAATCTTCTGGCTCTCGTTTAGTAGTTGTTGAAAACAACACTGCATTCGGCTTACAAGTTGGGTCTGGGGTGTTTAGCCGGTGTGTTCCACTCGAAGGTGTTCTCCAGGTTTCCTCTACATTGCTTCGATCTTCTGGCTCTCGTTTAGTAGTTGTTGAAAACAACACTGCATTCGGCGTACAAGTTGGATCTGGGGTGTAGAGACTGTGTGTTCCACTCCAAGGTGTTCTCCAGGTTTCCTCTACATTGCTTCGATCTTCTGGCTCTCGTTCAGTAGTTGTTGAAAACAACACTGCATTCGGCCTACAAGTTGGGTCTGGGGTGTAGAGATGGTGTGTTCCACTCCAAGGTGTTCCCCAGGTTGCCTCTCCATTGCTTCAATCTTAAAGCTCTTGTTTAGTAGTTGTTGAAAACAACACTGCATTCGGCCTACAAGTTTGGTCTGGGGTGTAGAGACGGTGTGTTCCACTCCAAGGTGTTCTCCAGGTTGCCTCTCCATTGCTTCAATCTTAAAGCTCTTGTTTAGTAGTTGTTGAAAACAACACTGCATTCGGCCTACAAGTTGGGTCTGGGGTGTAGAGACGGTGTGTTCCACTCCAAGGTGTTCCCCAGGTTGCCTCTCCATTGCTTCAATCTTAAAGCTCTTGTTTAGTAGTTGTTGAAAACAACAATGCATTCGGCCTACAAGTTGGGTCTGGGGTGTAGAGACGGTGTGTTCCACTCCAAGGTATTCTCAAGGTTTCCTCTACATTGCTTCGATCTTCTGGCTCTTCTTAAGTAGTTGTTGAAAACAACACTGCATTCGGCCTACAAGTTGGGTCTGGGGTGTAGAGACGGTGTGTTCCACTCCAAGGTGTTCCCCAGGTTGCCTCTCCATTGCTTCAATCTTCTGGCTCTCGTTTAGTAGTAGTTGAAAACAACACTGCATTCGGCCTACAAGTTGGGTCTGGGTTGTAGAGACGGTGTATTCCACTCCAAGTTGTTCCCCAGGTTGCCTCTCCATTGCTTCAATCTTAAAGCTCTTGTTTAGTAGTTGTTGAAAACAACACTGCATTCGGCCTACAAGTTGGGTCTGGGGTGTAGAGACGGTGTGTTCCACTCCAAGGTGTTCTCCAGGTTTCCTCTACATTGCTTCGATCTTCTGGCTCTCGTTTAGTAGTTGTTGAAAAAAACACTGCATTCGGCCTACAAGTTGGGTCTGGGGTGTAGAGACGGTGTGTTCCACTCCAAGGTGTTTCCCAGGTTGCCTCTCCATTGCTTTAATCTTCTGGCTCTCGTTTAGTAGTTGTTGAAAACAACACTGCATTCGGCCTACAAGTTGGTTCTGGGGTGTAGAGACGTTGTGTTCCATTCCAAGGTGTTCCCCAGGTTGCTTCTCCAATGCTTCGATCTTCTGGCTCTTCTTAAGTAGTTGTTGAAAACAACACTGCATTCGGCCTACAAGTTGGGTCTAGGGTGTAGAGACGGTGTGTTCCACTCCAAGGTGTTCCCCTGGTTGCCTCTCCATTGCTTCAATCTTCTGGCTCTCGTTTAGTAGTTGTTGAAAACAACACTACATTCGGCCTACAAGTTGGATCTGGGGTGTAGAGACGGTGTGTTCCACTCCAAGGTGTTCCCCAGGTTGCCTCTCCATTGCTTCGATCTTCTGGCTCTTCTTAAGTAGTTGTTGAAAACAACACTGCATTCGGCCTACTAGTTGGGTCTGGGGTGTAGAGACGGTGTGTTCCACTCCAAGGTGTTCCCCAGGTTGCCTCTCCATTGCTTCAATCTTTAAGCTCTCGTTTAGTAGTTGTTAAAAACAACACTGCATTCGGCCTACAAGTTGGGTCTGGGGTGTAGAGACGGTGTGTTCCACTCCAAGGTGTTCCCCTGGTTGCCTCTCCATTGCTTCGATCTTAAAGCTCTCGTTTAGTAGTTGTTGAAAACAACACTGCATTCGGCCTACAAGTTGGGTCTGGGGTGTAGAGACGGTGTGTTCCACTCCAAGGTGTTCCCCAAGTTGCCTCTCCATTGCTTCAATCTTAAAGCTCTCGTTTAGTAGTTGTTGAAAACAACACTGCATTCGGCCTACAAGTTGGGTCTGGGGTGTAGAGACGGTGTGTTCCACTCCAAGGTGTTCCCCAGGTTGCCTCTACATTGCTTCAATCTTAAAGCTCTCATTTAGTAGTTGTTGAAAACAACACTGCATTCGGCCTACAAGTTGGGTCTGGGTTGTAGAGACGGTGTGTTCCGCTCCAAGGTGTTTCCCAGGTTTCCTCTCCATTGCTTCGATCTTCTAGCTCTTCTTAAGTAGTTGTTGAAAACAACACTGCATTCGGCCTACTAGTTGGGTCTGGGGTGTAGAGACGGTGTGTTCCACTCCAAGGTGTTCCCCAGGTTGCCTCTCCATTGCTTCAATCTTTAAGCTCTCGTTTAGTAGTTGTTGAAAACAACACTGCATTCGGCCTACAAGTTGGGTCTGGGGTGTAGAGACGGTGTGTTCCACTCCAAGGTGTTCCCCAGGTTGCCTCTCCATTGCTTCAATCTTAAAGCTCTCGTTTAGTAGTTGTTGAAAACAACACTGCATTCGGCCTACAAGTTGGGTCTGGGGTGTAGAGACGGTGTGTTCCACTCCAAGGTGTTCCCCAGGTTGCCTCTACATTGCTTCAATCTTAAAGCTCTCATTTAGTAGTTGTTGAAAACAACACTGCATTAGGCCTACAAGTTGGGTCTGGGTTGTACAGACGGTGTCTTCCACTCCAAGGTGTTCTCCAGGTTTCCTCTCCATTGCTTCAGTCTTCATGCTCGTCTTAAGTAGTTGATGAAACAACACTACATTAGGCCTACAAGTTCGGTCTGGGTCGTAGAGACGGTGTCTGCCGCTCAAAGGTGTTCTCCAGGTTGCCACATAATCGAAGCTGCATAGAGCCTATTTTGTAATTTTATGCCTACAAAGTCTTTCTCCAGGTTTCCTCTACATTGCTTCGATCTTCTGGCTCTCGTTTAGTAGTTGTTGAAAAAAACACTGCATTCGGCCTACAAGTTGGGTCTGGGGTGTAGAGACGGTGTGTTCCACTCCAAGGTGTTCCCCAGGTTGCCTCTCCATTGCTTTAATCTTCTGGCTCTCGTTTAGTAGTTGTTGAAAACAATACTGCATTCGGCCTACAAGTTGGTTCTGGGGTGTAGAGACGTTGTGTTCCATTCCAAGGTGTTCCCCAGGTTGCCTCTCCATAGCTTCGATCTTCTGGCTCTTCTTAAGTAGTTGTTGAAAACAACACTGCATTCGGCCTACAAGTTGGGTCTAGGGTGTAGAGACGGTGTGTTCCACTCCAAGGTGTTCCCCAGGTTGCCTCTCCATTGCTTCAATCTTCTGGCTCTCGTTTAGTAGTTGTTGAAAACAACACTACATTCGGCCTACAAGTTGGGTCTGGGGTGTAGAGACGGTGTGTTCCACTCCAAGGTGTTCCCCAGGTTGCCTCTCCATTGCTTCGATCTTCTGGCTCTTCTTAAGTAGTTGTTGAAAGCAACACTGCATTCGGCCTACAAGTTGGTTCTGGGGTGTAGAGTCAGTGTGTTCCACTCCAAGGTGTTCCCCAGGTTGCCTCTCCATTGCTTCAATCTTCTGGCTCTCATTTAGTAGTTGTTGAAAACAACACTACATTCGGCCTACAAGTTGCGTCTGGGGTGTAGAGACGATGTGTTCCACTCCAAGGTGTTCCCCAGGTTGCCTCTCTATTGCATCAATCTTCTGGCTCTCGTTTAGTAGTTGTCGAAAACAACACTGCATTCGGCTTACAAGTTGGGTCTTGGGGTGTAGAGCCGGTGTGTTCCACTCCAAGGTGTTCTCCAGGTTTCCTCTACATTGCTTCGATCGTCTGGCTCTCGTTTAGTAGTTGTTGAAAACAACACTGCATTCGGCCTACAAGTTGGGTCAGGGGTGTAGAGACTGTTGTTCCACTCCAAGGTGTTCTCCAGGTTTCCTCTACATTGCTTCGATCTTCTGGCTCTTGTTCAGTAGTTGTTGAAAACAACACTGCATTCGGCCTACAAGTTGGGTCTGGGGTGTAGAGACGGTGTGTTCCACTCCAAGATGTTCCTCAGGTTGCCTCTCCATTGCTTCAATCTTAAAGCTCTTGTTTAGTAGTTGTTGAAAACAACACTGCATTCGGCCTACAAGTTGGGTCTGGGGTGTAGAGACGGTGTGTTCCACTCCAAGGTGTTCTCCAGGTTTCCTCTACATTGCTTCGATCTTCTGGCTCTCGTTTAGTAGTTGTTGAAAACAACACTGCATTCGGCCTACAAGTTGGGTCTGGGGTGTCGAGACGGTGTGTTCCACTCCAAGGTGTTCTCCAGGTTCCCTCTCCATTGCTTCAATCTTAAAGCTCTTGTTTAGTAGTTGTTGAAAACAACACTGCATTCGGCCTACAAGTTGGGTCTGGGGTGTAGAGACGGTGTGTTCCACTCCAAGGTGTTCTCCAGGTTTCCTCTACATTGCTTCAATCTTCTGGCTCTCGTTCAGTAGTTGTTGAAAACAACACTGCATTCGGCCTACAAGTTGGGTCTGGGGTGTAGAGACGGTGTGTTCCACCCCAAGGTGTTCCCCAGGTTGCCTCTCCATTGCTGCAATCTTAAAGCTCTTGTTTAGTAGTTGTTGAAAACAACACTGCATTCGGCCTACAAGTTGGGTCTGGGGTGTAGAGATGGTGTGTTCCACTCCAAGGTGTTCTCCAGGTTTCCTCTACATTGCTTCGATCTTCTGGCTCTTCTTAAGTAGTTGTTGAAAACAACACTGCATTCGGCCTACAAGTTGGGTCTGGGGTGTAGAGACGGTGTGTTCCACTCCAAGGTGTTCCCCAGGTTGCCTCTGCATTGCTTCAATCTTAAAGCTCTCGTTTAGTAGTTGTTGAAAACAACACTGCATTCGGCCTACAAGTTGGGTCTGGGGTGTAGAGACGGTGTGTTCCACTCCAAGGTGTTCCCCAGGTTGCCTCTACATTGCTTCAATCTTAAAGCTCTCATTTAGTAGTTGTTGAAAACAACACTGCATTCGGCCTACAAGTTGGGTCTGGGTTGTAGAGACGGTGTGTTCCGCTCCAAGGTGTTCCCCAGGTTTCCTCTCCATTGCTTCGATCTTCTAGCTCTTCTTAAGTAGTTGTTGAAAACAACACTGCATTAGGCCTACAAGTTGGGTCTGGGTTGTACAGACGGTGTCTTCCACTCCAAGGTGTTCTCCAGGTTTCCTCTCCATTGCTTCAGTCTTCATGCTCGTCTTAAGTAGTTGATGAAACAACACTACATTAGGCCTACAAGTTCGGTCTGGGTCGTAGAGACGGTGTCTGCCGCTCAAAGGTGTTCTCCAGGTTGCCACATAATCGAAGCTGCATAGAGCCTATTTTGTAATTTTATGCCTACAAAGTCTTTCTGCGGTCCCTCCTTCCAATTGTCCTCCACTGAGCACAACAATGCAGAACGTGTACCCATGTAACCTTTTTTAAACCAGCGTCGAGCCAACTTTGTGGTTTAAGGCCTACTTGTAGTGTCTGGCTGCACCACTCAATACAGCTGTCCTCTTTACAAAAAATGACCTACAATTATCTGGTTTTCAGCCTATCGGAATTTTAAAACTGCAGTGGGCCTACTAGTTGGGTTGGGGCCTTCTATCTGTGTCTGCCGCTCCTTGCTGTTCTCCAACAGTTAACAAAGCTGTGCCGCCTGTTTACTACTCTTGCTAATTTTGAACTGCATTTAGACTACTTACAGATTTGGGCCTACTCTCTGTGTCAGCCTCTCCTTCCAGTTGTCCTCCACTGAACAAAACAATGCCCCCCTGGTTAGTCCTGTTACCAATTTTGAACTGCATTTAGCCCACTTTATTCTTTGGGCCTATATCTGTGTTTCCTCCTCATCCTGCCCATTGCCCAGCCAGTGATAGATGAGTCTGCTGGTACATTGACCCATAACGCAACATTCCCCGTGCACGCTACACTGCAAGATTGTGACCCTGCTGAAAGTCAGGTCCCCCTTCCCGCATACCATACCACCTTACACGAGGACAAAGAGGAAGGTGCAGATGAAGGTGCAGGTTCCTTCATCAGGTGGGGGGAGGAATACTTGTTGGCGACGTCACTGGCACAGGGCCCCTCATAGAACGCAAAAGTATTGCTGCCGGTGGGAGGCGCCCCCGCCGTGCAAACACACCGCTGTACTTTGAGGGGCCCTGTGCCAGTGCCAATGCCAACGAGGGCCCCCCCCCCCTGCTTGCTCAGGATCACAGCACTTGCAAAGTTGAAATACTTATCTCTCCCTGCTCCACTGCCGTGACGTGGTCCAGATTTACTGGACCCACTAATTACTTGAACCAGCCCTACCCCCCACAACTTTAGCCAAATGACCCCCAATTTCAAATGCCTTACAATTATTATAAGCTAAATTAAGATTGACAAGCTTCAGTAACAAGAATGTATGTTTTTGCCATTAAAATGAACTCTGTACATGTTTTCCTGGCCTCTATTCACTGCCGACTATGCTCCCCCATTGACTTGCATTGGGTTTCGTGTTTCGGTCGATCCCCGACTTTTCGCGATAATCGGCCGATTCCACTCGACTCGACTTTTGAGATAGTCGGGTTTCGCGAAACCTGACTCGACTCTAAAAAGGTCAAGGTCGCTCAACCCTACCATCCAGTTTCAGGGAAATTTGAGGTATTGGTCCTGCAGATGGGGTTTTACATGTCAGGAGCGTAGTGTCTTGCGGACCTGGCTTGTACTTGTCCTATGGACGGGGTACTTCACTGCTTTCTGTACTTCTTCCTTGACCTGTTTCTCTGGACCAACTCTTTGGTTGCATGGGTGCTCTGCACTGGTTCCGGAAATGGCCAAACTTTCCACAGTTGTAACACCTGACACTTCTTCTGTCTTTGTAGGGTGGTTGCGCTTCCAGGTCAGTGGTCACCATGAGAGGGGCCGTCTACTGCACTCCTGTTTGGGACTCCCTCCCTTTGGCTACTGTGGACAAAGGCATGATGGGCACTGTAGCGGGAGTGGGTTCATGGCCTGCTGATTGAAGCTGCGGGCCTTGGTGGAAAGATGGGGCCTGCAGGTGTATCCGTGGCGAGGCCCGGGGGTGCCATGAGACCAGCAGCTGCATCCAACCCGAGGTCTTGGGGCATTACAGGGGCTACAGCTGCATCTGCCACCACTTCTTTCCCCTGGTCTGACATAGCTTCCCCCCTTTGCTAACCTTATTGAGGTCAGTGTCTCTTCATCTGCATCAGTTCTTCCTGTGTGTCGCTCGGCACTTTGCAGCGTCTTCACTTCTGGCTCCCCTTCTGGAGTTCTCAGCAGCGCGGCACCCATTTCCTTCTTTGCGCTCTTTCCAGCTGGCTCCGCCCACGAAGATACGCCTCTTCTTCCCTCGCGCTCTTCGTGGCACTATAAAGGTGGCAGTTTTGGCAGCAATTGGAGCAAGGAACCATACAGAGTGATTACACTCAGCCCAGCCTCATGTATTCCCAATGTGGATTGGTAGACAATGAGGAGGAGGAGGAAGAGGAAAAACAGGAGCAACTTTAATGCGATATAGACGGTACTACAAGCACAGCTGTCATACTGTCTGTTCAGCGGGGATGGCCTGAGGACAGGGAGAAAGAGAATGAGGAGGAGGAGGACAGCATAGTCAGTCATCCTGTTGGTGAGGACACAGAAGTCTTGCCTATTAGCAGTCTGGCATGCATGGCTGACTTTATATTGCGCTGCGTTTCCCGTGACCCTTCGCATTGTTAAAATATTCGGGGACTCTCATTACTGGTTGGCGACACTTCTAGACCCTTGCTACAAGGAGAACTTTCAATCTCTTCAGCCAGAGGTAGACAGGTGTACAAAAGTGTTGCATTACCAGAGAGCCCTTGTAGCGGAATTAATTAAAAAATTTCCATGTGAGAACGCTGGCAGCAGATGTCAGAGTTTGTTGTACAACCAAGGAGTCCAAGCGAGAGAGACAGAAGTACAATCCTGCTCAGGCATGGGGAACAATGGCAAAGTTCTGGGACAGTTTTCTCAGACCCTCCCATTGTGCTGGCACAGAGGCAAGGGGTGCTATTAGAGGAAGTGCAATGTTTGGGAAGATGCTGAGAGAGTACCTTGCAGATCGTACAAACATCCTCCAGGATTCCTCTGTGCCTTTTAATTATTGGGTATCCAAGCTGGACATCTGGCATGAACTGGCTCTCTACGCATTGAAGGTCTTGGCTTGCCCTGCTGCTAGCATTCTGTCAGAGCGTGTTTTTAGTGCCGCTGGTGGAATTATAACAGATAAGTGCATCTGCTTGTCAACTGAAAATGCTGGCAGGCTGACTCTTATAAAAATGTGCAAGGGCTGGATTGGCCAAGACTTCTGTACACCACCACGTGAAAACAGTGAAACATAACCTCTAATACATTGTCTTTTTTGTGGAGGTGTATTCTCATGCACCTCTTCACAACCACACATGGGTATATGCTTCCTGATTTGGTCTGTTTGGTGTTATTTTCCTCTTATCCTCATCATCCACAACCACTAGATCACCAGGGTTAACGTGTTCTGTTCTGGTACAGCCCGTCCAATTTTTGTGCAAGGATGTTTTTATGATGCCCATTACTAATTTGAAACCAAAACAAATGTTACTCCCCCAGGGGGAAATGTCATAAAAATGAGATGCACATATATTTTTCCCAGTTATTCTTATATTTTCCATTTTTCATATCTCTGGACTTCTTCTAATGAGCTGCCGCATTTGTTCTATGATTTACCATGACCTGATCTCATTTTCAGGCGAGCACCTCCGTTTACCTATTGGATTACCACTTATTGAAAGTCTCCATTCAGCGTCTCTTTGGATTCTGCAGCTGTGCAGCTCACTTTTTTTCTTTTTGTTTTATTGACTATTATATTATATTTTAATTTAAATCCCTGACTCTGAGCTGTTGCTAGGGACAAACATATCTTGTTGGACACATTCTGGCTTCATATCTATGAACATGTGTTCGCCCCTCCCTTTTGTTATTTTCTTTCATTGGTGGATTCACATTTTTAATTTATTTGTTTGATTTCAGCATGATTTATTATTATGTCTCCTCATTCTCCACCACTAGATTACCAGGGTTAACGTGTTCTGTGCTGTTACAGCCAGTCCAATTTTTGTCAAGGGTGTCTATGATGCCCATAAAATATTTTTTAAAAATGTACCCCCCCAATGGGGAAATGTTTGTCAGCCCATGCACTTTATGTATGGGCATTACAAGTCTAGGAGACCAGCTCCTTAACATTGGGCCTAGTTTTTAATGAGGGCTTCCTCAACGTGTCATCATTCTCCGCCACTAGAACACCATGGTGAACATGTTGTATGCTGCTACAGCCATTCAATTTTTTGAGCAAGGGTGTCTGTGATACCCAAAAATAATATTTTAAAATGTTACCCCCATGGGGAAATGTTTGTCAGCCCATGCACTTTATGTATGGGCATTGCAAGTGTAGGAAACCCGCTCATTCACATTGGGCCTAGTTTTTAATGATGCCTTCATCAATGTCTCCTCATTCTCCACCACTAGATCAGCAGGGCTAACGTGTTCTGTGCTGCTACAGGCAGTCCAGTTTCTGAAAAGAGTGTCTATAATGCCCATAAAATATTTTTTTTTAAATGTGCCCCTCATGGGGAAATGTTTATCAGCCCATGCACTGCGTGTATTGGCATTATATGTCTAGGAGACATTCTCCTTAACATTGGGCCTAGCTTTTAATGCTTCCTTTCTCAACTTGTCATCATTCTCCACCACTAGATCACCATGGTTAACATGTTCTGTGCTGCTACAGCAAGTCCATGTTTTGTGCAAGGGTGTTTTTATGATGCCCATTACTAATTTGAAACCAGAAAAATGTTACTCCCTCAAGGGGAAATGTCATAAAAATGAGATGTACGTATATTCATCCCATTTAATCTTATATTTTCCAATTTTCCTATCTAAGACCATCCTCTTATGACCAAGTGTATACCTCTCCAATATAAAAATATTGAAATACTAATATATTACATATTTATATATATCCCTGTCTAAGAGCTATTGCTGGGGACCAACATACCTCGTTGTACACATGCTGGCTTCATATATATGAACCTGTATATGCCCTTCCCTTTTGTTATTTTCTCTCATAGATGGATTCTCATCCTTTATTTATTTGTTTGATTTCTGTATGATTTATCATTATTTCTCCTCATTCTCCGCCACTGGATCACCAGGGTTAAAGGGTTCTGTGCTGCTACAGCCACTCCAATTTTTGGCAAGGGTATCTATGAATCCCATAAAATAGTTTTCAAAAATGTACCCCCCATGGGGGAATGTTGGTCAGCCCGTGCACTTCGTGTATGGGCATTACAAGTCGAGGAGACCCACTCCTTAATATTATGCCTAGTTTTTATTTGTGCTAGTTGGGCAGGGGAGTCTATGTGCACATATCCACATCATTGCAAGGCTACCTGAGTACAGTGTCTACTTTCAGGTGCTTGCTATTGGGACGTGAGTCTATCCAAATTTCTGGTCCCATTCTATTTTGTAAAAGTACTGGGCTTTTTTGTCTTCACTTTTAATATAATTTTTTTTTTTTTTTTAAACTCCTGTGCTTGTGATTTAAATGATTTAAAAAAATGATATTTTATGTGTACTAACCACTTCTATATTTGCCCTGCGGTATTTGCCCAGAGAGGAGTGAAAGTTGCTTTAACAAAATATTCCTAAAAAGGGATGTGACTTTAATAAATTAATGCAAGTTTTTAAAATTAAATCCTCATTTAAATGCCTGTAAGTTGGTTATTTGCATTTAGCTAAAATAAAAATATTGAGAATTGCATTACTAGATGAGAGTTTGATTACAGCATAAAAAATTCTTGCAAACGTAGATGAGCATTTTTGAGACCATATTTGTAATATTGAGCGGTACCTAAAACCATGCTGGTGCCATTCCTATGACTGGAATCTGAACTCTGCAGGAGGTAATAAAATTAATATCCTGCCCGCAGCTGAGCTCTCAATTCAGGCATCACATGGTGTTACAATGTTAGCTATTAACCTTTCTGTCTGAAGAGGAAATTTGCAAATTAAATTTCCCAGAGGAGCATTGCACGGCGAATAAACCTCCTTACCTTGACTAGCCAGAGCTGGTATGTCACTCTCCACAAGGAGAAACCTTACCCCTTAGACTCCAGTCCAGAGCCTCTCACCTAGCCATATCAGATCTCATACTTTGCACTGACAAGGGCCAATAGCCCGAAACACCGTGACTGCAAGTTGAGATTCTGAATTGGTTTTTATCCTAAGTCATATTGCATGACTCGTTAAAGGGTTGATTGTGACTTGTAGGATCGCTACTTCTAAACAGGTGGCACTATAAAGTTCAAATTCTTATTCTATCTGAAGAGGCAATTTGCATGTAGTTATTAACCTACAGATTGACCCCCATATCTGCAGGTTAATAGCTGTATTTTGCATGACAGTTTCCAATTAAATGTCATAATCCAAGTGTAGTGTCTGATCAGAGTAACATGATATTGAGCGACAGATGGGTTGACATGGAAACCAGGATCCTATAAAATTATTTAATCTTCAAAGTAAATGCTGTAAAGAAAAATAAATTGAAATGCCAGAATTGGTGGTTTTTATTAAACAAACAGCTTAAAAATACAGAACAAAGCAATCCAAATGTTTATACCCTAAAGTAGTACCAATAAAACAACATATCATCCCCCAAAAAATATTCCCCATAAAGATTCATAGATGGAACATTAAAAGTTTTATAAGTCTCAGACAACCTAAAAAAATCATGCTTCCAAAAGCAGAGATTGATGGGTTAGTCCGCATAGGATTGAATTTGATTCAAATTCATATCCATGATTCCACTATATTTGCACATTGATTAGAGAGGATAGTCAAATAAAAATGTCCATGTGCCAGGCTGCACACTCATTGAGCAGGCTAAATGTCTGAAGCACAGAAGCTAGGGCTCACACATAAAGTCCTGCTGCAATACAACCACATGTAATTTGAGGGGCGCAGTAGTGTAAAACAAAGGTTGGCCAAAGAATGCCATTTTATGCCTGTACTCTGTATGGATAGTTCAGCTCAGATCACAGGGCATAAGGGTAGAAAAAAGTCTAACATGATTGTGAAGTACTGTTTCAGGACTGATGTACCAGACAGAGTAAAGGATAGTCTCAGTTTGTGAAAAGAAATCATAGTTTCAAGTGACATACAGTGAACTGTTATTAGCATTGTTATCATCATCATTTAGTGTGACTGTGAATTACTACATGTGTGATATATTGCACACAGTGTCAACAAACAAGGGGAGCATTAACCCCTTAACGACCGTCGATACGCCTTTTAACAGAGGTAGTTAAGGGCACTTAAACCACAGCTCCGTTAATTAATGGTGCTGTGGAAAAAGCGAATAGCGCCCCCAGAGTCGGATTTTCTCTGGGGTCTCAGCTGCCCGGGGTAGCAGAGACCCCAGAGAACATGATTCAGATCGGTTTTCACTGACCCGGGTTTTGCGATCACCGGTATTAACCGTTTACCGTCAACCGCAAAAAAAAGGTCCGAAGTGCCATTTAATTTCTCTCTCCTCTGATGTGATCGCACATCAGAGAGAGAAATAGGGTCCCCGATCCTCCTCTATTGCCAGAAAAAAAATGGCGGGCGCATGCATAGTGCGCGCGCCGAGATCTGCTGGCCGGCACCAGAAAGATCTCGGGGTCTCGGCTGGCGGGGGTAGCCCAGACCACAGAGAACATAATTTGGGTTGGTTTTTACCAACCCTGGTTTTGCATATTGTAGAATACCCGATGCGTTGTATATAATGCAGCCCACGCAGTATCTAACACAGGCCACGTAGTGTACAGCAGCCATGTAGTATATAACACTGCCCACGTAGTATATAGCAGCCATGTAGTATATAGTACTGCCCACGTAGTATATAGCAGCCATGTAGTATATAGTACTGCCCACGTAGTATATAGCAGCCATGTAGTATATAGTACTGCCTACGTAGTATATAGCAGCCATGTAGTACATAGTACTGCCCACATAGTATATAGCAGCCATGTAGTATATAGTACTGCCCACATAGTATATAGCAGCCATGTAGTATATAGTACTACCCACGTAGTATATAGCAGCCATGTAGTATATAGTACTGCCCACGTAGTATATAGCACCCATGTAGTAGATAGTACTGCCCATGTAGTATATTGCAGCCATGTAGTATATAGTACTGTCCACGTAGTATATAGCAGCCATGTAGTATATAGTACTGCCCACTCACTCACTGGGAAAAATGCCTTATAATTTATTATAAGGCAGTCAGTTTAAAATGTAAACAATGGTTAACGTTGCTCTCCAAAGGGGTTGGATACAGTCCAAGGATATCTCACAGTACTACACACTTTTTAAAGGACAATTGGAGGCTTTATAGAAATTTTTATTCACTCTGCAAATCAATTCAACACAAATTAAATAATTGGGAAGAAATTGTTATAGGTGGTGAATTAGAATTTCAAAAGATTTCTTTATCTTAAATAAGAATAATTTTCATGAATGTTTGATGCAAACTGCAAACTGTGCCATGCAATCTAATTTAATTAGGTTTTTTCTCTTTTTTTAGACAGAGCAACTGATAACACTTTGGATTTTGTTTGTCGTTATCATGGTTGGAAATTCTGTGGTTTTGTACCTAACATGGAAGGAGAGGGTACGAAAGAGAAAGTCTCGTATGACATTTTTTGTTACACAACTTGCAATTACAGGTAAGAAATAATAGTTTAAATATTCACCTTAGATGTTGCTGAATTGACAATTCCCCTCTAAGTCCATTTTTACCTAGAATTAAGAAGTTAAGATCAGCTCAAGAATGTATTAATTTTGTAACATTCTTTTGAGAACTAAATTGTAAATTTCAAGTATTATTAATGCATTGATATTAGTGTACACTCTCCATAAGGAGAAACGATACCCCTTAGACCCCAGTCCAGAGCCTCTCACCTAGCCAAATCAGTTCTCATGCTTCGCACTGACGAGGGCCAACAGCCCAAAACACCGTGTCTGCAAATTGAGATACTGATTTGGCTTTTATCCTAAGTCATATTGCACGACTCTTTAAAGGGTTGATTGTGACTTGTAGGATCGCTACTTCCAACAGGTGGTGCTAAAGAGTTTAAGTCCTCTTTTTCTCAGAAGAGGCAATTTGCATATTTGATATTAATGTAGCATTGAAATTAGATTTGGAAAAGCAATTTACTATTCCAGAAATACTGCATCCAGTTTTTTTAAAATTGACAAAAACCCTTAAGCATTTAAAACCCTCTATAAAATCTTGTCAAAGAAAATACATTTGCATACTTCAGTAAATTAGTTGATGTAATGTTATAAATTACTAAATATGCTGTTACATAATTCACACATGACCACAAGGGGTCAGGCATGTGAACTTATCTCCAATTTATAGACCTTTTATTAAAAAGTGGGTTTCCTACCATATCCATTCAAAGAACAATGATCATTAACGATTCAATGTATAAATTTGCCATAAAGGGGTTGTCCAGTCCAAATTGATAAATAAGCAGTTACTCTGTAGGACTGCAGACTTATGAATCCCCCCAGCGTACGCCCTGTGTGCTGTGGGGACTTGCTGGTTTCTGAGTTGGGACAGGAGGATATTTTTGAGCTATACATACTCAAGGCCAGAGCATATTCCGTGGGCACGGCCTCGCTTCCATACACTTGTATGGAGCGAGGCTGCACCCTCTAGTTGGACATGCCCACTGGATGGTTAGATCACTAGGCGGGGAGTGACATCACTCAATAAAAGTGTATGGAGCAAGGTCAAGCCCACTAGACGGGCCCTGGCCAGTAGTATGTGTAGCATATTCATTACCTCCTATTTTGGCTCAGAAATCATTTAATCCCCACAGTGCACAGTGTGTGCACTGGAGGGATTCATAAGTTTGCAGTCACACATCCCTTTAATGACAGCCTTTGTAACCAGTGCTATCTAATAAGCATTGTACTGTGCAACAGATATGATTTCAGTAAAGTATGTCTCTGGAGACATGTATTTTTTTCTAAAATGATACAGACAATTGATGGTTGTATTGGAACATTAATGCAACCAGTGACTGGATCCAACGCTCTGACATTTTTGCAATGGGATGTCATTGCTGCAGTCGGAAGCAGTCAGCGGTGGACTAGACAGCTTGCAATCTGTGAGGCAAATATTGCCTTTTATTTTCATCAGTAGTGAAACATTCATGTGGATCGTCAAACTCAGACAGGTGTCCCACCCCTATCAAAGTGTATTAATCCCTTAACTCCCTGAGCTTTTTCACTTTTTTGTTTTCGTTTTTGCTCCCCTTCTTTCCAAAGCCATAATGTTTTTATTTTTCTATCAATATGGCCACATGAAGGCTTATTTTTGGTGAAACGAGTTGTACTTTTGAACGACACCATTGGTTTTACCATGCCGTGTACTCATAAATGGATTAAAAATTCCAAGTGCAGTAAAATTGCAAAAAAAGTGCAATCCCACACTTGCTTTTTGTTTTTTTTGCTGGGTTCACTAAATGCTAAAACTGACTGGCCATTATGATTCTCCAAGTCATTACGAGTTCATGGACACCAAACATGGCTAGGTTCTCTTTTATCTAGGTGGTGAAAAAAATTCCAAAGCTTGCTAAAAAAAAAAAGAAAAAAAAAAGCCCAATTTTCCGTTACCTGTAGCGTCTCCATTATTTGTGATCTCGTGTTGGGTGAGGGCTTTTATTTTGTATGACGAGCAGACGTTTTTAATGATACCACATTTGTGCAGATGCATTCTTTTGATCGCCTGTTATTGTATCTTAATGCAGTGTCGTGGCGACAAAAAAAGCATAATTCTGGCCTTTTGATTTTTTTTCTCGCTATCCCATTTAGCAATCAGGTTAATCCTTTTTATATTGATAGATTGGGCAATTCTGAACGCGGCAATACCAAATATTTGAGTAGGTTTGATTTTTTTTATTGTTTTATTTTTGATTAGACTGTGAGCTCTCGCGGGCAGGGTCCCTGTACTTGTGTGTGCCTTGTTTCCTCATGTCTATTGTACTTGTCTATATTTGCCCCGTTCACAGGCGCTGGACCTCTCTGACCTTTCCTGGCGCCTGCGCACTGCAGTACTTTTCTCTGCCCTCAACAGGGCAGACAAAATACGTCTGTGCCGGAGATGCAGCATGAATACAAGAAGAGGACATCATCGTGAGAAGATGGGAGGCGTTGGACCGGACCGCGATGCCGATCGGACCGGACCGCAGGGGACCGCCCTTGGGTGAGTATAATCTAACCTCTTTTTCTCATCTTTCAAAATACATCGGGGGCTTCTCTACAGCATTACAAAATGCTGTAGATAAGCCCCTGATGGTGGGCTTAGCTCACCTTCGATTTTGGGGGTGACAGGTTCCTTTTAATGATTGAAACTGCTATTTTCTGTGAATTGGATGCTAAACATTCAGCATTTTTTGTATTGTGCCAGCAACAGCATTTAAAAATAATTCAGAATTAAAATCATCCCGAGTTCGTATTGAAGTGAAAATGGGATCTGCAGTGTCCCATCTTTCAAGTCTCAACTGTGCAGTCACCAGACTCAATGTCTCTGATGATTCCATCCAGAAATTACTTGATATCATCATACACGGCATTTAGGGCACTTGCAAATGAATGTCTACGCTGTAAATTTACACATTTGAAATGATCAATATGCTTGTGGGCATTTAAATTGCAGAGATGTCTTTGATGGTAATAGAAATGTTGAAACAGTAATGTTTGAACAGCGGCCCCCTCGTACATCATTACTAACAGCAAGATCACCAACATTTTCAGCATGTGATTCAAGACCTGAACTGCTTTGGGAAATTTGTAACACATTGTCGTCATCATCTTCAGGGCTCTCTCAGGTGTGTAAACACTCATAGCTGTGGATCGTGTATCATTTCTGTGGTATGAGAGGCCTCTTGCCTGCCGCCTCTTAGCCGATAATGAGCGCTTAGCACTACTCATCAATTTAACATCTCATTTTATAACTTCAGCTCTATTATATGCCTGCAGTGGTATTTTAGATATTTTCTGTAACACATAACCGACCAGGTGCCGCATATGCATCCACATACAGTTTTCAGAGTGAATGTAGCTCTGCATATGTGATGATAATAATTTCTCAAATCTACCACACAAAAATTAATTTGGTTAACAATGTTTTTGTATTGTATATACCAACAAATCAGCTAGTGAAAAACATTTAAGTCTTCCCCAGCCCATCCAGCACAGCTAAGATAAAGTTTGATATTGTAGCTAGGATAAAGCTACATCTAGCAGCTAGGATAAAGTTCTGGATTTTGAGTTTTCTTTTGCTTTTAACTTGCATCATAACCTGAAAGTGATCACCTCTTTAGACGGTTTACACCACTAACATTATTAGATGAACCTCCAAGAGATGTATTTGTCTGCTGTGCAGTATGACACACCGGATATTGTTCGGATTTAAGATAGGGTGCTTACTGGCAGCGAGTTGATCAACTGCACTTCACAACTTGCTTTTATTGGGTTATTCATAAAAATGATCTGAACCATGATGGTAGGTAATGGCTCTGTAGTGTTCTACCTTGAACTGCATTTACTGTATATTTTTGCACTGGAATTTTTGGATAAAGCTTTCAGCTTTATTTTGCTGTAAAGTGCTGCATCTTCACTGCACAACTCAAATTAGGGCTAGAGGAAGTGTTCTTACATCTCCATTAGCTTGTTGTAGAAGGTTCACAGCCTAGAATTCTTCAGTACTGAGTGTAGAGTAAATGAACATTGTTTTCTTCATTCATGACCTTTAGATAAAAGAATGTGATCACAGGCTGCCCATGAAATGTCATGACAGCCGGGGTTAGCTGATGACCACTGTGCCTGTCATTATGGAGCTGCCTGTGTCTGGGATTCAAAGGAGACCATGGTTTTTGCTATATGCAGCGATGCCGTCTCGTCGCTGTATATAGCACAAATGATTGGACAATCGCATCTTCCAGTTGCCTAAAGGAGCTAACAGTGCAAAGTAAAAAAAAGGAAAAAAGAAAACTAAAAGTTCAAATCACCCACCTTTTTCCTCATTTAAAATGAAGACATTAAATAAACACATACAGGTGCTTCTCACAAAAATAGAATATCATCAAAAAGTTAAAGGGAACCTGTCACCCCCAAAATCGCGTGTGAGGTAAGCCCACCTGCATCATTCTGGGATGCTGTAGATAAGCACTCGATGTATCCTAAAAGATGAGAAAAAGACGTTAGATCCAGGGGCTTTCCCACTGTTGGTCCAGGTCCTGCGCCTCCCATCTTCATCAGATGACGTCCTCTTCTGGTCTTCACGCTGCAGCTCCAGCGCAGGCGTACTTTGTCTGCCCTGTTGAGGGCAGAGCAAAGTACTGCAGTGCACAGGCGCCGGACCTCTCTTACCTTTCCCGGCGCCTGCGCACTGCAGTACTTTGCTCTGCTCTCAACAGGGCAGACAAAGTACGCTTGCGCTGGAGCCGCAGCGTGAAGACCAGAAGAGGACGTCATCTTATGAAGATGGGAGGCGCAGGACCCAGACCAACAGTGGGAACGCCCCTGGGTGAGTATAATCTAACGTCTTTTTCTCATCTTTTAGGATACATCGGGGGCTTATCTATAGCATTCCAGAATGCTGTAGATAAGCCCCTGATGCCGGTGGGCTTACCTCACCCGCGATTTTGGGGGTGACAGGTTCCCTTTAATTTAGTTCAGTTCTTCAATACAAAAAGTGAAACTCATATATTATATCGTCAATACAAGCAGAGTGAGCTGTTTCAAGTGTTTCTGTTAATGTTGATGATTATGGCTTACAGCTAATGAAAACCAAAAACTCATTATCTCAGTAAATTTGAATAATTAACAAAAAAAACACCTGCAAAGGCTTCCTAAGCATTTAAAAAGGTTCATAAATCTTTTTCAGTAGGCTCTACAATCATGGGGAAGACTGCTGACTTGACAGATGTCCAGAAGGCAGTCATTGACACACTACACAAGGAAGGTAAGCCACAAAAGGTCATTGCTAAAGAAGCTGGCTATGGAATGGAAGAAAAAAGTGTGGTAGAAAATTTACCTTTTTGATGATAGTCTAATTTTGTGAGAAGAACCTGTATGTATCCATAAACTAAATATTCAAGAATGCCAAAGATGCACAAAACAGCTGTAACAAGAGATCAAAAAGTCACATATATCTCAAAATAGGATTAGTAAAATATTGTCTCACCCCACAGAAAATAAGCCTTGACACAGCTTCATTGGCTTAAAAATGAAAATGTTATAGGTCTCATAAAATGGCAACAGAACCCAAAAACTTTTTTTTGCATATTTCTGATTTTTTTTTTCAAAAATAAAATAATAAAAACAGGACATTTTAGGTATCGCCGTATTTGTAATGATCAGTAGAATCATATTGCAAGGTTATGTTTACCACAACAGTTAACTGGATTTGGATTTTTTTCCATTATTCAGTACACTATGTGGTAATCGTATAACATGAATAAACATTTGTTTGCATATTATAAAAATATTGTATAAACTATGCACGCTCAAACATACTGTACATATAACTAAATATTGAATAAGTAAGAGATTAATAGACTATTTAGACACAAACACACCAATAAATATTTGCCTGCATATGTAAAACAGTATATAAACTATACATGCTAAAAAACGCAATGGAACATATGACAATAGTGAATAAGTAAGGGAAGAAAAGACTATTTAGACATAATACACGAATAAACATTTGCTTGCATACTTAAACCACTGCATAAGCTTAAATATGTAACTAGGTTTTAACCCCTTAGTGACCACCAATACGTTTTTTTACTGACCCCACATATCAAACAATAGCATCCCCCCAACTGGTGAAAATGCAGCAGCTGTTGACTGTACACTATAGCTGACTCCTTGCTCTATCAACCTTGATTGGTTTTGACAGGAACCATGCCTTTTTAAATCCTTAGATCAGGGGTCTCAAACTGCATTTCTCGAGGGCCTCAAACCATGCATGTTTTGAAGATATTCTTAGCATTGCACAAGGTGCTGGAATCATTCTGTGCAGGTGATTAAATTATCACCTGTACAACACAAGGAAATCCTGAAAACATGACCTGTTTGCAGCCCTCGAGGAATGCAGTTTGAGACCTCTGCCTTAGATGCTGCTGTCAATAGTGACTATGGCATCTAAATATTAACAGAGTGTAAAGGCTTCCGCTTTAACCCCATCGGTATTCTGAGATCTTGATCGTGTGGTCCTGATGATTGCCATGGTAATTAATGGTCAAATAACTGCCTTAGAGTCTGTCGGCTATAGTGACCAGTAGAATTGAGCGACTTTTACTTTTTTAGGATCAAGTTGGGTTTCGCGAAACCCAACTTTCTCAAAAGTCGGGTCGGGTGAAATCAGCCGATTATTGCGAAAAGTCGGGGTTCGGCCGAAACACGAAACCCAATGCAGGTCAATGGGGAATCAAAGTCAGCAGTGAGTGGAGGATAGGAAAACAATAAAGTTAAAGGCTAAAGTTGTGGGGGCGTAGGGCTGGCTCAATATTTTTGTGGGCCCGGGAAACGCGGAATACGTCACGGCGGTGGAGCAGGGAGAGGCAAGTATTTCAACTTTGCTAGTGCTGCGATCCTGAGCAAGCGGGGGGGGGGGGCCCACTAGTTGGCACTGGCACAGGGCCCCTCATAGTACGGCGGTGTGTTTGACGGCAGGTGGCGCCTCCCACTGCCAGAGACACTTTTGCCTACTATGAGGGGCCCTGTGCCAGTGCCAATGAATATGCCCCCCCACCTGGTGAAGGAACTTGCACTTTCATCTGCACCTTCCTCTTTGTCCCTGTGTAAGATGGTATAGTATGCGGGAAGGGGAACCTGACTTTCAGCAAGGTCAGATTCAGGCTGTGTAGAGTGCAAGGGGAATGTAGTGGTCTGGGTCAATGTACCAGCAGACTCATCCAGCAGTTGATGGACAATGGGCAGGATGAGGAGGAAACACAAGTATAGGCCCAAAATAAAAAAGTAGAGAGTAGGCTAAAAGCAGTTCAAAATTGGTAACAGGAGAACAAAGGCGGCATTGCTTTGTTCAGTGTAGGACAACTGTAAGGAGTGGCTGACACAGTTACTAGGCCAAAATAAGTAAGTAGGCTAAATTCAGTTCAAAATTGGTAACAGGGGTAGACAGGTGGCATTGTTTTCTTCAGGGGAGGAGAAAAGCAAGGAGAGGCAGACACCGTTAGTAGGCCCAACCAAACAAGTAGGCCAAATGCAGTTTAATATCTGAAACGGTGAAAATTGAAGTTCAGCTTTGTTCAGTGGAGGAGAACAACAAGGAGCGGCAGACACCGTTAGTAGGCCCAACCAAACAAGTAGGCCAAATACAGTTTAATATCTGAAACGGTGAAAATTGAGGCTCAGCTTTGTACAGTTGAAGGAGAACAACAAGCAGCGGCAGACATCGTTTGTAGGCCCAACAAAACAAGGAGGCCAAATGCAGTTTAATATCTGAAACAGTGAAAATTGAGGCTCAGCTTTGTTCAGTGGAGGAGAAAAGCAAGGAGCGTCAGACACCGTTAGTAGGCGTAACCAAACCAGTAGGCCAAATGCAGTGTAATATCATAACCAGGATGAAAATTGAAGCTCAGCTTTGTTCAGTGGAGGAGAAAAGCAAGGAGCGTCAGACACCGTTAGTAGGCGTAACCAAACCAGTAGGCCAAATGCAGTGTAATATCCTAACCAGGATGAAAATTGAAGCTCAGATTTGTTCAGTGGAGGAGAAAGGCAAAGAGCGGCAGACACTTATGGTAGGCGTAACCAAACCAGTAGGCAAAATGCAGTGTAATATCCTAACCAGGATGAAAATTGAAGCTCAGATTTGTTCAGTGGAGGAGAAAGGCAAGGAGTGGCAGACACCGATAGTAGGCGTAACCAAACCAGTAGGCCAAATGCAGTGTAATATCCTAACCAGGATGAAAATTGAAGCTCAGCTTTGTACAGTTGAAGGAGAACAACAAGCAGCGGCAGACACCGTTAGTAGGCGTAACCAAACCAGTAGGCTAAATGCACTGTAATATCCTAACCAGGATGAAAATTGAGGCTCAGCTTTGTTCAGTGGAGGTAAAAAGCAAGGAGCGTCAGACACCGTTAGTAGTTGTAACCAAACCAGTAGGCCAAATGCAGTGTAATATCCTAACCAGGATAAAAATTGAAGCTCAGCTTTGTTCAGTGGAAGAGAAAGGCAAGGAGCGTCAGACACCGTTAGTAGGCGTAACTAACCCAGTAGGCCAAATGCAGTGTAATATCCTAACCAGGATGAAAATTGAAGCTCCGCTTTGTTCAGTGGAGGAGAAAAGCAAGGAGCGTCAGACACCGTTAGTAGGCGTAACTAAACCAGTAGGCCAAATGCAGTGTAATATCCTAACCAGGATGAAAATTGAAGCTCAGATTTGTTCAGTGGAGGAGAAAGGTTAAGAGCGGCAGACACTGATAGTAGGAATAACCAAACCAGTGGGCCAAATGCAGTGTAATATCCTAACCAGGATGAAAATTGAAGCTCAGCTTTGTTCAGTGGAGGAGAAAGGCAAGGAGCGGCAGACACCGTTGGTAGGTGTAACCAAAGAAGTAGGCCAAATGCAGTGTAATATCCTAACCAGGATGAAAATTGAAGCTCAGCTTTGTACAGTTGAAGGAGAACAACAAGCAGCGGCAGACACCGTTAGTAGGCGTAACCAAACCAGTAGGCCAAATGCACTGTAATATCCTAACCAGGATGAAAATTGAGGCTCAGCTTTGTTCAGTGGAGGTAAAAAGCAAGGAGCATCAGACACCGTTAGTAGGCGTAACCAAACCAGTAGGCCAAATGCAGTGTAATATCCTAACCAGGATGAAAATTGAAGCTCAGCTTTGTTCAGTGGAAGAGAAAGGCAAGGAGCGTCAGACACCGTTAGTAGGCGTAACTAACCCAGTAGGCCAAATGCAGTGTAATATCCTAACCAGGATGAAAATTGAAGCTCCGCTTTGTTCAGTGGAGGAGAAAGGCAAGGAGCGTCAGACACCGTTAGTAAGCGTAACTAAACCAATAGGCCAAATGCAGTGTAATATCCTAACCAAGATGAAAATTGAAGCTCAGATTTGTTCAGTGGAGGAGAAAGGTTAAGAGCGGCAGACACTGATAGTAGGCATAACCAAACCAGTGGGCCAAATGCAGTGTAATATCCTAACCAGGATGAAAATTGAAGCTCAGATTTGTTCAGTGGAAGAGAAAGGCAAGGAGCGGCAGACACCGATAGTAGGCGTAACCAAACCAATAAGCCAAATGCAGTGTAATATCCTAACCAGGATGAAAATTGAAGCTCAGCTTTGTTCAGTGGAGGAGAAAGGCAAGGAGCGGCAGACACCGTTAGTAGGCGTAACCAAAGAAGTAGGCCAAATGCAGTGTAATATCTTAACCAGGATGAAAATTGAAGCTCAGCTTTGTACAGTTGAAGGAGAACAACAAGCAGCGGCAGACACCGTTAGTAGGCGTAACCAAACCAGTAGGCCAAATGCAGTGTAATATCCTAACCAGGATGAAAATTGAAGCTCAGCTTTGTACAGTTGAAGGAGAACAACAAGCAGCGGCAGACACCATTAGTAGGCGTAACCAAACCAGTAGGTCAAATGCAGTGTAATATCCTAACCAGGATGAAAATTCAAGCTCAGCTTTGTTCAGTGGAGAAGAAAGGCAAGGAGCGGCAGACACCGTTAGTAGGCGTAACCAAACCAGTAGGCCAAATGCAGTGTAATATCCTAACCAGGATGAAAATTGAAGCTCATCTTTGTACAGTTGAAGGAGAACAAGAAGCAGCGGCAGACACCGTTAGTAGGCGTAATCAAACCAGTAGGGCAAATGCAGTGTAATATCCTAACCAGGATAAAAAATGAAGCTCAGCTTTGTACAGTTGAAGAAGAACAACAAGCAGCGGCAGACACCATTAGTAGGCGTAACCAAACCAGTAGGCCAAATGCAGTGTAATATCCTAACCAGGATGAAAATTGAAGCTCAGCTTTTTTCAGTGGAGGAGAAAGGCAAGGAGAGGCAGACTGTTGTGAATTCTGCTCTTGGGCTCCCTCCGGTGGTTATGAGTGGTAGTGCTGCTGTCTTTGGATCGCAGCATTTATCAGGTGTATCCACTTTTTGCAATTTGGGCTGGGCTATTTAGTCCTGCTTTATCCTTTAGTCAGTGCCAGTTGTCCATTGTTTTTGGAGGATTCACATCCATACCTGGTCTCTCCTGTTTTGCTGTTCATTTCAACAAAGATAAGTTCTGGCTTTGTTTTTGCTGTCCACCTGCTGTGGACCTTATAGTTCTGTGCATTTTCATGTTTTGTCTTGTCCAGCTTTGTCTGTGAAGGATTTTTTTGCAGCCAAGCTGTGTCTCTGGAGATGCAGATATACCCTCCATGTCTTTAGTCAGATGTGGAGATTTGTATTTTCTGAGGTGGATATTTTCTAGTGTTTTAATACTGACCGCATAGTACTCTGTCCTATTCTTTCTTTTTAGCTAGAATGGCCTCCTATGCTAAATCCTGATTTCAAGTCTGCGTATGTTATTTCCCTCTCCTCTCACAGTCAATATTTGTGGGGGGCTGTCTCTCCTTTGGGGATTTTCTCTGAGGCAAGATAGTTTTCCCGTTTCTGTCTTTAGGGGAAGTTAGTTCTTAGGCTGTGTCGAGGGGTCTAGGGAGAGTTAGGTACTCCCCACGGTTACTTCTAGTTGCGGTGCTAAATTCAGGGTTTGCGGTCAGTACAGGTACCACCTTCTCCAGAGTACATCTCATGCTGCTCCTAGGCCACCAGATCATAACAGCAGACACCGTTAGTAGTTGTAACCAAACCAGTAGGCCAAATGCAGTGTAATATCATAACCAGGATGAAAATTGAAGCTCAGCGTTGTTCAGTGGAGGAGAAAGGCAAGGAGCGGCAGACACCATTAGTAGGCGTAACCAAACCAGTAGGCCAAATGCAGTGTAATATCCTAACCAGGATGAAAATTGAAGCTCAGCTTTGTACAGTTGAAGGAGAACAACAAGCAGCGGCAGACACCGTTAGTAGGCGTAACCAAACCAGAAGGCCAAATGCAGTGTAATATCCTAACCAGGATGAAAATTGAAGCTCAGGTTTGTTCAGTGGAGGAGAAAGGCAAGGAGCAGCAGACACCGTTAGTAGGTGTAACCAAACCATTAGGCAAAATGCAGTGTAATATCCTAACCAGGATGAAAATTGAAGCTCAGCTTTGATGAGTGGAGGAGAAATGCAAGGAGCGGCAGACAAGGTTAGTAGGCGTAACCAAACCATTAGGCCAAATGCAGTGTAATGTCAGACACTGGATGAAAATTGAGGCTCAGCTTTATTCAGTGGAGAACACCAAGCAGCGGCACACATTATTTGTAGGCCCAACCAAAGAAGTAGGCCAAATGAAGTTTAATATCTCACACCAGATGAAAATTGAGGCTCAGCTTTATTCAGTGGAGAACACCAAGCAGCGGCACACACCATTTGTAGGCCCCACCAAAGAAGTAGGCCAAATGCAGTTTAATATCTGACACCGGATGAAAATTGAGGCTCAGCTTTGTTCAGTGGAGGACAACTGTAATGGGAGGCAGACACAGTTAGTAGGCCTAAATAAGTAAGTAGGCAAAATGCAGTTCAAAATTGGTAAGTGGAGTACACAGGCGGCATAGCTTTGTTCAGCGGAGGACAACTGTAATAAGTGGCTCAGACAGAGTAGGCCTAAAATAAAAAAGGTGGCTAATTGCAGTTCAAAATTTGTAAGAGGAGTACACAGGCGGCATAGCGTGGTTCAGCGGAGGCGGACAAGTGTAATTAGTGGCTCTGACACACAGAGTAGGCCTAAAATAAAAAAGAAGGCTATATTCAGTTCACAATTGGTAAGAGGAGTACACAGGCGGCATAACTGGGTTCAGTGGTGGAGGGCAACTGTTGTGAGAGTCTAACACAGTTACTAGCCCCAAATAAGTAAGTAGGCTAAATGCTGTTCTAAATTGGTAAGAGGAGTACACAGGCGGCATAGCTTGGTTCAGCGAAGGAGGACAACTGTAATAAGTGGTTCAGACAGACTGAGTAGTCCTAAAATAAAACAGTTGGCTGAATGCAGTTCCAAACTGGTAACAGGAGTACACAGGCGGCATAGCTTGGTTCAGCGGAGGACAGCTGTAATGTGTGGCGCAGACAGACAGACAGAGGCCTAACATAAAAAAGGTGGCTAAATTCAGTTCGAAACTGCTAGCAGGAATAACCAGGTGGCCTAGCTTGTTTCAGCGGGGGAAAGTTGTAATGTGTGGCGCAGACAGACAGACAGACAGAGGCCTAACATAAAAAATGTGGCTTCATGCAGTTCAAAACTGCTAGCAGGAATAACCAGGCGGCCTAGCTTTTTTCAGCGAGGGACAGTTGTAATGTGTGGCGCAGACAGACAGACAGACAGAGGCCTAAAATAAAAAAGGTGGCTAAATGCAGTTCGAATCTGCTAGCAGGACTAACCAGGCGGCCTAGCTTGTTTCAGCGGGGGACAGTTGAAATGTGTGGCGCAGACAGACAGACAGACAGAGGCCTAACATAAAAAAGGTGGCTAAATGCAGTTCAAAACTGCTAGCAGGACTAACCAGGCGGCCTAGCTTGTTTTAGCAAGGGAAAGTTGTAATGTGTGGCGCAGACAGACAGACAAAGGCCTAACATAAAAAAGGTGGCTAAATGCAGTTCAAAACTGCTAGCAGGAATAACCAGGTGGCCTAGCTTTTTTCAGCGGGGGACAGTTGTAATGTGTGGCGCAGGCAGACAGACAGACAGAGGCCTAACATAAAAAAGGTGACTGCATGCAGTTCAAAACTGCTAGCAGGACTAACCAGGCAGCCTACCTTGGTTCAGCGTGGGAAGACAACTGTCATGAGAGGCTGACACAGTTACTAGGCACAAATAAGTAAGTAGGCTACATGCAGTTCACAATTGGTAACAGCAGTACACAGGTGGCATAGCTTTGTTCAGCGGAGGATAACTGTTATAAGTGCCTGACACAGTTAGTAGGCCAAAATACTAAAGTGGGCTAAATGTCTGCCAAGGAATTGTTCATAAATAAACTGGTGGCATAGCGAGGTACAGAATGGGCTCCTCTGCAGAGTTGCAGAGAGTGGTAGTTGGCGCAAAGTATTAAGGGGTCTCAATGGATGCCAGGGCCCCTGTATATTTTTACTATCATCTATCATTGCAACAAATTTGTATTGGCAGTGCCATTTAAGGATTTAACAGCACAGACTACACAGTGGTGGGGCAGGGAGAGGTAAGTTTTGCAAGTGGTAGAGCACAGTTCGAGCTGGGGGTGGGAACACTCTCTCGTGGGCAGCTGTACTGGCACAGGGCCCCTCATATTATGATGGTGTGTCTGACGTTGGTTGTGAACCACCTCCGTCAGAGACACTTCATTGTACTATGCGGGACCCTGTGCCGGTGGCGTCACCCCAGAGTGGGCAAACCCACCTGTCCAGGCAAACGGCACTCGCATGGGTGCTTGCGCCAAGTTGTGACCACGGCCCTGTGGGGGGAGTCAGTCCATTTAGGGAGGTATACAAATGGCCTATGTTGGACATTCGGCACCTGCAAATGGCGGAATTGGAGCAGTCAGTAAGAGGAGGCCAAAAACAAGAAATTTTTCTGGCAAGCTACGTGTCAGCAGGGGAAGGTGGGGCAAAATAATTCGAAATCCATGATTGGTTCATTTTAATGAAGGTTAGATCATCAACATTTCAGGGAGCCAGACGTGTCCTTTTTCGGTCAGTATTGAACCAGCAGCACTGAAGACTCTTTCTGATAGCACACTAGCAGCTGGGCAAGCGAGCTCCTGTAATGCATATTCTGCCAATTCGGGCCAGGTGTCTAGTTTAGATGCCCAGTAATCAAAGGGGAATGTCCTGTGAGGGAGAACATCAATAATGTCGGAAAAATAGTTGGTAACCATACTGGACAAATGCTGTCTCCTGTCACTTTGAATCGATGCAGCAGTACCTGTCGTGTCTGTGGTCATTGCGAAATCACTCCACAACCTGGTCATAAATCCCCTCTGTCCAACGCCACTTCGGCTTTGTGCACCTCTAACACCTCTGCCATGTTGCCCCCTACAGCTCGTGTGAGAACCATCAGCGCCGCTGTGTGCTGGGAATGCCTGAACCAAACAGTCTACAAGAGTTGCTTGTTTTCTAGCCAATATTTGCTCAAGATTCTCATGTGGCATGATATTTTGTAATTTTCCTTTGTATCGTGGATCCAGGAGGCAGGCCAACCAGTAATCGTCATCGGTCATCATTTTGATAATTCGGGCGTCCTGTTTTAGGATACGCAAGGCATACTCTGCCATGTGGGCCAAAGTTCCAGGTGTCAATTCACTGCTTGTGCTGGGTTGAGGAGCACTTTCTTGAAAATCTACATCACTTGTGGCCCGCAAAAACCATATACCTGACCTTGCAATGCCACCAGTTTCTATTGCCCCCTGAGTAGCATCCTCCTCCCATAAATATTCATCCCCATCATCCTCCTTCTCCTCTTCATCCGCCACCTCGTCCTGGAGACTTCCCTGAGCAGACAATGGCTGACTGTCATCAAGGCTTCTCACCTCCTCGGCCGCAGACGCCTGCTCCTTGATGTGCGTCAAATTTTGCATCAGCAGACGCATTAGTGGAATGCTCATGCTTATGATGGGGTCGTCTGCACTGACCAGCCGTGTGCATTCCTCAAAACACTGAAGGACTTGACAGAGGTTTTTTTTAGCTTCGACCACTGCACACCAGACAACTCCATGTCTGCCATCCAACTGCCTGCCTGTATGTGTATCCTCCCACAAATACATGACAGCATGAATCTGTTCGCACAGCCTCTGAAGAATGTGCAGTGTGCAGTTCCACCTTGTTGCAACATTGATTATTAGGCGGTGCTGGGGAAGATTCAGCGATCACTGATGGTTCATCATACGGCTGGAGTGTACGGGCGACCGGCGGATGTGCGGGCAAAGTCTGTGCACCTTCAGGAGCAGGGCTGGTAAATCAAGGTAATTTTTGAGGAAGCACTGCACCACCAGGTTCAAGGTGTGAGCAAGGCAAGGTGTGTGTTTCAGTTCTGAAAGGGCTATGGCAGCCATAAAATTCCTTCCATTATCACTGACTACCTTGCCTGCCTCAAGATGTACACTGCCCAACCATGACTCAGTTTCTTGCTGCAAGTACTCGGCCAGTACTTCCGCGGTTTGTCTGTTGTCGCCCAAACACTTCATTTGCAGCACAGCCTGCTGACGCTTACCACAAACTGTTCGATAATGGGACACCTCGGGTGCAACACTGGCAGCAGGGGATGGAGTGGTCGTGCAACTGCGCTCTGTGGACGAGCTTTTGCTTCTGGAGGAGGAGGAGGAGGGGGGCCAACGCCTACAGCCAACTATTTCCTAGACCGTGGGCTCGGCAGAACTGTGCCACTATGGCTGTCCCCTGTGGACTCTGTATCCACCACATTAACCCAGTGTGCCGTGATGGACACGTAATGTCCCTGGCCATGCCTACTGGTCCATGCATCTGTTGTGAGGTGCGCCTTTCAACTGACCGATTTGCCTCAGTGCATTGACAATGCATTCTTTGACATGTTGGTGGAGTGCTGGGATGGCTTTTCTTGCAAAGAAGTGTCGACTGGGTAGGTCATAGCGTGGTACTGCATAGGCCACCAGGGCTTTGAAAGCTTTGCTTTCAACCAACCGGTAGGGCATCATCTCTACCGAGATTAGTCGAGCAATGTAGCTGTTCATACCCTGTGTACGCAGATGAGAGGAAGAGTACATTCTTTTCCTATCGAGAGACTCTTGTAGGCTGAGCTGGACTGGAGAGCTGCATATGGTGAAACTGGCGGGTGTGGTAGTGGACATGGCAGATTGAGAGAGGCTTGGTGATGGTATTCTTGATGTGGGCCTACCTACAGCGTTTCCAACCAAGAACCTTGTGATTCCCTGACTGCTTTGGCCTTGCAACAATACCTCCACATTTGCTACTGGTGGTGTCATAACCATTGGGCTTCCAGTGAGGGAAGCAATGTTGCATTGCTGACTAGCTTCAATATGAGCAGGTGCACCAACGGTATGGGACATTTGGTGGTTTTGCTTCCAAGTGCCTGTTGGTTAAATGTCTACGCATGCACGTTGTATTTAAATTTTGAACATTCTTCCCTCTGCTAAAGGTCTTGGAGCATTTCTTACATATAACTTTGAACTGATCATTCGGATCTTGGTTAAAAAATTGCCACACTGCACTCATCCTGCTATGGAATACCTTTTCAGGCTTTGCACGCTGTGCTACTGTCACCGGATGGCCACACTGTCCTACACCTGTTGTGGTTTTTGACACACGTTTTTGGCCTGATACGGACCTGCCAGATGACAGCTTTTGCGATGTAGATGGCTGCTGCAGATCATCCTCCTCCGCTTCTGAGCTACTGGCAGCAGCACCCTCTTCCCCCAATGGCTGCCAATCTGAGTCAACAACTGGGTCATCTATCACCTCCTCTTCAATGTCATGTGCACCGTCCTCTGTGTCACCATGTAAGGTGCTATAGCGTTTGGGACTGGGCACCATAGTCTCATCAGGGTCAGATTCTGGCTCAGTACACTGCGAGGGCAATGTAGTGATCTGAGTCAATGGAACAGCATAATAATCTAGCTGTGGCTGTGCATCTGTGCACTCCATGTCCGATTCATCTTGTAATGGGCTTTTAACAATTTCCCTCTCTAACCCAGGCACGGTATGTGTAAAGAGGTCCATGGAGTAAAGTGTAGTGTTGCCTGCCGCATTGCTGCAAACAGGCAAACAACTCCTCACCTGAGGTGCCGGTATTCTAGTGGCTTATTTCAGCCAAGGCCCTGAATACACACATAAAAACTCCTCACCAGAGGTGCCGGTATTCTAAGGGCTTATTTCAGCCAAACCCTAACCACATCCAGACATGACCACGCTGGCGCTGAGCTCATAGACTTTGGTTTGATACTATTGCATGGTTGTGCGGCCATTCGAACCTTTTATAGCTGTAGCAGACAAGGACCTTCGAAGTGGTCCAATCGGAGCTGCTACAGGCAGTGTGTGACCCCCGACTTCCAATGAGAGGTCCTCCTGTGGGCATGCTCAGTGTGTGCAAAGCAGGACTTAGTCCCAGAAAAGTCTGCAAGCCGCTTACCAGTGCTGGCTACAAAAAAAACATACATACTACATGCATGCTACAAACATGCTACATACATACTACATACATGCTACATACAATACATTCATACATTACATTCAATACATACATACAGATATGCAGTACATTAAACATAGAGTTCATACTCACCATTACATGTCACTTTGTTCTCCGAAGCCAGTGTCATCTGTAAAAAAAACAATTAAAATAACAAACAACCAATATACTCCCTGTCTGCAGAAATCCACAAGTGTCTCACGACGATCTCCCATGGAGAACTGCAGCATCAGAGATTGCGACCACTCTCCAGGGGCTCAGGAAAACAATGATGGGAGGAAAAAAAAATAGTCCCTAGGCTCACTTTTGGCATTGCTGTGTGAGAAATTTTCCCATGCAGCAATTGCCATAAAGTGAGACTTTGTCCTAAGGTAACCTCAGTGATGCACTGCAGGAGCCATTGTCTCCTGTCAGTGTTTCACTAAGGGTCCTATAGAGCAGTGACTTCACCCGATGTCAGTGTTCTATAGGGGAGATCGTCGTGGGACACTCGTTATTAATTGAACCACGGTGGACAGGTAGTTAGTCTTACAATAGCAAGGTGACATTAACCCTTTATTACCCCATATCCCACCGCTACATGAGAGTGGGAAGAGAGGGGCTAAGTGCCAGAATTGGCACATCTTATAGATGTGCCATTTCTGAGGCGGCTGCAGACTGGTATTTGTAACCGGGGGGCAATATCCATGGCCCCTCTCTAGGCTATGAATATCAGCCTGCAGCTGTCTGCATAGCCTTTCTGGCTATAAAATATAGGGGGACCCCACATCATTTTTTGGGGGGTACCCTTATTTTAATAGCCAGTAAAGGCTACGCAGACAGCTGCGGGCTGATATTCATAGCAGGCTACAAATATTGGCCCCCCAGTCGTCAACTTTCCCCCTCTGGCGCAGAAAATTGCGCGGGAGCCCACGCAGTTTTTTTCAATTTTTTTTTTAATTCAACGCTCATTAAGGCCTCTTTCACAATTGCGTTGGTACGAGTCCGTTGCTATGCATCGGGCCGACGTACCGACGCACGTTGTGAAATTTGTGCCCCAACGTGGGCAGCGGATGCAGTTTTTCAACGCATCTGCTGCCCATTCTGAAGTCCGGGGAGGAAGGGGCGGAGTTTCGGCCGTGCATGTGTGGTAGAAAATGGTGGATGCGTCGGACAAAAAAACCTTCACTTGAACGTTTTTTCATGCCGACCGTCCGCCAAAACGCGACGGATCCGTTGCATGACGGACGTGACGTGTGGCCATCCGTCGTGATCCGTCGCTAATACAAGTCTATGGATAAAAACCGCATTCTGCGAGCACATTTTCAGGATCCGTTATTTTCCCAAAACGACGGAATTCGACGGATTGCTAAAAACGCAAGTGTGAAAGTAGCCTAACAAATACCTATGCAGCAGATAAACCATGTAATGTCTGTTCACCTTGTAAATTCAACAGTGAGGGTACCGTCACACAGTGCCATTTCGATCGCTACGACGGTACGATTCGTGACGTTCCAGCGATATCGTTAAGATATCGCTGTGTCTGACACGCAGCAGCGATCAGGGATCCTGCTGAGAATCGTACGTTGTAGCAGATCGTTTGGAACTTTCTTTCGTCGCTGGATCTCCCGCTGTCATCGCTAGATCGGTGTGTGTGACACCGATCTAGCGATGCGATCTAGCGATGCGTTCGCTTGTAACCAGGGTAAACATCGGGTTACTAAGCGCAGGGCCGCGTTTAGTAACCCGATGTTTACCCTGGTTACCAGCGTAAATGTAAAAAAAAACAAACAGTACATGCTTACATTCCGGTGTCCATCAGGTCCCTAGCCGTCTGCTTCCCGCACTCACTGACTGCCGGCCGTAAAGTGAAAGCAGAGCACAGCGGTGACGTCACCGCTGTGCTGTGCTTTCACTTTACGGCCGGCAGTCACTGAGTGCGGGAAGCAGACGGCAAGGGACAGACACCGGTATGTAAGTATGTGCTGTTTGTTTTTTTTTACGCTGGTAACCAGGGTAAACATCGGGTTACTAAGCGCGGTCCTGCACTTAGTAACCCGATGTTTACCCTGGTTACCCGGGGACCTCGGCATCGTTGGTCGCTGGAGAGCTGTCTGTGTGACAGCTCCCCAGCGACCACACTACGATTTACCTACGATCACGGCCAGGTCGTATCGCTGGTCGTGATCGTAGGTAAATCGTATAGTGTGACGGTACCCTGAGTCATCACATGTCTTTCTCTCTTTCAAAGCAAGCATATTTCTCAATAAAGCATGGAAACCTATTAGCAGCTGATATGGAATGAGTGGAATTTTACCTATTAAGTAATTGTGTAGCAAAATATTACTTGATGAGGTTGTGCATGGCATAAAATTATTCTCCTAATTAGAAGGCATACTTTCATTGTGCCTTGGTAATCTGAGCTCAAAGAATTTTGTTTTGGCATTTGAATTTGTTTTAAAACATGATGTAAGATCATAGCTTTTGAATAATTGAGAGAAATGTGATGCAAATAGGGAATACGGAATTCTTTATAAGAAGAAACTGACAAAGTAAGATACCCCAAATTCATGAGTAGGCAATCTCTGTCCTCAGTAGTAACTAACTGTAAAACAGTCACATATCTCTGTTTCAGCACCAAAAAAATACTCAATCATTACTGCCCATCCCCCCTCTAACAATCAACTCTCTTTAGCAGCAATTTCCTTCACTAGTAATGTCTGAAACTTCCACAATTGTCATTAGCAGGCAAACAACTACAGTCCTCACCACTGTAAGTAGACACATTTCTCACAGAGAATAAGCTTCTGTGCTCCAGTTTGCTGTTGTAAAGATTGTGGATCACCCCCACATTAGGGCAATGGGGTACTCGGTACCAGGTCCTTCGGTTCTCGATGGGGATGTCACGGTAGCCCGACCCAGCCCGTGGCCCTTCGAGGGGCGTCCAATGAAATGAAGAGTTTCTATGAGAATAGTGTTCATGATGCCACCTGTGGTATTTGGTCAGGATGACCGACGCTGCTTAGGGGTCTGCTGGGGTGATGTTATGGCAGCTAGATGGTATACCTTCCCACAGGTGAAGCATGCCTTCAGACGTAACATCACTCCCATTGGTGGAAGAGCAACATTACTGCAATGACCAGGACCCTGGGGCGCTGTACTTGCCTCCTTAATGGTGACTCCTTTTGCGCAGATTAGCAGGTGCCTTCCATGTAGGTCAGATTTCACGTTACAGTTGTTGCATAGTTTGGTCGCAGAAGAAACTTGTGAGAGTAGATTATATGAGGTAATTCAACTTTAATCTTCACAGAACATGAGGTACATGCATCAGCTTCCTAATACAGCATAACAGGAAGTCTGAAATACCATTTTACCAGAGAGAAAGTGAAACCAAAGTACAACAAGTATATGCATTACATTCAACTAAGCATATAACAGTAACAACATCGCCATCTACTGTCAGAAAAGTGTAAACTCCTTCTGAACACAAATAAGTCTGTATCTATTGCATATCTGCCAACAACAGGGTGGAGATAATATCATGTTCTTATGTGCTCTACCGAAGCCTTGAGGTTGTGCACAATAATAGCAAGTGCATTTGTACCGTCCACTGCCAGCAATCAATTGGTTCTCGCAATTCTCCAGCACAACCTCCTTCTCTGTTTTTCATATATGAGACTGACCGTTATTTCCAGGAAATGTCAATATTTATGGTCTCCAAGACTAACAGAATGCATGAAGATGCCTACTACAATTACTTGTGACCAAGTAATTTCATCAGCAACTGCAGGTTATGTTAGAATACAGTGCAAACCTTCATTCCAGAATGACAGTACCTAAGACATCTTCTCCTCTAATAAGGGACACCCTGTCCAAGGGGCTAGAGATTAATTAAGGGACTAGAATGAATTTTTGAAATTCAAATTTTCAAAATTAGATTTGCAGAGAACCATTTGGTTGTGATTTGATTCATCATGAATCGCAATACAGCAAAGCCTTTAAATGCCCTGAAAAGACATGTGTAACTCTCCAAGGTATTCTAGAACTGTATCTAACCCTTTCAAGCTCACTAACACAACCTTTGTATCCAAACTTAGTAATGAAAGTGATTTCACCTTTGAAAACGATGATAACCCGTCAGTAACCATCATAGCCTACTCAGACTTTTCATACTTTTAAAGATAAAAAACGATCCCAAAAATTGTCCGTCATACTATTTTGTGATCAGTTAGGTCATGCTGTTCAGATTACTGACTCAAACTGATGGTGTCACTGTTAGAGGTAACATCATCCTGATGTAAGTGAAATGAGTAATATACCATATATTACATAATGCGCTCTGCTTCCTTCCACTATAATGCTTGCTAAAGGCAAAGGAGGCCAATTGTTACTTGAATTTGGTAGTACTACTGCCCAGAAGGCTCATGCCAGTGGGGCTGGTCATGCTTCTCCTGCTAGCCACTCCTACAGTCTTAAACAAATATGGGTTTTTCTTTTTGCTACACTACCACACATTGCCGCTATCACATCTTATTGTACCATACAATTTTAACTACACTATTATTAACTTTTGGCAGTATATTCATCTTCAATTATTCAAAGCTTGCCAAATGAAATGTAACAGGAAATGCTAGGTAGGTAGGCAAAAGTACGGAAAGCAAAATGTGTCAGCAGGGCTCAGCATAAGTTTGGCTTGACTGCTTGTCAAATTGGACTTATAATACAGGTGTGCAAACTGTTATGACCTGGTGGTTAGGAGCACCCGGAATGACCTGATAGTTAAACCACATACAGGACGAACTCTGGGATGTGGGAACTCTGCTGACCGCAAGCCCTAATCCTATCACACACACTAGAAATAGCCGTGGAGCGCTCCTGACCAGACCTAGGCGCCTCGTCACAGCCTAAGGGCTATCTAGCCCTAGAGAAGGAAAATAAAGCCTACCTTGACTCAGAGAAATTCCCCAAAGGTAAAGGAAGCCCCCCACATATATTGACTGTGAGTAAAGATTAAAGTCACAAACGCAGAAATGAAACAGGTTTCAGCACAGGGAGGCCAGACTAACTAAATAGACAGAGGATAGGAAAGGTAACTTTGCGATCAGCACAAAAACCTACAAAAGACCACGCAGAGTGTGCAAAAAAGACCTCCGCACCGACTCACGGTGCGGAAGGGGCCACTCTGCATCCCAGAGCTTCCAGCTAGCAAGACAAAATCATGATAACCAACTGGACAAGAAATCAGTGAACAAATAATAACTATCAGGAACTTAGCTTCTGCAGGAGAAGGCAGGTCACCAGAGAGATCCAGGAGCGAGAGTGTATGGTGTGGGTGGCGAAGTTTAATGAGTTAGAGTTAACCTGTCGGGTTGACATGGGGTCTCAAATAGCCAGCATTACAAAATTGATGTTTGAAAAGTACTTTCCCTCCCTACTCCAAGATGGCAGTGCCACCCGCGTGCACCTTAGAGTAGCCAACAGTCTACCCTACCCATACTAGTGGTGGATGTAATGCAGGCTCACATTTCGATCTGGGAAAGAGAATTAACAAATAAAGGAGTGGTAATGGTAGAAAATGCAAAGAAGCCTGAAGTTCCATTGATCCTTGACATGAAGGTGTTGCAAGATTTAGATGGACTAATGGACGTGACTTGGGGTCCACATATTGGAAGAATGTTCCAAGCCAGAAATGTCCACAAAAAATAGAAAAAATAAGCTGCACAGCCTCTCACAGAGACTAAATCACTCAACTGTCAGTGTTTCAAGAACCTGGCGTTCACGGGAGGTGCTTGTGTGTAAAACAGCAAACAGCAATGAAAATGTCCCATGAAAAAAGAGGCAAAGCACGGCAACACTCACCGGTCCTGTGATGCAAAGCTTGTCTTTATTGAAGCTTGTTAGACATAAATCTTCACGGCACGGGGGAGTACGGGGGAGTGAGAGGTGAACAGACGAGGACTACGGCCGTTTCACGCCCGACTGGCGCTTCTACGGGTCCATAGACTCCTTATACGGGTCCATGTCTCCTTATAGAGACATCTCAAACAGTGTCAGATCCAGAATGATATACGGAACTTACCTTTCAAACCAGTAGGAGACCCAGCAGGGCATGAATTGTTGTTGCCATTGACAGTGGCCACTAACAAAGCACTGACAGAAAATACTGTACTTAGAAGTGCCAGTATTGCAAAAAAGATGGATAGCTATGGCCAGAATAATATGAATAGTTCAAGTTGGACAAATGTTAAGATTAGCCAACTTTAGCAAGCATGTGATGACTACAGATGAGTGAACCTTTCAAGGTTTGGTTCGGCTCGGATTCACCAAACAGATCACTGAATGGTTCAATGAACATATCCAAACTCAATTAGATACAATGGGAGGCAAAACCAAAAGCATAGACAGCACCTTAAGGGGTGACAAAAACCTTCCCAAACAGCTAAAATTAGGGGCAGACACCATGAAAAGTGGCATCAATTAACCCACAGTAAAAATTTCCAAATGGCATAGCAGCAGTCAGCCATGGGGCATGCATGAGGTATCAAGGTCTGGCCCAGCATTTACAGCTTATAATTGAAGTTTCATTGAGGAAGTGGTGGTTAACGGTGCGGTGCAAGAATTCTTAGCTGGGAGACCTCATACCTCATGCAACACCTCCAATTTATTTTGTTTTAATTCAAGCCACACTCAGACGGCAGAAACATCAGTGTCATAGACTTGTATTGATAGAAAAATGTAAGAATAGTAACATAGGTAGATGACTGATCAATTGACCCACAGTAGAACCTGTTATAATTAGAGATGAGTGAATATGTTCAGAAAAGGATCACCAAACATAAGTTTGTGATGAATATGGCACATTCGGATTTGTGATCGGAAACACGAGCATTTTTTTATTTAAATTGGAAATAATAGGTAACACTAGTAAAACAGTAAAATCACAGCAGGACCCGACAGGATGGATCTCACTTCACCTAACTGACGTTGAGCGCCATTAGAAATTTTCCCTCCGTGCTAGCACTGATGTCAGTTAGGTGAAGTGAGTTCATTGGCTGTGAACTCCCAGGACCTTTCTGATGACACCACGAGCGTGAGAACTTTCTCATGCTTGTGGTGACATCAGAAAGGTTATAGGATTAAACCAGGTGACATTGAGCAGCAGTAGCAGATGCTGCTCAGTGTCTCTGCTGGATGTCAGGCTGTGTGGTCGCATTATGCAACCATGCAGTGTGCCATCTAGATGTAGAATAGTTAGAACCATCATGGGACAAATGGATTATTATGTTCTCATCGGACTGGTGAGGAATATTGTTGGTTGTTATTTTAATTCTCTTGTAGAGGACAATGGCGTCACTAGAATTGGCGATGCATTAACTATGGTTTAATTAAGATTTATTAAAGGATTTTGTGTATTTCAATTAAAGAACTTTATTCTGGGTGAGAGTGTTTTTATGCAATATGACTATGGGTATAGTAATGGGGCATCTTATTGATGCCTCTCCATTGCTAACCTCTGGGATTGATATCACCTGACAATACAAAGGTAACATCCAACCCCCCCAAACTTTTACCCCTCTTGCAACTACTACAGGGCAAGTGGGAACAGCAAGGCTAAGTGCCAGAATTGGCACATCTTATAGATGCACCTTTTCTGGGGCAGCTGACAGTTGATGTTTTAGCCTGGGGGCAATACCCATGGCCCCTTCCTAGGCTAGTAATATTAACCCGCAGCTGTCTGCATACATTAGCTGGTTATTACTTATAGGGAGACCCTACATAATTTTTTAGAGGGCTCCTCCATTTTAGTAGCCAGTAAAGGCTAAGTATACAGCTGTGAGCTGATATTAATAGCCTGTGAAGCTCCATGGGTACTACCCCTGTCCCAGGCTATAAACATCTGCCCCCGGCAGTCAGCTTTCCCTCTGCCGGCTAAGATATTTACATGGGAGCCCACATCATTTTTTTCAGAAAAATCTTTTAGTAATTAAATGCATGTACAGTAAGCTGCACCCTCACTGTACTAATAATATATGTGACTGACATCTATCTATTCTATTTGTTTATACTGTATGTAATCCATTCTATTCTATCCTGTTGGGTCCTGCTGTGATTTTACTGTACGCAGCAGCTGAATTGCTGGCTTTTTATCTATCTATGTATGTTTTTAAGAATATTTCCTTTGAAAACTATATGTAAATGACTAACCAGATATTATAAGCACACATTTTTAATCTTTGATGTCTGGAATTTATTCAAAGTTGTGCAATTCCCCCATTATAGAGAAAGTATGAGCGTGGAGTACTCCTAAACATTAATACCAGAGAGAAAAATGAAAATGGAGTAACCATAAACCACAAAGGGTGAGATAAAATATGACATTTTATTAAAAAAGTGCATCAAATACTGAATACCAAACAATAGCTTATAAGACAAAGGAGGACATATGGATTAATAAAACACCATGGAAAAATAAGTTATAAAGGTGCTAAGTGCTGCAGGCAACTTAACAAATCCTGTAATGGATCTGATAGATAGACTTTAGATGCACAGAGGAGCATGTAAGAAGTGAGAGGAGATGCTTCTAACTAGTGTGTCAGCATGGATTAAGTGGTTTCCGGTTTAGCTAGGCACTATTGTGGTGCCCAGACTTCCACATGTGCCCCCAAATAACCACTAGTCATATTGCATAAGTAAAGTTTGCCACTTAACCATATTTTAGTGAAGATGAGAATCCCCACACAGCCTCCAACGCATGTTTCATTTTTCAAAGAGAGGTGCTTGCGGAGTGTTTGCCAGTTGAGGTTATAAATGCACGTACTCACCAGTGGAGCCAATTCATTGATGCATGTCCAGTACTAATCGTGTTATTAAGGTAGAGCTGCCCATCGCCATCACAGATTCACGCACATGCGGGTGTAAAGATGACCCTGTGATGTAATAATATGCGCGTGATGTGCCATTGATAACCGGTGCTGGATAACAAAGGTTACGGTGTTAAGAGCAAAAGCAATTAAGAGCAAAACAAACAACAAGAACAATTAAAAACATGATAAACTGCAAGGACAGTGATTAGCAGAGTGGGAACAGATAAGGAGCAAGTAGTGTATCATAGAAATGAGACAAAACTGATTTTTTCATCTAGACCGTGTCAAGTGTCACTATCCACTTACACTCTCGTTGTGCCAAACTTTGTTTTTCATTGCCTCCACTGAAGCCACAGTGCACTTCGTCGATGCCCCTTACTTTGAGGCATCTGGGGTGGCAGTCATGGAATGCCTTGAAGCGCTTAAGGAATGTTTTTAATGTTGATACATCCAACATATCTTTTGGGGTGGTGATGTCCCTAAGATACTCATGTGTATGGATTTTTAATTCATGTGATGTCAGGCCAATGTAAATTTTGTGACATGGACATGTAGCATAATATACAATGAAGAAAGTGTTGCATAAGATATAGTCCCTAATCTGGAATGACCTAGTCCAGTTGGAAGATGTAAACCAAGTGCATCTATAGATACTGGGACTTGGGAAGCATTTGCAGCATAGGACACAACCAACCATGTGGGCAGTGTTCAGAAGGGGAGCAGATGGTTTTGGTACATAGTGACTCTTCTCTAGATGATCCTTTAAGTGCCTGCTTTGTCTGGGTACAATCCTAGGGATACGAGGTAGATGTGCCGCCTGGACATTGCCTGTATGTAGGATAGGCTAATGTTTTTGCACTATATCCCATACCTGGCTCCATTGGCAATTGGAGGTAGACACAAAGCAGGTCACATGGTCCTCCGTTGCCTTCTTGGTAGATTTGGCTAGGAGTTTATCCCGGGAGGTCGCCTTAGCTCTATCGTACTCGTTCATTATACACCTGTTGCTATAACCCCTATATCTGAAACTTTGCTTCAGATCATTAGATTGTATTTCAAATCGATTGTTGATGGAACAAATCTGGTGATATCTCAAGAACTAGCCAACCGGGATGGTCTTGATGACTGGTTGAATGTATGCTAAGAAAGCATGGAGGAGAGAATTTACATCTGTCTCTTTATGATATAGATCAATTTGTATTGATTCATCAATTTCGATGTACAATTGTACGTCAAGGCATTCAATTCTCAATTTATGTCATTTATATGTGAATTTAAGGATGAAAGTATTAGAGCTCAGGTTCATTATAAATTTTATAAGATCAGCTACAGGGCCCTGTCAAATGACAAAGATGTCATTGACATATTGATGCCAGCACCGCACATGTTCAGTGGCGTGGGCTCCGGCACCCATGGCAGTGCCGCATTTCTGTAGGTAGAACCTATCTTTAAATACAAAGTTATTATGTGTAAGCACAAATTCCAGTAATTCCAGTATGAATTCACACCAATGATCATCCCGGTTGGTCATCTCAAGATAGAAACAGAAGGCCATCCGTATACCTAACAGACTTGTGCAGGGATTCTATGTCAAAGACCACAAGGACCATATCATCCTCCAAGTAAATTCTGTTAATTTTGTCGAGTAAATCAGTAGTGTCTCTGACATAGGAGGGCAGGGTCTCGAAAATTGGTTTTAAATCAAAGTAGATAAATTTGCATACCATATCAGACAGCCCCCCTATGCCAGAGACAATGGAAAGTTCTGGGCAGTTTGCTGACTAATATACCTGGGGTACCAATGTTCTACTTGCTTTCCAAGGTTCACAGAGACCCTGTCAATCCTTCAGATCGACTCTCTGGCATAGGAGTGCTGTCTGATATGATGTGCAAAGAGCGTAGGAAACACTGGCGTTTGTGCTATGTATGTGCTTGTTTTTGCCTCCCATTGACTCAAATGGCGTTTGGCTATATTTATCGATTAAATCGGTGAGTATTGCAAATTCAGCAATTGTGAACAGAACGTAATATTGAAATATTCTTAATTCGTAGACACGGTGTTTCGGGCTGTTGGCCCTCGTCAGTGTGAAGCATGAGAACTAATTTGGCTAGGTGAGAGGCTCTGGACTGGGGTCTAAGGGGTATCGTTTCTCCTTATGGAGAGTGACATACCATCTCTGGCTTGTCAAGGTAAGGAGGCTTATTCGCCGTGCAATCCTCCTCTGGGAAATATAATATGCAAATTGCCTCTTCTGAGACAAAGAGGACTTAAACTCTATAGCGCCACCTGTTGGAAGTAGCGATCCTACAAGTCACAATCAACTCTTTAACGAGTCGTGCAATATGACTTAAGATTAAAGCCAAATCAGTATTTCAATTCGCAGACACGGTGTTTCGGGCTGTTGGCCCGCTCATATCTAGATATAATAGCTCAGAAGCAGTCAGCCATAGCTAGTAACAAGCGAATAGTGAAATATTCAGTCATCTCTAGTTATAATGGCACAGAAGCAGTCAGCCATAGTTAGTAGTGAGCAAGTAGTGAAATATTTATATTTGGGAAAATTGGCAAGGAAAATGTCAATGATAATGCTGAATATTTTTCTGCTGGACCCAACAAACAGGTCTGGGGGCCTGATAAAACAGCTGAAATTAATGGGAAAGTGCTAAATCTAAATGGAAACAGCATGGGGAAGATGCCTGCATGCTTTTCTGACGCACATATGATATCTTGGAATAATGTTGTCAAATTATTGCGCCGGTTTTATGGATTTATAAGAAGACCTACCAAACAAAATCTATTTTTTTTTAAGGGAAAAATACTAAGAAACTTTTTTTCTTCATATTTAGATGTATATAACACAAATTTAAAAAAAAAAAAATATATATATATATATATATATATATATATGTATGTACCTCCCCTTTACCATATGTTCACATGGAGCATTGTGGCTTTAATTTTTCCTTTAACATTTGCGAGGGCTCTCACTCCTACATTTTCGTTCAAAATTGTTCTCTAGATAGTGGAATACACATTCCCCATCAATGTACTATGCCAGCTAAACATGCCCATTAGAATTTTGGCCTTTACCCGCCACCACTACCATGACCACCACCATGCCATTATGCGGCCCTCACTTAACATTTTCAGAGGACCAGCAGATGCTGTGAAACCTGAGTTCTGTGAGCTCCACACTTAATTTTGGCCAACGGATCCCAATGGAACCACTGTCACAGCAGGTAAAGCCACTGTAAGGTGAATATAATACAGGAGTTGGAGGAGCTGCATGCTCAATGTCAGTAAATTGGATTCTACCAGACGCTAAAAGCATTAGAATCAATTTCTGAGTAGAGAGTATGCAAGTGAGGGCCTGTATTGTAGTCAGTCTGTAAGGCCTGAAACTCATGTCAAGAACATGTACAAGCCTTATTTTACTTAAAAGCAGCCTCCTCAAGAGAAAGAGCCAGTGCCATTGAACAATCTGCACAAGCCTACGCACGTCTTCTGGAAACTACCCAACCAGGCAGATTTTTATCTTTTGCATTGTACGGAGCAACAATGGATTAATTAAAGGATATGTCCCAGAGCATGACCAAATCTGTGGAGTATATTACTCAGGTGACAGGCAGTGCTACAGAGCTCAGGTAAAGGCCTTAGTATGGCAATGACCATGAACAATATGTGTAAGGCTGCAGCCTGAATTGGTCTGTGGAGTGTGTTAACCCAGTCTCTTTGACCTGCTTAAAATGTACAGAAACTGGCCATTACCCCACCACCATTTTTTTTTCAACCAAAATTTAGAAAATTTAAGGAAAGCAACAGTTTAATAAAGAGACACAAGTCTCATTTAGGAGCCTGGAAAAGCCAGGAATGGTCTTTGTCCAGCACTGGACAATGTAAAGTGCAAGCAAATATGTATGCCTTACATAACTAACAATTGGGAAGAGAGATATATGCTGACAAGGGACAACTGAATGCTGCACTGGATGTGGTTGCTGACTGTTGTGTCTGTGCAACTGCAGGTTGTGGGCAAGAGGCATCAGCGCCTCCTTCCTGGACAGCAGATTGGGAAGGACCTAACACAGAGGAAAGACCAGTGGTTTCATGCTTGACACAGATTTTGTAACCAGTTGTTCCACTCACTTACTGGGGTGCTACGTATGTCAACAGTATATGGCATATACTAACAGAGGTATTATGTTGAATATCTATAATATAACGCTTGGAACGTCACTCTGTCCGAAGCCTTTATAGACTGTGCAAGCGCAAGCGCCGGTGCAGTCTGGACCCCACAGAGTGACACAGACCAGGAATTCGTGGTATGCGTAAGCACTGAACGCACACCGCGATCTCCAACGGAGAAGCAGGGACGTGCCAGGAGGGTGAGCATGCTATATTCACCTGTCCTGTTCCAGCGCTGCGCGCCGCTCCATCTTCCGGGTTCTCTGCCTGTGACGTTCAGTTCAGAGGGCGCCATGACGCGCTTAATGTGCGCCGCCCTCTGACTGAACAGTCACAGCCAGAGGACCTGGAAGATGGAGCGGCGTGCAGTGCTGGAATGGGATAGGTGACTATAGCAAGTGTCAGGGGCCTGAGCTAGCGGCAACTCCAGCACCTGACCCCCATAGCGCGCCGCTGTCCCCGCCTGCTCAGGCCCCCCAGCACTCGGCGCCCAGCGACGATAGGTGAGTATGTTATTTTTTTTTATATATCGCAGCAGCATATGGGGCATATAATACTATGGAGCATCTTATGGGGGCCATCAACATTTATGGAGCAGTATACGGGGCATATACTATGGAGCATCTTATGGGGGCCATCAACCATAATGGAGCAGCATATGAGGCATATACTATGAAGCATGTTATGGGGGCCATGAACCATAATGGAGCAGCATATGAGGCATATACTATGGAGCATGTTATGGGGGCCATCAACCATAATGGAGCAGCATACGGGGCATATACTATGGAGCATCTTAGGGGGCCATCAACCATAATGGAGCAGTATACGGGGCATATACTAATGAGCATCTTATGGGGGCCATCAACCATAATGGAGCAGCATACGGGGCATATATTATGGAGCATCTTATGGGGGCCATCAACCATAATGGAACAGTAGTATACGGGGCATATACTATGGAGCATCTTATGGGGGCCATCAACCATAATGGAGCAGCATACGGGGCATATACTATGGAGCATCTTATGTGGGCCATCAACCATAATGTAGCAGTATACGGGGCATATACTATGGAGCATCTTATGGGGGCCATCAACCATAATGGAGCAGCATACGGGGCATATACTATGGAGCATGTTATGAGGGCCATCAACCATAATGCAGCAGCATATGAGGCATATACTATGGAGCATCTTATGGGGCCATCAACCATAATGGAGCAGCATATGAGGCATATACTATGGAGCATCTTATGGGGGCCATCAACATTTATGGAGCACTATACGGGGCATATACTATGGAGCATCTTATGGGGGCCATCAACCATAATGGAGCAGCATATGAAGCATATACTATGGAGCATCTTATGGGGGCCATCAACGTTTATGGAGCAGCATATGGGGCATATGGATGGGAGCAGCAAATTACAGAATGGTAGCGCAGGATAGGAGCAGCACATGACAGAATGGGGGCGCAGGATGGGAGCAGCACATGACAGGATGGGGGCGCAGGATGGGAGCAGCAAATGACAGGATGGGGGCGCAAGATAGTAGCAGCACATGACAAGATTAGGGCGCAGGATGGAAGCAACTCATACCAGGGTGGAGACTATATACCAATATAAATGCTCACCACCCGGGCATAGAACGGGTTCAATAGCTAGTCCCTTTATAAAGGGATGTGTGGTTGATAGTGATGAGCGAGTGTGCTCGTTACTCGAGTTTTCTGAGCATGTTCGGGTGTTCTCCGAGTATTTGGGACATGCTCATGGATTATGTTTTTGTCTCCACAGCTGCATGATTTGCAGCTGCTAGACAGCCTCAACACATGCAGGGATTGCCTGTTTGTTAGGGAATTCCCAAATGTATTCAGGCTGTCTAGCAGCCGCATATCTATGAGCATGCCCCAAATACTCAGAGAACACCCGAGCATGCTCTGAAAACTCGAGTAACGAGCACACTCGCTCATCACTAGTGGTTAAGATTTTCGAACTACCAGAAAATAAATATAGCATGTTTCATTACTCATATTATTGATCTTTGCAAAGCTGAAAACTGAAGAAGTGTGTTGAAGCATATTAATGCATTGATGTTCTACAATGTCCAACTGCAGATCCAAAAATCAACATCAGGCTCCCAGATACATCTGAGAAGTGCAATACAATAAAAAAAATTATAACAAGAGAATATATAAAGATTGAGAGTAGAATTTGACCATTGCACAATGTAGAAAGGTTTCCAAAAATTAACCAAGGGATCTGTGTCATACACTCTGATTGAGACCGTCATGGGGACTTCACAATACATTTTGCAGTTATTTGAATAGTTAGACATAGGGAGTACAAGTTTCCCATTGATGGTTACGCTGATAATAGCGTCATCAGCGCTCACCATCTTGGTGAAGTATTCAAAGTTTTGAAGAACCTGACATATTTTAGTCATCCAAACTCACTAGGCAGTTGTTGTGTGGGGGCTGAAAGTTACTCTGACTGGCATTGAGAAGCTGGAATTCAGACAGTGCCCTTTTCTGAACACTAAGCCTTGCCAACATATAAATGTGGGCAGGTCAAAAATCAGTTGGTGATTAGGCAAATTAAAGCGCTGCTGCAGTGCAGGCGAAAGCCTGAGATGACTTTTAGATATGGTCGCTGACACAGTGTACCTTGGCAAATAGATCCAGAAAGTCATGGCATGTTTTTAAAAACCACTTTACAGCCAAGTTCAGCACGTGGGCCATGCATTGAATGTGCACCAGCTTGCTGAGCTTTAAAGCCGTCACAAAGTAATGTCCATTATTGCACACAACCAGACCTGGTTGTAGGTTCAGCGGGGAGAGCCACTGATCGGTCTGTTCTTTTATCCCTTTCAATAGCTCTGCTGCATTGTGAGCTACAACACCTAAACAGATGAGCTTCAGTAGAACATGCTGCCACTTTACCAAGGCAGTGTTGTAGAGCTCCCAGCTGGGGAGTGATGGAAAGGATGAGGAGGAGGAAAGGCAGGAACTGGAATACTAGGAGACTGAAACCCTGATGGATGTTGGGTCTGCTATTTTTGGTGTGGGTAAGATGTGTGATGTCCCAGCCTCTGACTCTTTTTCATATTCCACCATGTTCACCCAATGTGCCATCAGGGAAATGTAGCGTCCCTGTCCACAAGAATATGTCCACATGTCTGTGGTTAGATGGACCTTACTTGAGACTGCATTGGCCAGAGCATGGCTGATATTGTGTAACATATGCTTATGTAAAGCAGGGATGGAACATCGGGATAAATAGTGCCTGCTGGGAATCGAGAACCGTGGGGCTACCACCACCAAGAGGTCCCAGAAAGACTCAGTTCCCACAACCCAAAATGGCAATAATTCCAGGGCTAAAAATCTGGCAATGTTGATGTATAGCATTTGGGCCTGTGGGTGGATGGATACTTCTGCTTCCTGAGAAACCTGAGGCAGTGACAACTGAACGCTGCACTCGGAAACGAACTGGACGTGGTTGCTGACTGTTGTGTTTGTGCAACTGCAGGTTGTGGGCAGTGTCTATAAGACACCTCTCCATTACTAATATTATAGTTGTATGGTAAATAACGACACAGCCAGAATAAAGTCCTTTTTTATAAATAAGGCTAAACACAGTTTTCCATTTTATTTAAAAATAACAAACACAGTTATATTCACCTAACGCCTAATTCCACCAAAACCCTCGTTCTCATGTAATAAAATTAAATTTAAAAAACTACAATATTCCTCACCTGTCAGTCATTCTGTACCATGCCGTAATCCATGTCTGGGGGATTAATAGTTTTCAATCTGAATAGTGCCAAGATGTGACCATCCAGGCTAAGAAACACTGGTGACTAAGCTGCTGTGAGTGCAGCGTCAGTGACTGGTGGTGACATCATTGAGGTTACCTCCGTTCACTGAGGCTGAATTTCCAGAAGGGCTGAATTGCCGTGACCTCAGCACCGTGGAAAAAATTCAGTGATGAGGTCACCTCAATACAAGCTCAGTGACTTCACAGCAGATCATGTGAGAATTTCTCACCATAATCTGCGGTGAAGTCATTGTAATCTGTGGGCTTGATGTCACCTGACAATAAAAAGGTGACTCCAACTCCACAAATATGAACCCCACTTGCAACTGCTACAGGGCAAGTGAGACGAGTGGGGCAAATCGCCAGAATTGCACATCTAATAGATGTTTCTTTTCTGGACATCTGCGGGCTGCTATTTTTAGATGAGGGGGGCAATATCCGTGGCCCCTTACCAGCCTGAGAATACTAACCCCCAGCTGTCTGCTTTAACAGAGAGGATGATGATGATGAGGTTGTAGATCCCACTTAGTGTGAACCCAGAGGTACGCAGCTGAGTAGCTCAGCAGAGGATGTGGATGAGGAGGAAGTTTAAGAAGTTATGTTGCGGATTCTTACACAGACATGAAGTGATGCAACCACTACAAGTAGGCTTGAGCGACTTTTCTTTTTATAGGATCGGGTCGGATTTTACGAAACCCGACTTTTTCAAAAGTCTGGTCGAGTGAAATCGGCCGATTCTATAGAAAAGTCGGGGTCGGGGTCGGCCGAAACACGAAACCCAATGCAGTGCATTGGATTTCTAATGGTTCCCAGGGTCTGAAGGAGAGGAAACTCTCCTTCAGGCCCTGGGATCCATATTTAAGTGTAAAATAAAGTATCAAAATAAAAAATATTGCTATACTCACCCTCGGACGCGCCCTGGTTCTTACCGGCAGCCTTCCTTCCTAAGAATGAGCGCCTGAAGGACCTTCGATGACGTCGCGGCTTGTGATTGGTCGCGTGAGCGGTCACATGGGCATCACGCGACCAATCACAAGCCGCGACGTCATCTAAGGTCCTTCAGGCGTGATTCTTAGGATGGAAGGCTGCGGGTTAGAACCAGGGCGCGTCCGAGGGTGAGTATATACCTATTAGGAATATACTCACCCTCGGACGCGCCCTCGGACGCTTCCTTCCTAAGAATTAGCGCCTGAAGGACCTTAGATGACGTCGCGGCTTGTGATTGGCCGCGTGACCGCCCATGTGACCACTCACACGACCAATCACAAGCCACGACGTCATCGAAGGCCCTTCAGGCGCTCATTCTTAGGAAGGAAGGCTGCCGGTGAGAACCAGGGCGCGTCCGAGGGTGAGTATATCAATATTTTTTTATTTTTATTCTTTATTTTACACTTAAATATGAATTCCGATACCGATTCCCGATATCTTAAACATATCGGGAATCGGTATCGGAATTCTCAATTCCAGATCAGAAGATCGCCGACCTCATGGCCGACTCCACACAGAGGTCGGGTTGGGTTTCATGAAACCGGACTTTGCCAAAAGTCGGCGACTTCTGAATCTGACCGACCCATTTTGCTCAACCCTAACTACAAGTACTGCATCATCAGCTCCAACAGTGGCCAGTTCGCAGTGGTGGCAAGGGTTGCCTAGACTGGGCATTTTTTCAGACCGCAAAGAATGACGCAACTCACGTTATCTGTCAAATTTGCAAAAAAAAACTCATTGGAGGCAACAATTGCAATAATTTGACAACTACATGCATGGAACTACACATCTGCGATCAACATCAGAGTGGGAATCCCACTGCGCTAAAATGCAAACTAGCCGGCCTTGCCAATCACCGTCCATCCCATCAACCCCATCTGCTGCTTCTTCCTCCTCTTTCACCATTCCAAGTCTTATCACACATGTCTCCAGCCGCAGAAACTACATTTGTTTACCCACCACATTCGAGTGAGAGCAAGTCAACTGTTATGAAAGTAGATATGACTGTTGGTTATGTGTTGCCTAGCACAACACATCATTCTCAATCCACCATAACATCTCCATCTGCACCTCACTCACAGTCCAGCAGTTTGTCCTGTTCTCCATACTCACCCTCTCTCAGCAAAACAGCTAGGACTCAGTCCTGCAGTTGTGGTCACATAAAAGAATGTTTCCTCCTACACATGCCAAAGCTAAGACCATGAACTCCACCATCCCCAATCTGTTGGCCACCGAAATGCTGCCTTTCCACCTGGTGGATACAGATGGTTTCACAAAGTTGATGGCCGTCACAGTCTCCTAGCACCAGTTGCCCAGTCACCATTGCCTTCCTAAGAAAGCTGTGTCTGTGCCACACCAGCATGTCGCCGGCAACATCACCCATTCCCTGAAAAAAATCTTTGTCTGCCAGGGTGCATTTCACCACTGACACCTGGAAGAGCAAACATGGGGAGGTGCGTTACATCTCACTGACTGGGCACTCGGTGACTCTGGTGGCTGTGGGGGCAGGCAGTCAAGGGGCTTCTCCACAAGTCTTTAAATCCCCAAAGCTTGTGAGACAAACTTCTGTATCTACAGTTCCTCCACCTTCTTCAGTGCCTTCGCCTTTGCATCAACCTCTCCTTTAATCAGATACACATTGTAACCATGCAGATAGAATCTCTCCACCTCCGTACTGCACAGCCATGGCTCACTAAAATTGGACAGTGTTTAATTTAATCTTGTGCATGAAAATGAAGGTATCCAGCTCAGGAAATAAAATCAAAAGTCTTTATTTGGACAAATTTAAAAAGTAAGCTGCTTGACAAACCAGTTCATACTGGAGGAGGGAATGTCTTGAATAACTGGACGCGTTTCGAACATGTATAGTGCTCTTAGTCCTCAGTTTCAGTGAGAATACCATCACAAGGGTGAGCTGAATCATTTTCTTTTTTCTATTTAAATTAATCTGCCTTTGTGATTGCAGTCACACAGCTCAAGAATTGTGAACAGATACACAGGCCGAGTTAGAGCACTTGCTATCTCCACTAAACATGGAGCCAGGGATGGCCATGTGTGATTTATTTATTTATTTATTTTACTCACTTATATAGCGCCATTAATTCCACAGCATTTTACATACATTATCAGCATTGCCCCCTTTGGGGATCACAATCTAGATTCCCTATCAGTATGCCTTTGGAATGTGGGAGGAAACCGGAAAACCGAGGGAACCCACTAGATAATGGCCATGCCTTGCATGGCTCATGTCCTCAGCCTGGTGATACAGCAGTTTTTCTGCCACTTTTCTGGCCTGGATCCACTGCTGCAGAAAGCACAGTCGCTTTGTGCTCACTTCTGACGATCGCACCCCGTAGGTTATCGACTAGCATCTCTACAGAGGTCTTTTGGCATACCAGTTAATCATTTGATTAGCATTGTTCCAACATGGTGGAATTCCACTCTGCACATGTTGTAGTGGCTATGGGAGCAGCAATGAGCCCTGGTGCAGTATTTCCTTTTGCAAAGCCTGAACCAATGCCAACGCACTCCTGACAAGGTGCAAATCACGCTTGTGGAGTGGGCACATTTGAAGGACCTCTGCACCCTTCTGCACACTTTTTAAATTGCTATTGGTCAGCATCACCATTCCGGTCATTCACATGCTGGATCACACTTTGAATAGTCAGCTTGAGGAGGTGATGGTCCCAGAGAAAGAGATGGAATCAGAAGAGGATGCTGAAGGGATAGCAATATCTCAAATTTCTGGACTGTTGTTGCACAGGCCCTGGAAGGGTGGCTTACAATAATCAAGGGGGGCTCATGGTACCAGAAAAACCGTTAGTGAAGATGAAGGAGCAAATAGAGGAAGACGAGGTGATGGATGCACAGTATTCAGGAGATGAAGAAGATAATGATCTGCTCTCCATGGTTTGTCCATGGTTTGCAGGAAAGGATGGAGGAAGAAACCTTAAGTGTTATCCCGCTATTAACACATCATGGATTTGGCCCTCATGGAAGCGCCCGACACATGAGAGTCTTTTTTCTGCACTATTTTCAACACAGTGCAAGTATTCTTAAGGTTAGAAATAGTGCTGATTACTGGTTTGCCGCTCTATTAGATCCACAGTACATGTATAAATTTAGCCAGATATTTTCCCCCTGAAAAGGAATGTGCGCATGCTGGAGTATCGAAACTCACTTGTTCGCAATCTTAAGAGTGGTTTTCCTCAAGACAGCAGTGAGGCACACATTGTGAATCCCAGTTCTAGTTGGCCAACCCACGGAATGTCAAGGCATCAGCGCAAAAACATTAGCAGCAGTGGTGTAAGTGGCATAAGCAACTTCCATGAGTCACTTAACACATTTTTTAGACCAGCCCGTGTGCCTGCATAACAGAGTGCAAGTCTGACATATTGTGAACGACTGGAGAGGATGGTGCAGGAGTATTTGAATGCGATCAGGGGGCTTGGACCCTTTTGAATTTTGGTATTTAAAAATGGACGAGTAGCCTGAGTTCTCCGGTAACACCTTGGAGATCTTGACATGCCCGGCAGCCAGAGTTCTCTCAGAATGTGTCTTCAGCACTGCTGATGGTGTCCTGATGGATAAGCACTTTCATCTGTCCCCTGAAAGTTTAGACCACCTAACATTCATAAAAATGAACAAGTCGTGGCTCTCCAATGACTTTTGCACCCCATGATGTTACCAACAATTTTTTGAAATATGGATACTCCAAGTTGGAACTCGATCGGATGGGTTGCCTGTAATTAAAGGTGCGTCAGAGGCCTAGTATACTGTTTCTATTCTGTGGAAATTGATGCCATTTTAACCACTTCCCGACCTGTGACACAGGGTGTACGTCATAAAAGTCGCTGCCAATCCGACCTGTGATGCATATGCTGCGTCAAAGAATGATCGCGCTTCTGCAGGTTGGGTGAAAGGGTTGACTCAAATTTCACCCAACCTGCAGGGACAGGGGTAGTGGTAATTGAGCCCAGGGGTGTGGCTTGGCCCCCTCATGGCTACGCTTGCTCTGATTGGCTATTGAAAGTGACTGTTTCACTTTCAATCAGAGCAATCGTAATCTTTCACCAATGAAAATTGGTGAAATATTACAATCCATTACAATTTGGTCAAATAAAATTATTTTTGGCAAACAATTTTTGGAGCCTCGGATTGATCAATATTATTATTACAATCCAGCCATGGCCGATGCTGCAATATCATCGGCAATGGCTGGAGACCGCGATCTGCCCCCACTACCGTCAATGATCTCCTCCCCTCCATCATCCGTCCTGTCCTCTCCTGTCTTCCGCTCCCCTCCGTCCTCCCGCCTGCTCCCCCGCGGTCCGATCTCACCCCCCTTGGTCCGATTCCACCCCCCATACTTACCGAGCTCCGGTGTCCCTCCCAGTGTCCGTCTGTCTTCTCCATGGGCACCGCCATCTTCCAAAATGATGGGCACATGGGCAGTGCGCCCGCCAAATCTGCCAGCCGGCAGATTCATTTCATGTACATTTTAATTACTGTGATAGAACCTATCATAGTGATCAAAATAAAAAAAAATAGTACATAAACCTCCCATTTATCACCCCCATAGGTGGGGAAAATAATGAAACAAAGAAAATATATTTACTTTTATTTTTCCACTAGGGTTAGGGTTAGAATTAGGGTTAGGGTTGCAATTAGGGTAAGGGTTGCAATTAGGGTTAGAATTAGGGTTAGGAATGCAATTAGGGTTAGAATTAGGGTTAGGGTTGCAATTAGGGTTAAGGTTAGAATTAGGGTTGTAATTACGGTTAGGGTTGCAATTAGGGTTAGGGTTGCAATTAAGGTTAGGGTGAGAATTAGGGTCGGAGTTAGGGCTGCAATTAGGGTTAGGGTTGCAATTAGGGTTAGGGTTGCAATTAGGGTTAGGGTTAGAATTAGGGTTAGAGTTGCAATTAGGGTTAGGGTTAGAATTAGTGTTAGGGTTAGAATTAGGCTATGTGCACACGGCACAGATTTGGCTGTGGATCTGCAGCGGATTGGCCGCTGCGGATTCATAGCCGTTTTCCATCACGTTTACAGTACCATGTAAACCTATGGAAAACCAAATCCGCTGTGCCCATGGTGCGGAAAATACAACACGGAAACACTGCATTGTATTTTCTGCAGCATGTCAATTCTTTGTGCGGATTACGCAGCGTTTTACACCTGCTCCTCATTAGGAATCCGCAGGTGAAATCCGCACAAAAAATACTGGAAATTCACCATAAATCCGCAGGAAAAACGCAGTGCATTTTACCTACGGATTTTTAAAAAACAGTGTGGAAAAATCCTCACATGAATCCGCAACGTGGGTACATAGCCTTAGGGTTAGGGTTGGAATTAGGGTTAGGGTTAGAATTATGGTTAGGGTTGGAAATAGGGTAAAGATTAGGGTTAGGGGTGTGTTGGGGTTAGGGTTAGGCTTGTGGTTAGGGTTACAGTAAGGGTTGGGATTAGGGTTAGGGGTGTGTTGGGGTTAGGGTTGTGGCTAGGGTTGGGATTAGGGATAGGGGTGTGTAGGGGTTAAGGTTGTGATTAGGGTTATGGCTATAGTTGGAATTAGGTTTAGGGGTGTGTTGGGGTTAGTGTTGGAGTTAGAATTGAGGGGTTTCAACTGTTTAGGCACATCAAGGGTCTCCAAACGCGACATGGCACCACCAATAATTCCAGCCAATCTTGCATTCAAAAAGTCAAATGGTGCTCCCTCCCTTCCGAGCCCCAACGTGCACCCAAACAATGGTTTACCCAAACATATGGGGCATAAGCATACTCAGGAAAAATTGCACAACAACTTTAGGGGTCTAATTTCTCCTGTTACCCTTGGTAAAATAAAAAAATGGGGGCTAAAAACTTATTTTTGTGTGAAAAAATGATTTTTTATTTTCACAGCTCTGCGTTATAAACTTCTGTGAAGCACTTGGGGTTCAAAGTGCTCACCACACATCTAGATAAGTTCCTTTGGGGGTCTAATTTCCAAAATGGGGTCACATGTGGGGGGCTTCTACTGTTAAGGCACATCACATCAGGGGCTCTGAAAACGCGACATGGTGTCCGCTAATGATTGGAGCTAATTTTTCATTCAAAAAGTCAAATGGTGCTCCTTCCCTTCCGAGCCCTGCCGTGTGCCCAAACAGTGGTTTACCCCCAATGGTGAGGAGGCATCATTTCACTCAGGAGAAATTGCCCAACAAATCTATTTTATTCTGTGGCATCTGTCTTTCATTTTCTGCCACTGAAAGCCTACTGTATAACAGTGGGCCTGATTTATTCACAATTCTCCCAGAAAAAATAAAACAAGTGGGAGATTAAGATTGGCAAATCTGCATCACTGCCAGTCCTGTCTGTGGCATCTGTCTTTCATTTTCTGCCACTGAAAGCCTACTGTATAACAGTGGGCCTGATTTATTCACAATTCTCCCAGAAAAATAAAACAAGTGGGAGATTAAGATTGGCAAATCTGCATCACTGCCAGTCCTGTCTGTGGCATCTGTCTTTCATTTTCTGCCACTGAAAACCTACTGTATAACAATGGGCCTGATTTCTTCACAATTCTCCCAGAAAAAATAAAACAAGTGGGAGATTAAGATTGGCAAACCTGCATCACTGCCAGTCCTGTCTGTGGCATCTGTCTTTCATTTTTTGCCACTGAAAACCAACTGTATAACAGTGGGCCTGATTTATTCACAATTCTCCCAGAAAAAAATAAAACAAGTGGGAGATTAATATTGGCAAATCTGCATCACTGCCAGTCCTGTCTGTTCCATCTGTCTTTCATTTTCTGCCACAGAAAATATACTTTATTACAGTGGGCCTGATTTCTTCACAATTCTCCCAGAAAAAATAAAACAAGTGGGAGATTAAGATTGGCAAATCTGCATCACTGCCAGTCCTGTCTGTGGCATCTGTCTTTCATTTTCTGCCACAGAAAATATACTGTATTACAGTGGGCCTGATTTCTTTACAATTCTCACAGAAAAAATAAAACAAGTGGGAGATTAAGATTGGCAAATCTGCATCACTGCCAGTCCTGTCTGTGGCATCTTTCTTGCATTTTCTGCCACTGAAAACCAACTGTATAACAGTGGGCCTGATTTATTCACAATTCTCCCAGAAAAAAATAAAACAAGTGGGAGATTAATATTGGCAAATCTGCATCACTGCCAGTCCTGTCTGTTCCATCTGTCTTTCATTTTCTGCCACAGAAAATATACTTTATTACAGTGGGCCTGATTTCTTCACAATTCTCCCAGAAAAAATAAAACAAGTGGGAGATTAAGATTGGCAAATCTGCATCACTGCCAGTCCTGTCTGTGGCATCTGTCTTTCATTTTCTGCCACAGAAAATATACTGTATTACAGTGGGCCTGATTTCTTTACAATTCTCACAGAAAAAATAAAACAAGTGGGAGATTAAGATTGGCAAATCTGCATCACTGCCAGTCCTGTCTGTGGCATCTTTCTTGCATTTTCTGCCACTGAAAACCTACTGTATAACAGTGGGCCTGATTTATTCACAATTCTCCCAGAAAAAAAAATAACAAGTGGGAGATTAAGATTGGCAAATCTGCATCACTGCCTGTCTTGTCTGTGGCATCTGTCTTTCATTTTCTGCCACAGAAAACCTACTGTATAACAGTGGGCCTGATTTATTCACAATTCTCCCAGAAAAAAATAAAACAAGTGGGAGATTAAGATTGGCAAATCTGCATCACTGCCAGTCCTGTCTGTGGCATCTGTCTTTCATTGTCTGCCACAGAAAATATACTGTATTATAGTGGGCCTGATTTCTTCATAATTCTCCCAGAAAAAAAAAAAAAGAAGTTGGAGATTAAGATTGGCAAATCTGCATCACTGCCAGTCCTGTCTGTGGCATCTGTCTTTCATTTTCTGCCACAGAAAATATACTGTATTACAGTGGGCCTGATTTCTTTACAATTCTCACAAAAAAAATAAAACAAGTGGGAGATTAAGATTGGCAAATCTGCATCACTGCCAGCCCTGTCTGTGGCATATGTCTTTCATTTTCTGCCACTGAAAACTTACTGTATAACAGTGGGCCTGATTTATTCACAATTCTCCCAGAAAAAAAAATAACAAGTGGGAGATTAAGATTGGCAAATCTGCATCACTGCCAGTCCTGTCTGTGGCATCTGTCTTTCATTTTCTACCACAGAAAATATACTGTATTACAGTGGGCCTGATTTCTTCAATATTCTCCCCGAAAAAATAAAAAAGGGGAGATTTTTATTGGTAGTGTTTGCATCTGTGTCAGTCCTGTTAGTGGCATATCTGTCTGCCACTTAAGCTGTGTACTGTTATACAGTGGGCCTGATTTTCCCTGCAGTCTCACCCACCTATAAAGGGAGATATAAATTCACCACAAGTTTGAGTACACCTTGTAACTGGTTTTACAGTAACAAATACCGTTTGTTTGGTTACGTTTTTCAAACAATGAGGAAGTCTGGTGGAAGAGGTCGTGGCCGTGGGCGGTCATTGCCAGCTGGTAATGATGGTAGTGGTGGTGGAGCATCAGGTGGTCATGGGAAAAGCAATATAGCACCTAAATCTCGAGTTGTTGAGCCAGCGTCATCGTCTGGCTATACAAGGTCTCGAACGCTCCCTTTTCTGGGAGTAGGAAAACCGCTTTTAAAACCGGAGCAGCAGGAACAAGTTTTGGCTTTCCTTGCTGCCTCTGCCTCTAGCTCTTTCGCCTCCTCTTCAGAAACTGCTAAATGTAAAAGCAGTGCGTCGTCAGTGGATGTTCACGGTCAGGGACAAGTCTCTTCCTTGACTTCTTCACCAAGAGCAACAGAGAAGGATGCGTCAGGCGACACAACGGGTTACTCCATGGAGCTCTTTACACATACCGTTCCTGCGTTAGAAAGGGAAATTGTTAACAGGCCATTCCCATTACCAGATGAATCGGACATGGAGTGCACAGATGCACAGCCACAGCCAGATTACTATGCTGTTCCTTTGACTCAGATCAGAACATTGCCCTCGCAGTGTACTGATCCAGAATCTGACCCTGATGAGACTATGGAGCCCCGTCACGAACGCTATAGCACCGGCTTACACGGTGACGCAGAGGAAGTTGCACACGACATAGAAGAGGAGGTCATAGATGACCCAGTTGTTGACCCCTATTGGCAGCCATTGGGGGAACAGGGTGCAGGTGGCAGTAGATCTGAAGCGGAGGAGGAAGAGGAGCAGCAGCAGGCATCAACATTGCAACAGGTTCCATCTGGCAGGCCCGTATCTGGCCAAAAACGTGTGGTAAAACCTAAACCAGTTGTAGGACAGCGTGGCCATCCGGTTAAATAAACTCAAAGAAAAGGTATCCGAGAGTAGGAAGAGTGCAGTCTGGCATTTTTTTAAACAAGATCCAAATGATCAGCGCAAAGTCATCTGTAAGAAATGTTCAAGGACCTTCAGCAGAGGTCAGAATGTTAAAAGTCTAAATACAAGTTGCATGCGTAGACATTTAAACACCATGCACTTGCAAGCCTGGACTAACTACCAAACGTCCCTTAACATTGTTGTACCCTCTCACAATGAAGCTAGTCAGCAACGCTACATCCCTTCCCTCACTGTAAGCCCACCGATTACCGCACCATCTGCTCTAAATGTGGAGGTTTCGTCGCAAGGCCAAAGCACTCAGGGAATCACCAGGTTCGTGGTAGGAAACACTGTATGTAGGGCACCAGCAAGAATACCATCTCCAACCCTCTCTCAGTCTGCCATGTCCACCGGCACCCCCGCTAATTCCACCATCTGCAGCTCTCCAGTCCAGCTCACCCTACAAGAGACTCTCGTTAGGAAAAGGAAGTACTCATCCTTGCATCCACGTACACAGGGTTTGAACGCCCACATTGCTAGACTAATCTTGTTAGAGATGATGCCCTACCGGTTAGCCCTGATGCACTACGCTGTACCACACTACGAGCTACCCAGTCGACACTTCTTTTCGAGAAAAGCCATCCCAGCCCTCCACCAGCATGTAAAAGACCGCATCGTCCATGCACTCAGGCAATCTGTGAGTACAAATGTGCACCTGACAACAGATGCATGGACCAGTAGGCATGGCCAGGGCCGTTACGTCTCCATCACGGCACACTGGGTTAATGTGGTGGATGCAGGGTCCACAAGGGACAGCAATATTGGGACAGTTCTGCCTAGCCCACGGTCTAGGAAACAGTTGGCTGTAGGCGTTCGCCCCCCCTCCTCCTCCTCCTCCTCATCCTCCTGCAGAAGCGAGAGCTCGTCCACAGACCACAGTCGCACGACCACTCCATCCGCAGCTGCCACTGTTGCACACGAGGTGTCCCATTATGGAACAGCTAGTGGCAAGCGTCAGCAGGCTGTATTGGCAATGAAGTGTTTGGGCAACAAGTCACACCGCGGAAGTTCTGTCCGAGTTCTTGCAGAAAGAAACTCAGTCATGGCTGGGCACTGTACATCTTGAGGCAGGCAAGGTAGTGAGTGATAACGGAAAGAATTTTATGGCTGCCATAGCCCATTCACAACTGAAACACATTCCTTGCCTGGCTCACACCTTAAACCAGGTGGTGCAGTGCTTCCTGAAAAGTTATCCGGGGTTACTCGACCTGCTCCTCAAAGTGCGCAGACTTTGCTCGCACATCCGCCGTTCGCCCGTACACTCCAGCCGTATGCAGAACCATCAGTGGTCTTTAAACCTTCCCCAGCATCGCCTAATCATCGACGTTGCAACAAGGTGGAACTCCACACTGCACATGCTTCAGAGACTGTGCGAACAGAGGCGTGCTGTTATGTATTTGTGGGAGGATACACATACACGGGCAGGCAGTTGGATGGCAGACATGGAGTTGTCAGGTGTGCAGTGGTCGAAGCTACAAGACCTGTGTCAAGTCCTTCAGTGTTTTGAAGAATGCACATGGCTGGTTAGTGCAGACAACGCCATAATAAGTATGAGCATCCCCCTAATGCGTCTGCTGATGCAAAGTTTGACGCACATAAAGGAACAGGTGTCTGCAGCCGAGGACGAGGGAAGCCTTGATGACAGTCAGTGTTGTGAATTCTGTTATCGAACTCCCTCCTGTGGTCATGAATGGTACTTCGGCGATTTCTGTCCATGGACTCCCTCTGGTGGCTGTGAGTGGAGTTGCTGGTTCTGAGGTTCCTTCCACAGGTGATCTAGGTTATTCTTAGGCTGGCTTCTCTATTTAACTCCACTCAGATCGTTACTCCATGCCAGCTGTCAATGTTCCTGTACTGGTTCAGTTCGCTCTTGGATCTTCTGGTTACCTGTCTCTTCCTGCAAGAAGCTAAGTCCCCGATTATTTTCTGTTCATTGTTCTCTTGTCCAGCTTGCTTTCATGATTTTGCTTTGCTAGCTGGAAGCTCTGGGATGCAGAGTGGCACCTCCGCACCGTGAGTCGGTGCGGGGGGTCTTTTTGCACACTCTGCGTGGTCTTTTGTAGTTTTTTGTGCTGACCGCAAAGATACCTTTCCTATCCTCTGTCTGTTTAGTTAGCCTGGCCTCCCTTTGCTAAAACCTGTTTCATTTCTGTGTTTGTGACTTTCATCTTAACTCACAGTTAATATTTGTGGGGGGCTGCCTTTTCCTCTGGGGAAATTTCTCTGAGGCAAGGTAGGCTTTATTTTCTATCTCTAGGGCTAGCTAGTTCTTAGGCTGTGTCGAGGCGTCTACGCCATGTCGGGTGCGCTCCACGGCTATTTCTAGCTGTGTGATAGGATTAGGGATTGTGGTCAGCAGAGTTCCCACTTCCCAGAGTCCTGTATCGATTTAACCATCAGGTCTTTTTGGGTGCTCCTAACCACCAGGTCCATAACAGTACAGCTGGCCCAAAAGTGTTAATGCATCTCAATAGAGGGATAAGAGAAGTTCTGAGACCATTTTTTTTTCTTTGCAGTGTGTTTTGTGTCTCTTTTCCCCTTTACCTTTGGGTGGTTCAGGACAAAGGTGTAGATATGGACATTCAAGGTCTGTCCTCTTGTGTGGATCATCTCACTGCAAGGGTACAAAGCATTCAAGATTTTGTAGTTCAGAATCCGATGTTAGAACCTAGAATTCCAATTCCTGATTTGTTTTCTGGGGATAGATCTAAGTTTTTGAATTTCAAAAATAATTGTAAACTGTTTCTTGCTTTGAAACCCCGCTCCTCTGGTGATCCCGTTCAACAAGTGAAAATTATTATTTCTTTCTTGCGTGGCGACCCTCAAGACTGGGCATTTTCCCTTGTGCTAGGAGATCCTGCATTGCGTGATGTTGATGCGTTTTTTCTGGCGCTTGGATTGCTTTAAGATTAACCAAATTCAGTATATCAGGCAGAGAAAATCTTGCTGGCTTTGTGTCAGGATGAAGCAGAGGTATATTGTCAGAAGTTTAGAAAGTGGTCTGTGCTTACTCAGTGGAATGAGTGTGCCCTGGCGGCAATTTTCAAAAAGGGTCTTTCGGAAACCCTTAAGGATACTATGGTGGGATTTCCCACGCCTGCTGGTCTGAATGAGTCTATGTCCTTGGCCATTCAGATCGATCGGCGTTTGCGTGAGCGCAAAGCTGTGCACCATTTGGCGGTACTCTCTGAGCACAGGCCTGAGCCCATGCAATGCGATAGGACTTTGACCAGAGCTGAATGGCAGGAACACAGACGTCAGAATGGGCTGTGTTTTTACTGTGGTGACTCCACTCATGCTATTTCCAATTGTCCTAAGCGCACTAAGCGGTTTGCTAGGTCTGCCTGTTGTGAATTCTGTGGCAGAGCTCCCTCCTGTGGTCACAAGTGGTACTTCGGCTGATTCTCTCTGTGAGCTTCTGTTGGTGGAGGGAAGTGGTACTGCGGCTTCTGAGTTTCCTCCCTCAGGTGATTTGGTGAGGTCGTTAGGTGCTTCTCTACTTAACTCCACCTAATGCTTTGATCCTGGCTTCATGTCAATGTTCCAGTGTTGGACTTGCTTTTCCCTGGATCATTCCTGTGGCCTGCTGCTCTGCATAGCTAAGTTCTTCTTTGCTATTTGTTTGCTATTTTTTCTGTCCAGCTTGTCTAATTTGTTGCTGGAAGCTCTGGGACACAAAGGGTGTACCTCCGTGCCGTTAGTTCGGTATGGAGGGTCTTTTTGCCCCCTTTGCGTGGTTTTCTTTAGGGTTTTGTGTAGACCGCAAAGTTACTTTTTCTATCCTCGATCTGTTAAGAAAGTCGGGCCTCACTTTGCTGAATCTATTTCATCTCTACGTTTGTCTTTTCATCTTAACTCAGTCATTATATGTGGGGGGCTGCCTTTTCCTTTGGGGTATTTCTCTGAGGCAAGGTAGGCTTATTTTCTATCTTCAGGCTAGTTAGTTTCTCAGGCTGTGCCGAGTTGCATAGGCAGAGTTAGGCGCAATCCACGGCTGCCTCTAGTGTTGTTTGGAGAGGATTAGGGATTGCGGTCTGCAGAGTTCCCACGTCTCAGAGCTCGTTCTATGATTTTGGGTTACTGTCAGATCACTGTATGTGCTCTGACCACTATGTCCATAGTAGTACTGAATTGCCTTTCATAACATCTGCCACCATTGGTACTGTACAGTCTAAATTTCTTTTGTCCGTTACTCTGATTTGCTCTTTGTCGTCCTATTCTGTTATGGCATTTGTGGATTCAGGCGCTGCCCTGAATTTGATGGACTTAGAGTTTGCCAGGCGCTGTGGTTTTTTCTTGGAGCCCTTGCAGTATCCTATTCCATTGAGAGGAATTGATGCTACGCCTTTGGCCAAGAATAAGCCTCAGTACTGGACTAATTTGACCATGTGCATGGCTCCTGCACATCAGGAGGATATTCGCTTTTTGGTGTTGCATAATCTGCATGATGTGGTCGTTTTGGGGTTGCCATGGCTACAGGTCCACAACCCAGTATTGGATTGGAAATCAATGTCTGTGTCCAGCTGGGGTTGTCGAGGGGTACATAGTGATGTTCCATTGCTGTCAATTTCGTCTTCCACTCCTTCTGAAGTCCCTGAGTTTTTGTCGGATTACCGGGATGTATTTGATGAGCCCAAGTCCGGTGCCCTACCTCCTCATAGGGATTGTGATTGTGCTATTAATTTGATTCCTGGTAGTAAGTTTCCTAAGGGTTGACTGTTCAATTTATCTGTGCCAGAACACGCCGCTATGCGGAGTTAAATAAAGGAGTCCTTGGAGAAAGGGCATATTCGCCCGTCGTCATCACCGTTGGGAGCAGGGTTCTTTTTTGTGGCCAAGAAGGATGGTTCTTTGAGACCTTGTATTGATTACCGCCTTCTTAATAAGATCACGGTCAAATTTCAGTACCCTTTGCCGCTGCTGTCTGATTTGTTTGCTCGGATTAAGGGGGCTAGTTGGTTCACCATGATAGAGCTCCGAGGGGCGTATAATCTTGTGCGTATTAAACAGGGCGATGAATGGAAAACAGCATTTAATACGCCCGAGGGCCATTTTGAGTACCTGGTGATGCCATTCGGGCTTTCTAATGCTCCATCTGTGTTTCAGTACTTTATGCATGACATCTTCCGAAAGTACCTGGATAGATTCATGATTGTATATTTGGATGATATTTTGGTCTTTTCGGATGATTGGGAGTCTCATGTGAAGCAGGTCAGAATGGTGTTCCAGGTCCTTTGTGCGAATTCCTTGTTTGTGAAGGGGTCTAAATGTCTCTTTGGGGTTCAGAAGGTTTCATTTTTGGGTTTAATTTTTTCCCCTTCTACTATCGAGATGGACCCTGTTAAAGTTCAGGCCATTTATGATTGGACTCAGCCTACATCTGTGAAGAGCCTGCAGAAGTTCCTGGGCTTTGCTAATTTTTACCGTCGCTTCATCGCTAATTTTTCTAGTGTTGTTAAACCGTTGACTGATTTGACCAAGAAAGGTGCTGATGTGGTCAATTGGTCCTCTGCAGCCGTTGAGGCTTTTCAGGAGTTGAAGCGTCGTTTTTCTACTGCCCCTGTGTTGTGTCAGCCAGATGTTTTGCTCCCGTTTCAGCTCGAGGTTGATGCTTCTGAGATTGGAGCAGGGGCTGTTTTGTCTCAAAGAAGTTCGGATGACTCGGTGATGAAACCATGTGTTTCTTTTCTAGAAAGTTCTCGCCTGCTGAGCGCAATTATGATGTTGGCAACCGAGAGTTGTTGGCTATGAAGTGGGCATTCGAGGAGTGGCGACATTGGCTTGAATGAGCCAAGCATCGCGTGGTGGTCTTGACGGATCACAAGAATTTGACTTATCTCGAGTCGGCCAAACGGTTGAATCCTAGACAGGCTCGATGGTCACTGTTTTTCTCCCGTTTCAATTTTGTGGTTTCATACCTTCCGTGTTGTGAATTCTGTGGCTGAATTCACTCCTGTGGTCACAAGTGGTACTGCAGCTTCTGAGCTTCCTTCCTCAGGTGTTCTGGTGAGTTCGTTAACTGCTTCATTACTTAACTCCGCCTGATGCTGCTATCCTTGCTCCTTGTCAATGTTTCAGTGTTGGATCTGAGCTTCTCCTGATTGTTCCTGTGACCTGCTGCTCTGTATAGTTAAGTGCTTTTTGCTTTTTTGTTGCTTTTTTTCTGTCCAGCTTGTCTTTTGTTTTGCTGGAAGCTCTGAGACGCAAAGGGTGGTACCGCCGTGCCGTTAGTTCGGCACGGTGGGTTTTTTTTTGCCCCTTTGCGTGGTTTTGCTTTAGGGTTTTTTGTAGACTGCAAAGTTCGCTTTACTGTCCTCGCTCTGTCCTAGAATATCGGGCCCCACTTTGCTAAATCTATTTCATCCCTACGTTTTGTCTTTTCATCTTACTCACAGTCATTATATGTGGGGGGCTGCCTTTTCCTTTGGGGAATTTCTCTGGGGCAAGTCAGGCCTATTTTTCTATCTTCAGGCTAGCTAGTTTCTTAGGCTGTGCCGAGTTGCCTAGGTAGTTGTTAGGCGCAATCCACAGCCGCTTTTAGTTGTGTTTAGGATAGGATCAGGTGTGCAGTCTACAGAGTTTCCACGTCTCAGAGCTCGTTCTTGTATTTTTGGGTATTTGTCAGATCACTGTGTGCGCTCTGATCGCTAAGCACACTGTGTTTCTGGATTGCCTTCATAACACCTGTCATTAGCAAACATAACAGTACAAGGAGCCCAACTAATGATTCTCAATAGAGGGAAAGAAAAAGTTCTGACATCATTTTTTTTTTTTTCTGCTCTGTGTTCACTTTTTTTTTTTTCCCCTAGACATTTGGGTGATTCTGGACACAGGTGTGGACATGGATATTCAGGGTCTGTGGTCTTCAATGGATAATCTCGTTATAAATGTACAAAAAATTCAAGATACTATTGATCAGAAATCTATGTTAGAACCAAGAATTCCTATTCCTGATTTGTTTTTTGGAGATAGAACTAAGTTTCTAAGTTTCAAAAATAATTGTAAGCTATTTCTGGCCTTGAAACCTCATTCTTCTGGTAATCCTATTCAACAGGTTTTGATTATTATTTCTTTTTTGCGCGGTGACCCTCAAGACTGGGCATTTTCTCTTGCGCCAGGAGACCCTGCATTGAGTAGTGTCGATGCGTTTTTCCTGGCGCTCGGATTGCTGTACGATGAGCCTAATTCAGTGGATCAGGCTGAGAAAAATTTGCTGGCTTTGTGCCAGGGTCAGGATGATATAGAAGTATATTGTCAGAAATTTAGGAAATGGTCAGTACTCACTCAGTGGAATGAATCTGCGCTGGCAGCTTTGTTCAGAAAGGGTCTCTCTGAGGCTCTTAAGGATGTCATGGTGGGATTTCCTATGCCTGCTGGTTTGAATGAGTCTTTGTCTTTGGCCATTCAGATCGGTCGACGCTTGTGCGAGCGTAAATCTGTGCACCATTTGGCGGTACTGCCTGAGGTTAAACCTGAGCCTATGCAGTGCGATAGGACTATGACTAGAGTTGAACGGCAGGAATACAGACGTCTGAATGGTCTGTGTTTCTACTGTGGTGATTCCACTCATGCTATTTCTGATTGTCCTAAGCGCACTAAGCGGTCCGCTAGGTCTGCCGTCATTGGTACTGTACAGTCCAAATTCCTTCTGTCCATTACCTTGATATGCTCTTTGTCGTCGTTTTCTGTCATGGCGTTTGTGGATTCGGGCGCTGCCCTGAATCTGATGGATTTGGATTATGCTAAACGTTCTGGGTTTTTCTTGGAGCCTTTGCGGTGTCCTATTCCATTGAGAGGAATTGATGCTACACCTTTGGCCAAGAATAAACCTCAATACTGGGCCCAGCTGACCATGTGCATGGCTCCTGCACATCAGGAAGTTATTCGCTTTCTGGTGTTGCATAATCTGCATGATGTGGTCGTGTTGGGGTTGCCATGGCTACAAACCCATAATCCAGTATTGGATTGGAATTCCATGTCGGTATCCAGCTGGGGTTGTCAGGGGGTACATGGTGATGTTCCATTTTTGTCGATTTCGTCATCCACCCCTTCTGAGGTCCCAGAGTTCTTGTCTGATTATCAGGATGTATTTGAAGAGCCCAAGTCCGATGCTCTACCTCCGCATAGGGATTGTGATTGTGCTATCAATTTGATTCCTGGTAGTAAATTCCCTAAAGGTCGATTATTTAATTTATCCGTGCCCGAACACGCCGCTATGCGCAGTTATGTGAAGGAATCCCTGGAGAAGGGACATATTCGCCCATCGTCATCACCACTGGGAGCAGGGTTCTTCTTTGTAGCCAAGAAGGATGGTTCGCTGAGACCGTGTATTGATTACCGCCTTCTTAATAAGATCACTGTTAAATTTCAGTATCCCTTGCCATTGTTATCTGACTTGTTTGCTCGGATTAAGGGGGCTAGTTGGTTCACTAAGATAGATCTTCGTGGTGCGTACAATCTGGTGAGAATCAGGCAAGGAGATGAATGGAAAACTGCATTCAATACGCCCGAGGGTCATTTTGAGTATCTAGTGATGCCGTTCGGACTTGCCAATGCTCCATCTGTGTTTCAGTCTTTTATGCATGACATCTTCCGTGAGTATCTGGATAAATTCCTGATTGTTTACTTGGATGACATTTTGATCTTCTCAGATGATTGGGAGTCTCATGTGAAGCAGGTCAGAATGGTTTTTCAGGTCCTGCGTGCTAACTCTTTGTTTGTGAAGGGATCAAAGTGTCTCTTCGGTGTGCAGAAAGTTTCATTTTTGGGGTTCATCTTTACCCCTTCTACTATCGAGATGGATCCAGTTAAGGTCCAAGCCATCCAGGATTGGATTCAGCCGACATCTCTGAAAAGTCTGCAAAAGTTCCTGGGCTTTGCTAATTTTTATCGTCGCTTCATCTGTAATTTTTCTAGCATTGCCAAACCATTGACCGATTTGACCAAGAAGGTTGCTGATTTGGTTAATTGGTCTTCTGCTGCTGTGGAAGCTTTTCAGGATTTGAAGCGTCGTTTTTGTTCTGCCCCTGTGTTGTGTCAGCCAGATGTTTCTCTTCCATTCCAGGTCGAGGTTGATGCTTCTGAGATTGGAGCAGGGGCGGTTTTGTCACAGAGAGGTTCTGATTGCTCAGTGATGAAACCATGTGCTTTCTTTTCCAGGAAGTTTTCGCCCGCTGAGCGTAATTATGATGTGGGCAATCGAGAGTTGCTGGCCATGAAGTGGGCATTCGAGGAGTGGCGTCATTGGCTTGAAGGAGCTAAGCATCGCGTGGTGGTATTGACTGATCATAAGAACTTGACTTATCTCGAGTCTGCCAAGCGCTTGAATCCTAGACAGGCCCGTTGGTCGTTATTTTTTGCCCGCTTCGACTTTGTGATTTCGTACCTTCCGGGCTCTAAAAATGTGAAGGCGAATGCTCTGTCTAGGAGTTTTGTGCCCGACTCTCCGGGTTTATCTGAGCCAGCGGGTATCCTCAAGGAAGGAGTCATTGTGTCTGCCATCTCCCCTGATTTGCGGCGGGTGCTGCAAAAATTTCAGGCGAATAAACCTGATCGTTGTCCAGCAGAGAAACTGTTCGTCCCTGATAGGTGGACTAATAAACTTATCTCTGAACTTCATTGTTCGGTGTTGGCTGGTCATCCTGGAATCTTTGGTACCAGAGAGTTAGTGGCTAGATCCTTCTGGTGGCCATCTCTGTCACGGGATGTACGTACTTTTGTGCAGTCCTGTGGGATTTGTGCTAAGGCTAAGCCCTGCTGTTCTCGTGCCAGTGGGTTGCTTTTGCCCTTGCCGGTCCCGAAGAGGCCTTGGACACATATTTCGATGGATTTCATTTCTGACCTTTCCGTTTCTCAAAAGATGTCGGTCATTTGGGTGGTCTGTGATCGCTTTTCTAAAATGGTCCATCTGGTGCCCTTGGCTAAATTGCCTTCCTCCTCTGATTTGGTACCTTTGTTCTTTCAGCATGTGGTTCGATTGCATGGCATTCCTGAGAATATTGTTTCTGACAGAGGTTCCCAGTTTGTTTCAAGGTTTTGGCGAGCCTTTTGTGGTAGGATGGGCATTGACCTATCCTTTTCCTCGGCTTTCCATCCTCAGACTAATGGCCAGACCGAACGAACCAATCAGACCTTGGAAACATATCTGAGATGTTTTGTTTCTGCAGACCAGGATGATTGGGTGTCCTTTTTGCCGTTGGCTGAGTTCGCCCTTAATAATCGGGCCAGCTCGGCTACCTTGGTTTCTCCATTTTTTTGCAATTCTGGGTTCCATCCTCGTTTCTCTTCAGGACAGGTTGAGTCTTCGGACTGTCCTGGTGTGGATTCTGTGGTGGATAGGTTGCAGCAGATCTGGACTCAGGTAGTGGACAATTTGATCTTGTCCAAGGAGAAAGCTCAACTTTTCGCTAATCGCAGACGCCGTGTGGGTCCCCGACTTCGTGTTGGGGATCTGGTTTGGTTATCTTCTCGTCATATTCCTATGAAGGTTTCCTCTCCTAAATTTAAACCTCGTTTTATTGGTCCGTGTAGGATTTCTGAGGTTCTCAATCCTGTGTCTTTTCGTTTGACCCTCCCAGACTCCTTTTCCATACATAATGTATTCCATAGGTCGTTGTTGCGGAGATACGTGGCACCTATGGTTCCATCTGTTGAGCCTCCTGCCCCGGTTTTGGTGGAGGGGGAATTGGAGTATATTGTGGAGAAGATTTTGGATTCTCGTGTTTCTAGACGGAAACTCCAGTATCTGGTTAAATGGAAGGGTTATGCTCAGGAAGATAATTCCTGGGTTTTTGCCTCTGATGTTCATGCTTCCGATCTTGTTCGTGCCTTTCATGCGGCTCATCCTGGTCGGCCTGGGGGCTCTGGTGAGGGTTCGGTGACCCCTCCTCAAGGGGGGGGTACTGTTGTGAATTCTGTGGCTGAATTCACTCCTGTGGTCACAAGTGGTACTGCAGCTTCTGAGCTTCCTCCCTCAGGTGTTCTGGTGAGCTCGTTAACTGCTTCATTACTTAACTCCGCCTGATGCTGCTATCCTTGCTCCTTGTCAATGTTTCAGTGTTGGATCTGAGCTTCTCCTGATTGTTCCTGTGACCTGCTGCTCTGTATAGCTAAGTGCTTTTTGCTTTTTTGTTGCTTTTTTTCTGTCCAGCTTGTCTTTTGTTTTGCTGGAAGCTCTGAGACGCAAAGAGTGTACCGCCGTGCCGTTAGTTCGGCACGGTGGGGTTTTTTTTGCCCCTTTGCGTGGTTTTGCTTTAGGGTTTTTTGTAGACTGCAAAGTTCGCTTTACTGTCCTCGCTCTGTCCTAGAATATCGGGCCCCACTTTGCTGAATCTATTTCATCCCTACGTTTTGTCTTTTCATCTTACTCACAGTCATTATATGTGGGGGGCTGCCTTTTCCTTTGGGGAATTTCTCTGGGGCAAGTCAGGCCTATTTTTCTATCTTCAGGCTAGCTAGTTTCTTAGGCTGTGCCGAGTTGCCTAGGTAGTTGTTAGGCGCAATCCACAGCCGCTTTTAGTTGTGTTTAGGATAGGATCAGGTGTGCAGTCTACAGAGTTTCCACGTCTCAGAGCTCGTTCTTGTATTTTTGGGTATTTGTCAGATCACTGTGTGCGCTCTGATCTGTTGTGAATTCTGTGGCTGAATTCACTCCTGTGGTCACAAGTGGTATTGCAGCCTCTGGGCTTCCTCCCTCAGGTGTTTTGGTGAGCTCGTTGGCTGCCTTGCTATTTAACTCCACCTGAGTCTGTCTTCCTTGCTCCTTGTCAATGTTCCAGTGTTGGATCTGAGCTACTGCATCTTTCCTGTGGCCTGCTGCTCTGCTAGATAAGTGTTACTTTGTTTTTGTTTCCGTTTTTTCTGTCCAGCTGTGCTATTCTCTTTTGCTGGAAGCTCTGAGACGCAAAGGGTGCACCGCCGTGCCGTTAGTTCGGCACAGTGGGTCTTTTTGCCTCCCTTTGCGTGGTTTTGCTTTAGGGTTTTTTGTAGACTGCATAGTTCTCTTTGCTATCCTCGCTCTGTCTAGAATATCGGGCCTCACTTTGCTGAATCTATTTCATTCCTACGTTTTGTCTTTTCATCTTGCTAACAGTCATTATATGTGGGATTTGTGCTAGGGCTAAGCCCTGCTGTTCACGTGCCAGTGGGTTGCTTTTGCCCTTGCCGGTCCCGAAGAGGCCTTGGACACATATTTCGATGGATTTCATTTCTGACCTTCCCGTTTCTCAAAAGATGTCGGTCATTTGGGTGGTCTGTGATCGCTTTTCTAAAATGGTCCATCTGGTGCCCTTGGTTAAATTGCCTTCCTCCTCTGATTTGGTGCCTTTGTTCTTCCAGCATGTGGTTCGTTTGCATGGCATTCCTGAGAATATTGTTTCTGACAGAGGTTCCCAGTTTGTCTCGAGGTTCTGGCGAGCCTTTTGTGGTAGGATGGGCATTGACCTATCTTTTTCCTCGGCCTTCCATCCTCAGACTAATGGCCAGACCGAACGAACCAATCAGACCTTGGAAACATATCTGAGATGTTTTGTTTCTGCTGACCAGGATGATTGGGTGTCATTTTTGCCGTTGGCTGAGTTCGCCCTTAATAATCGGGCCAGCTCGGCTACCTTGGTCTCTCCATTTTTCTGCAATTCTGGGTTCCATCCTCGTTTCTCTTCAGGACAGGTTGAGTCTTCGGACTGTCCTGGTGTGGATTCTGTGGTGGACAGGTTGCAGCAGATCTGGACTCAGGTAGTGGACAATTTGACCTTGTCCCAGGAGAAGGCTCAGCTTTTCGCTAATCGTAGACGCCGTGTGGGTCCCCGACTTCGTGTTGGGGATCTGGTTTGGTTATCTTCTCGTCATATTCCTATGAAGGTTTCCTCTCCTAAATTTAAACCTCGTTTTATTGGTCCGTGTAGGATTTCTGAGATTCTCAATCCGGTGTCTTTTCGTCTGACCCTCCCAGACTCCTTTTCCATACATAATGTATTCCATAGGTCGTTGTTGAGAAGATACGTGGCACCTATGGTTCCATCTGTGGAGCCTCCTGCCCCTGTTTTGGTGGAGGGGGAATTGGAGTATATTGTGGAGAAAATTTTGGATTCTCGTGTCTCTAGACGGAAACTCCAGTATCTGGTCAAATGGAAGGGTTATTCTCAGGAGGATAATTCCTGGGTTTTTGCCTCTGATGTCCATGCCCCAGATCTTGTTCGTGCCTTTCATGTGGCTCATCCTGGTCGGCCTGGGGGTTCTGGTGAGGGTTCGGTGACCCCTCCTCAAGGGGGGGGTACTGTTGTGAATTCTGTGGCTGAATTCACTCCTGTGGTCACAAGTGGTATTGCAGCCTCTGGGCTTCCTCCCTCAGGTGTTTTGGTGAGCTCGTTGGCTGCCTTGCTATTTAACTCCACCTTGTCAATGTTCCAGTGTTGGATCTGAGCTACTGCTTCTTTCCTGTGGCCTGCTGCTCTGCTAGATAAGTGTTACTTTGTTTTTGTTTCCGTTTTTTCTGTCCAGCTGTGCTATTCTCTTTTGCTGGAAGCTCTGAGACGCAAAGGGTGCACCGCCGTGCCGTTAGTTCGGCACGGTGGGTCTTTTTGCCTCCCTTTGCGTGGTTTTGCTTTAGGGTTTTTTGTAGACTGCATAGTTCTCTTTGCTATCCTCGCTCTGTCTAGAATATCGGGCCTCACTTTGCTGAATCTATTTCATTCCTACGTTTTGTCTTTTCATCTTGCTAAGTCATTATATGTGGGGGGCTGCCTATTCCTTTGGGGTATTTCTCTGAGGCAAGTCAGGCTTGTATTTCTATCTTCAGGCTAGTCAGCTCCTCAGGCAGTGCCGAGTTGCATAGGTAGTGTTAGGCGCAATCCACTGCTGCTTTTAGTTGTGTGAGGATAGGTTCAGGTATTGCAGTCTGCAGAGATTCCACGTCTCAGAGCTGGTTCTATTGTTTTTGGGTTATTGCCATATCACTGTATGTGCGCTGATTACTGCACACTGTGTTGCCTGATAGCACAGCATAACACTGATCGCTAAGCACACTGTGTTTCTGGATTGCCTTCATAACACCTGTCATTAGCAAACATAACACTTCCGGGCTCTAAGAATGTGAAGGCTGATGCCCTTTCAAGGAGCTTTGTGCCTGACTCTCCGGATGTTCCTGAGCCGGCTGGTATTCTCAAACAGAGGGTAATTTTGTCTGCCATCTCCCCTGATTTGCGGCGGGTGCTGCAGAAGTTTCAGGCTGATAGACCTGACCGTTGTCCAGCGGAGAAACTGTTTGTCCCTGATAGATGGACTAGTAGAGTGATCTCTGAGGTTCATTGTTCAGTGTTGGCTGGTCATCCTGGAATCTTTGGTACCAGAGATTTGGTGGCTAGATCCTTTTGGTGGCCTTCCTTGTCACGGGATGTGCGTTCTTTTGTGCAGTCCTGTGGGATTTGTGCTCGGGCTAAGCCCTGCTGTTCTCGTGCCAGTGGGTTGCTTGTGCCCTTGCCGGTCCCGAAGAGGCCCTGGACGCATATTTCCATGGATTTTATTTCAGATCTCCCTGTCTCTCAAAGTATGTCGGTCATCTGGGTGGTTTGTGATCGCTTCTCTAAGATGGTCCATTTGATACCCTTGTCTAAGTTGCCTTCCTCCTCTGATTTGGTGCCATTGTTTTTCCAGCATGTGGTTCGTTTGCATGGCATTCCGGAGAACATCGTCTCGGACAGAGGTTCCCAGTTTGTTTCAAGGTTTTGGCGGTCCTTTTGTGCTAAGATGGGCATTGATTTGTCTTTTTCTTCGGCTTTCAATCCTCAGACAAATGGCCAAACCGAACGAACCAATCAGACTTTGGAAACGTATCTGAGATGTTTTGTTTCTGCTGATCAGGATGATTGGGTGTCCTTCTTGCCTTTGGCTGAGTTCGCCCTTAATAATCGGGCCAGCTCGGCTACTTTGGTTTCGCCTTTTTTCTGTAATTCTGGTTTCCATCCTCGTTTTTCTTCAGGGCAGGTTGAGCCTTCGGACTGTCCTGGTGTAGATTCTGTGGTGGACAGGTTGCAGCAAATTTGGACTCACGTAGTGGACAATTTGACATTGTCCCAGGAGAAGGCTCAACGTTTCGCTAACCGCCGTCGCTGTGTTGGTCCCTGACTTCGTGTTGGGGATTTGGTTTGGTTGTCGTCTTGTTATGTTCCTATGAAGGTTTCCTCTCCTAAATTTAAGCCTCGTTTCATTGGCCCTTATAAGATTTCTGAGGTTCTCAATCCTGTGTCATTTCGTTTGGCCCTTCCAGCTTCTTTTGCCATCCATAATGTGTTCCATAGGTCGTTGTTGCGGAGATATGTGGTGCCTATGGTTCCCTCCGTCGACCCCCCTGCCCCGGTGTTGGTCGAGGAGGAGTTGGAGTATGTGGTGGAGAAGATTTTGGATTCTCGTATTTCGAGACGGAAACTCCAGTACCTGGTCAAGTGGAAGGGTTACGGTCAGGAAGATAATTCCTGGGTTGTTGCCTCTGATGTTCATGCTGCCGATCTGGTTCGTGCCTTTCATTTGGCTCGTCCTGATCGGCCTGGGGGTTCTGGTGAGGGTTCGGTGACCCCTCCTCAAGGGGGGGTACTGTTGTGAATTCTGTTATCGAACTCTCTCCTGTGGTTATGAATGGTACTTCGGCGAGTTCTGTCCATGGACTCCCTCTGGTGGCTGTGAGTGGAGTTGCTGGTTCTGAGGTTCCTTCCACAGGTGATCTAGGTTATTCTTAGGCTGGCTTCTCTATTTAACTCCACTCAGATCGTTACTCCATGCCAGCTGTCAATGTTCCTGTACTGGTTCAGTTCGCTCTTGGATCTTTCTGGTTACCTGTCTCTTCCTGCAAGAAGCTAAGTCCCCGATTGTTATTTTCTGTTCATTGTTCTCTTGTGCAGCTTGCTTTCATGATTTTGCTTTGCTAGCTGGAAGCTCTGGGATGCAGAGTGGCACCTCCGCACCGTGAGTCGGTGCGGGGGGTCTTTTTGCACACTCTGCGTGGTCTTTTGTAGTTTTTTGTGCTGACCGCAAAGATACCTTTCCTATCCTCTGTCTGTTTAGTTAGTCTGGCCTCCCTTTGCTAAAACCTGTTTCATTTCTGTCTTTGTGACTTTTATCTTAACTCACAGTTAATATTTGTGGGGGGCTGCCTTTTCCTTTGGGGAAATTTCTCTGAGGCAAGGTAGGCTTTATTTTCTATCTCTAGGGCTAGCTAGTTCTTAGGCTGTGTCGAGGCGTCTAGGCCATGTCGGGTGCGCTCCACGGCTATTTCTAGTTGTGTGATAGGATTAGATATTGCGGTCAGCAGAGTTCCCACTTCCCAGAGCTTGTCCTGTATCGGTTTAACCATCAGGTCTTTTCGGGTGCTCCTAACCACCAGGTCCATAACAAGTCAGCCATTGTCTGGCCAGGGCAGTCTACAGGACGAGGTGGCGGGCGAAGAGGAGGACGAGGAGGATGATGGGGATGAGTATTGTTTGGATGAGGAAGCTTCTCAGGGGGCAATAGAAACTGGTGGCGTAGCAAGGCCGGGTTCAGGGTTTTTGAGGGAGACAAGTGACGTTGATTTGCCAGAAACTGCCCCTCAACCCAGCACAAGCGCAGATTTCACAACTGGAACATTGGCCCACATGGCGGATTATGCCTTGCATATCCTCAAAAGGGACCCACGCATTAGAAAAATGATGACCGATGATGATTACCGGTTGGCCTGCCTCCTGGATCCACGCTATAAGGGGAAACTGCAAAACATCATGCCACATGAGAACCTTGAACAAATATTGGCAACCAAACAAGCAACTCTTGTTGACCGTTTGATTCAGGCATTCCCAGCACACAGCGCCGGTGATGGTTCTCACACGAGCTGCAGGGGGCAACAGGGCAGAGGTGTTAGAGGTGCACAAATCAGAAGTGGCGTTGGACAGAGGGGTTTTCTGACCAGGTTGTGGAGTGATTTCGCAATGACCGCAGACAGGACAGGTACTGCAGCATCAATTCAAAGTGACAAGAGACAACATTTGTCCAGTATGGTTACTAACTAATTTTCATCCCTTATCGATGTTCTCCCTCAACCGTCATTCCCATTTGATTACTGGCCACCCAAAATAGACACCTGGCCTGAATTGGCAGAATATGCATTGCAGGAGCTTGCTTGCCCAGCAGCTAGTGTGCTATCAGAAAGAGTATTCAGTGCTGCTGGTTCAATATTGACCGAAAAAAGGACTCGTCTGGCTACCCAAAATGTTGATGATCTAACCTTCATTAAAATGAACCACTCATGGATTTCTAATTATTTTGTCCCACCTTTCCCGGCTGACACCTAGCTTTCCTATAAAAAGGTCTTGCTTGTGGACTGGTCTTACTGAATGTTCCAATCTCTTAATTTGCATCTGCTGTTTGTCCAGCATACGACATGTTTATACCTCCCTAAATGGCCAAACTCCCCCCACGGGGCCGTGGTCTCGCCACTTGGTGCAAGCACCCGTGAGAGTGCCGTTTGTCTGAAGAGGTGGGTGTGCACGCTTTTGGTCGACGGCACTGCCACCGGGTCCCTCATAGTACAATAAAGTGTCTCTTGCGGTGGTGGTGCGCAACCAACGTCAGACACACCGTTGTAACATGAGGGGCCCTGGGCCTGTACCGCCGGCCACAAGACAGTTTCCCCCCCAAGCTCAAACAGTGCTCTACGATTTGCAAAATTATCTCTCACAGCTCCACCAATGTTTAGTCTATGCGCTGACATCCTTCAATGCCTGGCACTGACAATACCAATGTGTTGACATGTATGATGCTACTTAAAATAGTCAGGGGCAGTGTCCTATATTTGCACCAGTAAATACTTTGCGCCAAATTACTAGGTCTGAAACTCAGCAGAAGAGCCCACCCCTGTACCTAAGTATGCCACCCTTTTTATTTGTTTTGTTGTTTTGCGAGACATTAACGTCTATTTATTTTTTGGGAGTACTAACTGTGTCAGACACTCCTTCCAATTGTTCTCCGCTGAAAACACCAATGCTGCCTGTATACCCCTAGCACATAATCAAAGCTGCATTGAGCCTAATTTATTTATTTTAGGCCTTCTAAGTCTGTCTGCGGTCCGTCCTTCCAATTGTCCTCCTCTGACCACACCAATGCTGCCTGTGTACCCCTACCACATGATCGAAGCTGCATTGAGCCTAATTTATTTATTTTAGGCCTACAAAGTCTGTCTGCGGTCCCTCCTTCCAATTGTCCTCCGCTGACCACACCAATGCTGCCTGTGTACCCATGTAACTTTTTTAAACCTGCAGCGAGCCAACTTTGTGTTGTAAGGCCTTCTAGTAGTGTCTGTCTGCGCCACTCAATACAGCTGTCCTCCTCTTGAAAAAAAAAATGAGCTGCACTTGTCTGGTTTTCAGTCTGTCGGAATTTTAAAACTGCATTGGGGCCACAAGTTTCGTTGGGGTCTACAAACTGTGTCTGCAGTTCCAAGGTGTTCTCCAGGTTGCCTCTCCCTAGCTTCTATCTTCATGCTCTTGTTAAGTAGTTGTTGAAACAACACTGCATTAGGCCTACAAGTTGGGTCTGGGTTGTAGAGACAGTGTCTGCCACTCCAAGGTGTTCTCCAGGTTGCCTCTCCCCAGCTTCTATCTTCAAGCTCTCGTCAAGTGGTTGTTGAAACAACACTGCATTAGGCCTACAAGTTGGGTCTGGGTTGTAGAGACGGTGTCTGTCGCTCCAAGGTGTTCTCCAGGTTGCCTCTCCCTAGCTTCTATCTTCAAGCTCTCGTTAAGTAGTTGTTGAAACAACACTGCATTAGGCCTACAAGTTGGGTCTGGGTTGTACAGACGGTGTCTGCCACTCCAAGGTGTTCTCCAGGTTGCCTCTCCCTAGCTTTTATCTTCAAGCTCTCATTAAGTAGTTGTTGAAACAACACTGCATTAGGCCTACAAGTTTGGTCTGGGTTGTAGAGACGGTGTCTGTCGCTCCAAGGTGTTCTCCAGGTTGCCTCTCCCTAGCTTTTATCTTCATGCTCTTGTTAAGTAGTTGTTGAAACAACACTGCATTAGGCTTACAAGTTGGGTCTGGGTTGTAGAGACGGTGTCTGCCGCTCCAAGGTGTTCTCCAGGTTGCCTCTCCCTAGCTTCTATCTTCAGGCTCTCGTTAAATTGTTTTTAATATAACACTGCATTTGGCCTACTTGTATTGTTGGCTCTACTAACGGTGTCTGCCGCTCCTTGCTGTTCTCCTCCACTGAACAAAGCAGTGCCGCCTGTTTACTACTGTTACCAATTTTGAACTGCATTTAGCCTACTTACTGATTTGGGCCTACTCACTGTGTCAGCCTCTCATTACAGTTGTACTCCACTGAACAAAGCAATGCCCCCTGGTTAGTCCTGTTACCAATTTTGAACTGCATTTAGCCCACTTTATTATTTGCCAATTGCCCAGCCAGTGATAGATGAGTCTGCTTGTACATTGACCCAGAATGCTATATTCCCCGTGCACGCTACACAGCCAGAATGTGACCCTGCTGAAAGTCAGGTTCCCCTTCCCGCATACTATACCACCTTACACAGGGACAAAGAGTAAGGTGCAGATGAAAGTGCAGGTTCCTTCATCAGGTGGGGGGGAATACTCGTTGGCGATGTCACTGGCACAGGGCCTCTCATAGTAGGCAAAAGTGTCGCTGCCGGTGGGAGGCGCCCCTGCCGTGCAAACACACCGCCGTACTTTGAGGGGCCCTGTGCCAGTGCTAATGCCAACGAGTGGGCCCCCCTGCTTTCTCAGGATCACAGCACTTGCAAAGTTGAAATACTTACCTCTCCCTGCTCCACTGCCGTGACGTGGTCCACATTTCCTGGGCCCACTAAATACTTGAACCAGCCCTACCCCCCACAACTTTAGCCAAATGACCCCCAATTTCCAATGCCTAACTATTATTATAAGGTAAATTAACCCTGCTGTTCTGTTAGGTCAAAAATGACCGTTTTTGAAATTCTATCATGTTATAAAAATTCAGCGTGTGATTCTGAGACTTGAGGCTCCCTGACTTTTCGTCATTAGGGGGGTACTCTCTGTGGGAATTTTTTTTTTTTTTATTTTTGTTTACTTTATTTGGTACAATTTTTTTTACACTTGTACTGTTCGGTCAAAAATGACCGATAGGCCTTTATTCAGCTCTCCAGACAATTTTTGACTAAAATAAAGGTGCTATCACCTCATTTTGAACTATATATTGCATCTACTACTATTTATCAATGTATCTGACTACTTTTGGTCAGAAAAGATTTACACATACCAACATTTTCAAGTTGCGATACAGCCGACGGATTCGCTTCCAGTATAGCTATGCGCAATTTATTTCACTGGTTTTTATTTACCCTGCTGTTCATATAGATCTAGTTCCATTCAGTTGTCAACATTTCATATTGTAAATCATGATTTTTTTTTAATTTTAAAGGTTTATGGCGATAAATGGAAGAACTTCGATGTGACGGCTATGAATGCTTACATCGGGTTACTTCTATTAGCTGGAGTATACAAATCATATGGAGAGTCCACTAAAAGTTTGTGGAATTCGGAAACGGGGCGCCATATATTTAGGGCCACCATGTCTTTAGAAAGATTCCACGAAATTTCCAGAGTTCTACGGTTTGATGACAAAACGGATAGATCTGAAAGAAGAAGCACAGATAAACTTGCCCCAATTAGGGATTTGTGGAGTAAATGGGTCGAGATACTCCCAAAATGTTATAATACCGTAGAAAATGTCACTGTTGATGAGCAGCTGGTGTCATTTAGAGGCAGGTGCCCATTCAGGCAATACATTCCAAGTAAACCAGCAAAATACGGTATAAAAATCTGGACTCTGTGTGACAGTAAAACATCATATGCTGCAAATGTTCAAGTATATATTGGAAAAAACCCTCTAGAAAGACCTGAAAAAAACCAAGGCATGAGGGTAGTTTTGGACTTGACCCATGGACTCAAAGGGAGAAACGTTACCTGTGACAATTTCTTCACATCCTACCAATTGGGGCAGATGTTACAAAAAAACAATATAACTATGCTGGGTACTGTACGAAAAAATAAACCTGAACTTCCACAGGGTATCCTCAATAAGAGAGACGTACACAGTTCAATGTTTTATTTTACAAAGGACACTACGGTAGTGTCGTACGTTCCCAAAAAAAATAAACAAGTTATCCTCATGAGCACCATGCACCATGATGCAAAAATAAGTGAGAGAGATGACAGAAAGCCAGACATGATTCTTCACTATAACGCCACTAAAGGTGCTGTTGACACATTAGACCAGCTTGTAGGCACGTATACATGTAAAAGAAAAACAAATAGGTGGCCTATGATTCTCTTTTACAACCTGATCGATGTATCTGCCTATAATGCCTTTGTATTGTGGCGGGATATAAACCCCAAATGGCAAGAAAAAAAATTACACAAACGACGGCTTTTTATTGAGGAATTGGGGAAGTCTCTCACTAATCCATATGTAAAAACACGGCCACGAAATCCAAGAAATGAGAGTGCAGAAAAAGTGGCCCGACAAATTCGAGAGCATGGTGGAGACGGCGAGCCAACAGCTTCGACCACCACTGATACTGAAACGGCTTCCACCATCGCAACCAGCTGCAAGCGAAAAAGATGCTCATTCTGTCCAACGTCCAGTAACCATAAATCTAATATTATGTGTTGCAAATGTGCAAAATACTTGTGCAAGCGTCATGTAAATTATACATGTGATCAATGCAAGTAATACATTGATCGCATTTATCATTTGTTTTTGACAAAAAACCTTTTTTTTTTTTAAAAGTTTGTATATAGTTTAGAATAAAGAAAAGTTTTTATGTGCAATATGAAGCAAATATTGCAAAAAATGTTAATTTATTTGATTCAAAAAATAAAAGTTTTTGATTTAATTTTTCATCTGATTATTGAAAACCATGTTCACATACAGTAAAACAATGCAACAGGTAATCAAATAACACTTGAATTAGGTACAAATCACAACTTTGTTAGGTCCGGTCAAAAATGACCGGGAACAGTATAAGTGTATAAAAAACAACGTTTTTTGCCATTTTATAGAGAAAAAAGCTTTTTTTTTTTTTGCCTTTGAAAAAAGTATATCTACATAATGTTTGATATTATTACTTATAGTTAACATTTAGATCAAGATTTTTTTTTTATCTGCAAAAATAATCAATTTTTACAAAAATCGAAAAAATACCATGTTCCCTTTTGGATATAAAAAAAAAATATAAAACAAGCTTTGTATTTATTTTTTTTTCTGGTATTTGAACAACCATCTTCACAAGCAATATAATAGTGCAAAAACTGTTTAAAAAAACCACTTAGATTAGCTAAAAATGATTATTTTATAAGGACGGTCAAAAATGACCGGGAACAGTACAAGTGTATGTGAAATCTAAACAGAACAGCAGGGTTAAGATTGGCAAGCTTTAGTAACAAGAATGGATGTTTTTGCCATTAAAATGGGCACTGTAGTTGTTTTCCTGGCCCCCACTCACAGCCGATTATGCTTCCCCATTGACTTGCATTGTGTTTTGTGTTTCGGTCGATCCCCGACTTTTCGAGAAAATCGTCCGATTTCACTCGACTCGACTTTTGAGATAGTCGGGTTTCGCAAAACCCGACTCGACACCAAAAAATGAAAAGTCATACCTATAGCATGGAAGAGGCAATTTATATAAAGTAATAAAAAATTATTTATGAACAACAAGGTGGTCTATAACCTGTATGCACATATTAGTCGTTTAGATAGATCAAATGTGGAGACAGACAGATTCTCTTTAATTTATTTGAAATGTTTTCTCTTATATGTGTTTATTAGAATAAGGCTTATTGCTTTTGTTTTTATCAGGTAGTTTGTGTGTTGTAGTCTTTTTTATCTTTGTCAAACATCCTCTTTTCTCGTTTGGAACTTATAGTTTTAGACAGTTGTATTGTAAATATAAAAGCTGTAATTTATAACCAAGGTATTTTTGTTTCAGATGCTCTAACCGGTCTAATAAGCATCTTGACTGACATTATATGGAGGTTTACTGGCGATTTCTTGGCACCAGATATTGTTTGCAGGATAATTCGATACTTGCAGGTAGGTATTTTTTCAAGTATTATAAAATATTTGCAATGTAAAAACTGACATTGATCAGTGAGAGGTGAACAGTAGGGTGGCTATAAATATTTATTTCATTTTTTATCCTGTTGATTGGCTTTTTGAGGTACAAAAAAATGGTGGCCAGTGTCTTACATTTTGCTACTGTTTGGAGGCGAATGACAAAAAAATCTGCATTTTATCAAAAGTGGAGTTTTGTAAAATTCAAGGAGAATTCAATTCCATTCAAATACATTTGTTCATCTCTAATCAAAATTTATCTGGAGCATACGTATAATTTTGTTAGGTCTTAAATTTAAATTTGTTTAATAAAAATAACAGTACCTTTTGGCAAAAATGCAAAACGGTGACTTACCCAAGACTAAAGCAAGACAGACTTTAAGGGGGATGCTAAATATGCATAACTGCAAACAAAATCACTAGAACGTGCAGAACATATTCGTAGTCCCAACATCTGCATTGCCTTCCCCAGTCTGCCTGCTGCCTATTGACACCAGACCATGTCTTAGCATTTATAAAGATGACAGTTTCAATAAACCATATCATTAGGTGGATCATGAATACAGAAAACAGAGAAGGATAATGTCAGTTCACCATGGAAGTTTATAGGAGTCCAGCATGCACGGAACCACGAGCCGACCACTCATGTATAGCAATTGCTGTCAGGAGTCATTGCTCGGCTCCAGCTGAAACACCCCAATTCGCTTACTGTAATCTCTGGGGATTTTAACCGGGCTAAAATGTCTACTGCCTTACCTAAATTTTATCAGTTTGTTAAATGTACAACACGTGACAATATTACTATAGACTTACTCTATGCGAATGTCAAGAATGCTTATTCATCCTCTACCCTGCCGCCCTTGGGGAAGTCTGATCACAATCTTATACTATTGTCACCAGTCTATGAACCTGTTGTTACTAAACAGCCGGCTACCTTTAAATCAGTTAGAATGTGGAGTCCAGCAAATGAACAGGCTTTGCAGGATTGCTTTCATCTTACAGACTGGGATGTGCTGCTTGGGACAATGGACGAGTATACAAATGTTAATGAAGTGGTTGGTAGAGTGACTGACTACATTAACTTCTGCACTGATATGTTGGTGCCGACTAAAAAGATTAGGTGTTTTGCAAACAACAAGCCATGGATAACAAAGGAATTGAAGCATTTGCTCAACAGGAAAAAAAGGCATTTAAACTGGGTGACAAAGAGAAAATTAAAATGATACAGCATGAATTGAAGTCTAAAATAAAGGAGGCCCAGGAAGCCTTCAGAATTAAACTTGAAAAGAAACTGTCCCACAATAATACCAGAGAGGTTTGGTCAGGAATGAAATTACTGACTGGGCTTAATCTGAGTTCTGAAAATCATGGTGGAAATCTAGACAAGGCTAATCAGATGAACGAGTATTTCAACAGGTTCAGCAGTACATGTGTACATGTGCCAACTGATAGTGGATGGGACTTGGGTGCAAATTCTGCAACATCGATATTGGAGGATGAGCAGACTAATTTTAGAGTATCCGAAAATGATGTGAGGAGGCAGTTTAAGTCACTTAACATTGGTAAAGCTGCAGGACCTGATGGACTCAGCTCACGTGTCCTTAAAGTTTGTGCAGACCAGCTGTGTACTGTCTTTACACGCCTATTTAATGGAAGTATACAAACACAGAGGGTACCTGTGTTATGGAAAACTTCCTGTCTGGTGCCGGTACCCAAGACTTCTTCTCCTGCAACCCTAAATGACTATCGTCCTGTAGCCTTAACATCTCACGCTATGAAGGCCTTGGAAAGATTAGTGCTTGCTCACTTAAGACCAAGGGTCAATGCTTTTATCGATCCCCTTCAGTTTGCCTACCGACATAGATTGGGGGTGGATGATGCTATTCTTTCCCTGTTACATAGGGTACATTCATTTCTGGAGACTGATGGTACCACGGTGCGAGCGATGTTCTTCGATTTCTCGAGTGCATTTAACTCCCTGCAGCCACTTTTACTACACAAAAGATGACTGATATGAAGGTTGAAGAGGGGATGAGAAATTGGATAACTGACTACCTATCAGATCGGCCACAGTTTGTACAGATGGGAGCAGTGGTGTCAGGCAGATTACTGAGCAGTGTTGGTGCCCCCCAGGGAACGGTGCTTGCGCCCTTTCTTTTCACTCTGTATACTTCAGACTTTCAGTATAAATCTGAACTTTGCCACCTTCAAAAATTTTCGGATGACTCCGTGGTTGTGGGATGCATTAGGGGAGATCAGGGGGATGAGGAATATAGAAGGGTGGTGTCGAATTTTGTGGATTGGTGCAATGGTAATTATCTACAACTAAATGTTAAGAAAACAAAGGAGTTGGTGGCCAACTATAGCAGGATTAAGTTGGAATGCTTACCGATCACTATTGCTGGTCAGGAGGTAGAGCAGGTGGAGAGTTACAAATATTTGGGGGTCCATTTGGATAGCAAACTGGACTGGAGATGCCACTCGGAGTTTGTCTACAAGAAGGGGATGAGCAGACTGTATTTCCTAAGGAAACTGAGGTCTTTTAATGTGTGCAGCAAAATGTTAGAAATGTTCTACCAATCTGTAGTGGCAAGTGCCATCTTTTTTGCAATCACGTGCTGGGGTAGTAGTGTGCGGGCCTCTGATGCTAATAAGCTGAATAAGATTATTAAGAAGGCAAGTTCTGCTGTGGGCTGCAAGCTGGACTCTTTTGTGGAGGTAGTGGAGAAAAGAACTCTGAGAAAGTGTATGGTAATTATGAACAATAATGCACATCCACTATATGAGCTATTCATGAGACAGAAGAGCACCTTCAGTAACCGGCTAATACTTCTGAGGTGTAAGAAGGAAAAATATAGGAAATCGTTTGTGCCAACTGCCATGGGAATGTACAATAATAACATTAGGGTTAAACCACCAAGGTGAAAGTCTACTTATTTCTCTACATTTCAGTTCACTCGCTGTGTATGTCCTATTCTAATGTCTAATGTATAATGTTCTTCTGTCAACTCACTGTCATGTCAACTATGTAATTCCTTTATGATTTTTATGATTTAAGTTGTGCTGCTGTGATACCATAATTTCCCACGGGATCAATAAAGTGTATCGTATCGTATCGTAATTCCTGGAAAAGGAAGAAATTTTCCAGCTTCTGGTAAAATTTATAGAGTAATCTTTATACTATCAAAAAAAATAATAAAAATATATAGTGGACAGGAATAGGAGCAAGCAATGCGTTTCAAACATGGTTGTTCTTTATCTCTTATTCCTCTGTTTTTTTTTTTATTATCTATTTGGATTTTAATATATATTTATCTTTTTGTGTTTCATTTTTCCCCCCCTTTTTTTCCTTTTTTTTCTTTCACAGTGTGTCAGTTTCAATTAGTTAATTATTTCTCATGTGTGTTATTTAATTGCACCTGTGTATTTAAGACTGGTGTTTGGTCATTTTCAAGTAAGCTTGATAAAGAACAACCGTTTTCGAAATGTGTCGCTTGCTCCTGTTCCTGTCCACTCTACGTATATTTGATGGAACGAAGATTACTCTGAAAGTTTTACCAGAAGCTGGATCATGAATACATCAACTAACTGTTGGATGGATGTTCAGGCTATTAATCGTCTTTTTTCTATACATTCAGTATTACATTTATAAGCATGACCTTACAACATGGCAGGGCAGCTTGCTATAGATAACATAATTGCTGTCAATGAGCCTTAAAAAAAATCCACTAAAATTAAAACTACTTGCCAGAAATTGTGCAGTTCTTGCTTTTGACTCGAAAACAGCTGTCTCATTGAGTCTTAGACTCCATAAGGCTATGTGCACACATTGTGTTTTGTGCCCGCGCTGTGCCCTGATGGTGACCTGCCGGTGACCTGCCGGTCACCTGCCGGTCACTTGCTGGTGACCTGCCGGTGACCTGCCTATGATCGGAGCTGTGAGCTCCGATCATAGGCTGGTGCCTAGCGACACCGGCGTCACCAGGGCCACTTCTGATTGGTGGGATCTATGTGATCATTCGATCCCACCAATGACAGGTCACAGCAGCGGTGTGACCGCTCTGTGACCTGTCTCACCTGTCCCTGACCTGTCTGACTGCTCTTCAGGAATCCTCACACTTGGTGAGGATTCCTGAAGAGCGGTCACGCTGACAGATCCCCTCCTGTGCTGAGACTTGTGGTGCCACAGTAGCCTGTGACACCACAATTCGTGCTAAAGAAAGAAGACAGAAGAAAGAAGACAGAAGAAAGAAGAGAGACTACAACCGTAAGTGTTCATCCCCGATCCCGGCCCGATCTTACTTCACCCCCCCCCCTTACCCTCCCCCTTCCCCCTCCACCCCCACTTTGCGCCGCGTCCGTCCGTGCCCAAATTTAGCAGCCGCCGAGCGTTGATTGGTGACGCAGTTCACCGATCAACACTCGTGCTCGCTTTTCTTTTTCACCCCCCTTAGCGCCGCCGAGCGTTGATTGGTGACGCAGTTCACCGATCAACACTCGTGCTCGCTTTTCTTTCCCACATCCCCGTCCACGCACCCCGCCACTGCGTCTGAACCCGTGCCTTTCATTTCTTTTTTTTTTTTCCACATCCCCGTCCATGCACCCCGCCGCTGCGTCTGAACCCGTGCCTTTCATTTCTTTTTTTTTTCCCACATCCCCGTCCACGCACCCCGCCGCTGCGTCTGAACCCGTGCCTTTCATTTCTTTTTTTTTTTCCCACATCCCCATCCACGCACCCCGCCACTGCGTCTGAACCCGTGCCTTTCATTTCTTTTTTTTTTTTTCCACATCCCCATCCACGCACCCCGCCGCTGCGTCTGAACCCGTGCCTTTCATTTCTTTTTTTTTTCCCACATCCCCGTCCACGCACCCCGCCGCTGCGTCTGAACCCGTGCCTTTCATTTCTTTTTTTTTTTTCCCACATCCCCGTCCACGCACCCCGCCGCTGCGTCTGAACCTGTGCCTTTCATTTCTTTTTTTTTTCCACATCCCCGTCCACGCACCCCGCCACTGCGTCTGAACCCGTGCCTTTCATTTTTTTTTTCCCACATCTCCGTCCACGCACCCCGCCGCTGCGTCTGAACCCGTGCCTTTCATTTCTTTTTTTTTTTTTCCACATCCCCGTCCACGCACCCCGCTGCTGCGTCTGAACCTGTGCCTTTCATTTTTTTTTTTTCCCACATCCCCGTCCACGCACCCTGCCGCTGCGTCTGAACCCGTGCCTTTCATTTTTTTTTTTTCCACATCCCCGTCCACGCACCCCGCCGCTGCGTCTGAACCCGTGCCTTTCATTTTTTTTTCCCACATCCCCGTCCACGCACCCCGCTGCTGCGTCTGAACCCGTGCCTTTCATTTTTTTTTTCCCACATCCCCGTCCACGCACCGCCCCGCTGCGTCTGAACCCGTGCCTTTCATTTTTTTTTTTTCCCACATCCCCGTCCACGCACCCCGCCACTGCGTCTGAACCCGTGCCTTTCATTTTTTTTTTTCCCACATCCCCGTCCACGCACCCCGCCGCTGCGTCTGAACCCGTGCCTTTCATTTCTTTTTTTTTTTTCCCACATCCCCGTCCACGCACCCCGCCGCTGCGTCTGAACCCGTGCCTTTCATTTTTTTTTTTCCCACATCCCCGTCCACGCACCGCCCCGCTGCGTCTGAACCCGTGCCTTTCATTTTTTTTTTTCCCACATCCCCGTCCACGCACCCCGCCACTGCGTCTGAACCCGTGCCTTTCATTTTTTTTTTTTTTCCCACATCCCCGTCCACGCACCCCGCCGCTGCATCTGAACCCGTACCTTTCATTTCTTTTCTTTTTTTTACACATCCCCGTTCACACACCCAGCAGCCGCCGAACTTTGATAAGTGACGCAGTTCACTTATCAGAGCTAGGGCCTGCTGTTTTAGACTTTTCCTTTTACAGGTATTTTTTTTCCCTTTAGCTTTTTCCTTTCAGAATAGTTTGCACCAAACACTATCCCCCCCCACACGTATACAGTTATCAATAAATATTACACCCAAGCACCATAATCACACAAAAAATGTCCCGTTCGTCCCAGCAGCGCTATTGATTGGAGGAGGCATATGCTTTCCTTGCCTCCGACACTGATAGCGAGGGAGAGGATCCCACATTCCTTTACTCTTCAGATTCTTCATCCTCTTCCTCCTCCTCATCTTCCTCCTTGGGTCCTGCGGAACCACCACGCAGACGCCCCAGGAGAGAAGATCAGGCAGCGCCCACTCCTGAAAATGAACCAGCGCGACCCTCTTCGGACCCCATATGGACCTCGCGCCCCGAAAATTACGAGCCACTGATTCCTGATTTTGTGGCAGAATCAGGAATCAAGTTTGACACCACCGGCCTCACAGAAATAGACTTTTTCAAAGTCTTTTTCTCTGAGGCTTTCGTTAACCTCATGGTGGAGCAAACTAATTTGTATGCTCGGCAATTTTTGGAGCAAAACCCCCGTTCATCATTTTCTAACTGGTCTCCTGTGGACGCAGTTGAAATGATGCAGTTTTGGGGCCTGGTCCTCCATATGGGGATCGTGAAGAAGCCAGAAATTCGGCAATATTGGAGTGTAGATATTTTATATAACACTCCAGTGTTCCGAATGGTCATGGTTCGGATGCGTTTTGAGGCCATCCATAAGTTTTTGCATTACAACGATAATGCACGGTGTCCCGCACGAGATGACCCCAATTTTGACCGTCTGTACAAAGTTCGGCCGGTCATCGAACACTTCAGCAAAAAGTTTGCTGAAGTGTACGTGCCCAAAAGGGACATCTGTGTGGATGAGTCCTTGGTTCATTTTAAGGGGCGGCTCAGATTCCGTCAATATATGCCCAGCAAAAGGGCCAGGTACGGAATCAAACTCTACAAGCTGTGTGAGAGTACCTCAGGGTACACCTACAGCTTTAGAGTGTACGAAGGGAAGGACAGCAGGATTGAACCGCCTGAGTGTCCTTCCATCCTGGGAGTGAGTGGGAAAATTGTGTGGGATTTGGTGCACCCACTGCTGGATAAAGGTTATCACCTCTACACCGATAACTTTTATTCCAGCATCCCACTCTACAAATCCCTCTCTGCGCGAGGTACCGCAGCCTGCGGTACTGTCCGCAAAAATCAGAGAGGCCTCCCGAAGACGCTACTTGGGCAGATGCTCAGAAAAGGTGAGAGCAAAGCCCAATGTAGCGACCACCTGCTGGTGGTCAAGTACAAGGACAAGAGGGATGTCCTTCTCTTGACCACCATACACGGTGATGGCAGTGCCCTCAGCAGTGTACGGGGTACCTCAACACAGGTCTGCAAACCGGACTGTGTACTGGGGTACAACAAAAACATGGGGGGCGTTGATCTCTCCTATCAACTCCTCCAACCGTACAGTGCTTTGAGGAAGGCCAAGGTGTGGTACAAAAAGCTGTCCGTGTACATCGTACAAATTGCAATGCTCAACGCTTTCCTGCTGTCACAATGTGCACGACACACTGATACGTTGTACCTTCAGTTCCAGGAGGTAGTGGTTAAGGCCCTGATGTTTGGCACGAGGGAAGGATCGGGCCCCAGTACTTCCGGAATTGAGGGTGCTCGTATCATACCAGGTCAGCATTTTCCGGGGGTGGTCCCGCCAACTGATAGAAAAAGTAAGCCGCAAAAAAGGTGCCGAGTGTGCTACAAAAGAGGAGTACGCAAGGACACCATCTATCAATGCGACACCTGCCCCGACAAACCTGGCCTGTGTATGAAGGACTGCTTCAAATTGTACCACACCTCCATGCACTACTAATTTACTTAACAGGAACAAGTATATTAGTTCCAAAGAGGGGGCACATCTAAGTAAGTTCCTTGGGGGTCTAGGTTCCAAAATGATGTCACTTGTGTTTTTTTTTTACTGTTTAGGCACATCAGGGGCTCTGCAAACGAAACATGACGCCCTCAGAACTAGTCCATCAAAGTCTGCATTCCAAATAGTCACTGCTTCCCTTCTGAGTCCCGAAGTGCCCAAACAGTTTTTTCCCACATATGGGGTACCAGCGTACTCAGAACAAATTGGACAACAACTTTTGGGGTCCAATTTCTCCTCTTACCCTTGGGAAAATAAAAAATTGGGGGCTGAAAGATCATTTTTGTGGGGGAAAAAATAGAATTTTTTATTTGCACGCTGGGCATCATAGACTTTAGTGAAGCACTTGGAGGATCAAAATTCTCATGACACACCTAGATAAGTTCCTTAGGGAGTCAAGTTTCCAAAATGGGGTCACTTGTGGGGAGTTTCTACTGTTTAGGCACATCAGGGGCTCACCAAATGGCACATGATGCCTGCAGACAATTCCATCAAAGTCTGCATTCCAAAACGTCACTACTTCCCTTCCGAGCCCCGAAGTGTGCCCAAACAGTAGTTTTCTCCCACATATGGGGTACCAGCGTACTCAGGACAAATTCGTCAACAACTTTTGGGGTCCAATTTCTCCTGTTACCCTTGGGAAAATAAAAAATTGGGGGCTGAAAGATCATTTTTGTGGGGGAAAAAATAGAAATTTTTATTTTCACGCCGGGCATCATAGACTTTAGTGAAGCACTTGAAGGTTCAAAATTCTCACTACACACCTAGATAAGTTCCTTAGGGGGTCAAGTTTCCAAAATGGGGTCACTTGTGGGGAGTTTCTACTGTTTAGGCAAATCAGGGGCTCACCAAATGGCATATGATGCCTGCAGACAATTCCATCAAAGTCTGCATTCCAAAAAGTCACTACTTCCCTCCCGAGCCCCGAAGTGTACCCAAACAGTAGTTTTCTCCCACATATGGGGTACCAGCGTACTCAGGACAAATTGGACAACAACTTTTGGGGTCCAATTTCTCCTTTTACCTTTGAGAAAATAAAAAATTGGGGACTAAACCATCATGTTTGTGGAAAAAATAGGATTTTTTATATTCACGCCCGGGCGTTATAAACTTTCGTGAAGCACTTGGGGGATAAAAGTGCTCACCACACACCTAGATAAGTTCCTTAGGGGGTCTAGTTTCCAAAATGGGGTCACTTGTGGGGGGTTTCCACTGTTTAGGCACATCAGGGGCTGTCCAAACGCGACATGGCGTCCGATCTCAATTCCAGCCAATTTTAGCTTGAAAATGTCAAACGGCGCTCCTTTCCTTCTGAGCCCTGCCATGCGCCCAAACAGTGGTTCCCCCCCACATATGGGGTATCAGCGTACTCAGGACAAATTGGACAACAACTTTTGATGTCCAATTTCTCCTTTTACCTTTGAGAAAATAAAAAATTGGGGACCAAACCATCATGTTTGTGGAAAAAATAGGATTTTTTATTTTCACGCCCGGGCGTTATAAACTTTCGTGAAGCACTTGGGGGATAAAAGTGCTCACCACACACCTAGATAAGTTCCTTAGGGGGTCTAGTTTCCAAAATGGGGTCACTTGTGGGGGGTTTCCACTGTTTAGGCACATCAGGGGCTGTCCAAACGCGACATGGCGTCCGATCTCAATTCCAGCCAATTTTAGCTTGAAAATGTCAAACGGCGCTCCTTTCCTTCTGAGCCCTGCCATGCGCCCAAACAGTGGTTCCCCCCCACATATGGGGTATCAGCGTACTCAGGACAAATTGGACAACAACTTTTGGGGTCCAATTTCTCCTTTTACCTTTGAGAAAATAAAAAATTGGGGACTAAACCATCATGTTTGTGGAAAAAATAGGATTTTTTATTCTCACGCCCGGGCGTTATAAACTTTCGTGAAGCACTTGGGGGATAAAAGTGCTCACCACACACCTAGATAAGTTCCTTAGGGGGTCTAGTTTCCAAAATGGGGTCACTTGTGGGGGGTTTCCACTGTTTAGGCACATCAGGGGCTGTCCAAACGCGACATGGCGTCCGATCTCAATTCCAGCCAATTTTAGCTTGAAAATGTCAAACGGCGCTCCTTTCCTTCTGAGCCCTGCCATGCGCCCAAACAGTGGTTCCCCCCCACATATGGGGTATCAGCGTACTCAGGACAAATTGGACAACAACTTTTGGTGTCCAATTTCTCCTTTTACCTTTGAGAAAATAAAAAATTGGGGACCAAACCATCATGTTTGTGGAAAAAATAGGATTTTTTATTTTCACGCCCGGGCGTTATAAACTTTCGTGAAGCACTTGGGGGATAAAAGTGCTCACCACACACCTAGATAAGTTCCTTAGGGGGTCTAGTTTCCAAAATGGGGTCACTTGTGGGGGGTTTCCACTGTTTAGGCACATCAGGGGCTGTCCAAACACGACATGGCGTCCGATCTCAATTCCAGCCAATTTTAGCTTGAAAATGTCAAACGGCGCTCCTTTCCTTCTGAGCCCTGCCATGCGCCCAAACAGTGGTTCCCCCCCACATATGGGGTATCAGCGTACTCAGGACAAATTGGACAACAACTTTTGGGGTCCAATTTCTCCTTTTACCTTTGAGAAAATAAAAAATTGGGGACTAAACCATCATGTTTGTGGAAAAAATAGGATTTTTTATTCTCACGCCCGGGCGTTATAAACTTTCGTGAAGCACTTGGGGGATAAAAGTGCTCACCACACACCTAGATAAGTTCCTTAGGGGGTCTAGTTTCCAAAATGGGGTCACTTGTGGAGGGTTTCCACTGTTTAGGCACATCAGGGGCTGTCCAAACGCGACATGGCGTCCGATCTCAATTCCAGCCAATTTTAGCTTGAAAATGTCAAACGGCGCTCCTTTCCTTCTGAGCCCTGCCATGCGCCCAAACAGTGGTTCCCCCCCACATATGGGGTATCAGCGTACTCAGGACAAATTGGACAACAACTTTTGGGGTCCAATTTCTCCTTTTACCTTTGAGAAAATAAAAAATTGGGGACTAAACCATCATGTTTGTGGAAAAAATAGGATTTTTTATTTTCACGCCCGGGCGTTATAAACTTTCGTGAAGCACTTGGGGGATAAAAGTGCTCACCACACACCTAGATAAGTTCCTTAGGGGGTCTAGTTTCCAAAATGGGGTCACTTGTGGGGGGTTTCCACTGTTTAGGCACATCAGGGGCTGTCCAAACGCGACATGGCGTCCGATCTCAATTCTAGCCAATTTTAGCTTGAAAATGTCAAACGGCGCTCCTTTCCTTCTGAGCCCTGCCATGCGCCCAAACAGTGGTTCCCCCCACATATTGGGTATCAGCGTACTCAGAACAAATTGGACAACAACTCTTGGGGTCCAATTTCTCCTTTTACCTTTGAGAAAATAAAAAATTGGGGACTAAACCATCATGTTTGTGGAAAAAATAGGATTTTTTATTTTCACGCCCGGGCGTTATAAACATTCGTGAAGCACTTGGGGGATAAAAGTGCTCACGACACAACTAGATAAGTTCCCTAGGGGTCTAGTTTCCAAAATGGGGTCACTTGTGGGGGGTTTCCACTGTTTAGGCACATCAGGGGCTGTCCAAGCGCGACATGGCGTCCGATCTCAATTCCAGCCAATTTTAGCTTGAAAATGTCAAACTGCGCTCCTTTCCTTCTGAGCCCTGCCATGCGCCCAAACAGTGGTTCCCCCCCCCACATATGGGGTATCAGCGTACTCAGGACAAATTGGACAACAACTTTTGGGGTCCAATTTCTCCTTTTACCTTTGAGAAAATAAAAAATTGGGGACTAAACCATCATGTTTGTGGAAAAAATAGGATTTTTTATTTTCACGCCCGGGCGTTATAAACTTTCGTGAAGCACTTGGGGGATAAAAGTGCTCACCACACACCTAGATAAGTTCCTTAGGGGGTCTAGTCTCCAAAATGGGGTCACTTGTGGGGGGTTTCCACTGTTTAGGCACATCAGGGGCTGTCCAAACGCGACATGGCGTCCGATCTCAATTCTAGCCAATTTTAGCTTGAAAATGTCAAACGGCGCTCCTTTCCTTCTGAGCCCTGCCATGCGCCCAAACAGTGGTTCCCCCCACATATTGGGTATCAGCGTACTCAGAACAAATTGGACAACAACTCTTGGGGTCCAATTTCTCCTTTTACCTTTGAGAAAATAAAAAATTGGGGACTAAACCATCATGTTTGTGGAAAAAATAGGATTTTTTATTTTCACGCCCGGGCGTTATAAACATTCGTGAAGCACTTGGGGGATAAAAGTGCTCACGACACAACTAGATAAGTTCCCTAGGGGTCTAGTTTCCAAAATGGGGTCACTTGTGGGGGGTTTCCACTGTTTAGGCACATCAGGGGCTGTCCAAACGCGACATGGCGTCCGATCTCAATTCCAGCCAATTTTAGCTTGAAAATGTCAAACGGCGCTCCTTTCCTTCTGAGCCCTGCCATGCGCCCAAACAGTGGTTCCCCCCCCCACATATGGGGTATCAGCGTACTCAGGACAAATTGGACAACAACTTTTGGTGTCCAATTTCTCCTTTTACCTTTGAGAAAATAAAAAATTAGGGACTAAACCATCATGTTTGTGGAAAAAATAGGATTTTTTATTTTCACGCCCGGGCGTTATAAACATTCGTAAAGCACTTGGGGGATAAAAGTGCTCATGACACAACTAGATAAGTTCCTTAGGGGATCTAGTTTCCAAAATGGGGTCACTTGTGGGGGGTTTCCACTGTTTAGGCACATCAGAGGCTGTCCAAACGCGACATGGCGTCCGATCTCAATTCCAGCCAATTTTAGCTTGAAAATGTCAAACGGCGCTCCTTTCCTTCTGAGCCCTGCCATGCGCCCAAACAGTGGTTCCCCCCCACATATGGGGTATCAGCGTACTCAGGACAAATTGTACAACAACTTTTGGGGTCAAATTTCTCCTTTTACCTTTGAGAAAATAAAAAATTGGGGACTAAACCATCATGTTTGTGGAAATAATAGGATTTTTTATTTTCACGCCCGGGCGTTATAAACTTTCGTGAAGCACTTGGGGGATAAAGGTGCTCACCACACACCTAGATAAGTTCCTTAGGGGGTCTAGTTTCCAAAATGGGGTCACTTGTGGGGGGTTTCCACTGTTTAGGCACATCAGGGGCTGTCCAAACGCGACATGGCGTCCGATCTCAATTCCAGCCAATTTTAGCTTGAAAATGTCAAACGGCGCTCCTTTCCTTCTGAGCCCTGCCATGCGCCCAAACAGTGGTTCCCCCCCCCACATATGGGGTATCAGCGTACTCAGGACAAATTGGACAAAAACTTTTGGTGTCCAATTTCTCCTTTTACCTTTGAGAAAATAAAAAATTAGGGACTAAACCATCATGTTTGTGGAAAAAATAGGATTTTTTATTTTCACGCCCGGGCGTTATAAACATTCGTAAAGCACTTGGGGGATAAAAGTGCTCACGACACAACTAGATAAGTTCCTTAGGGGATCTAGTTTCCAAAATGGGGTCACTTGTGGGGGGTTTCCACTGTTTAGGCACATCAGAGGCTGTCCAAACGCGACATGGCGTCCGATCTCAATTCCAGCCAATTTTAGCTTGAAAATGTCAAACGGCGCTCCTTTCCTTCTGAGCCCTGCCATGCGCCCAAACAGTGGTTCCCCCCCACATATGGGGTATCAGCGTACTCAGGACAAATTGGAAAACAACTTTTGGGGTCCAATTTCTCCTTTTACCTTTGAGAAAATAAAAAATTGGGGACTAAACCATCATGTTTGTGAAAAAATAGGATTTTTTATTTTCACGCCCGGGCGTTATAAACTTTCGTGAAGCACTTGGGGGATAAAGGTGCTCACCACACACCTAGATAAGTTCCTTAGGGGGTCTAGTTTCCAAAATGGGGTCACTTGTGGGGGGTTTCCACTGTTTAGGCACATCAGGGGCTCTCCAAACGCGACATGGCGTCCGATCTCAATTCCAGCCAATTTTAGCTTGAAAATGTCAAACGGCGCTCCTTTCCTTCTAAGCCCTGCCATGCGCCCAAAAAGTGGTTCCCCCTCACATGTGGGGTATCAGCGTATTCAGGACAAATTGGACACCAACTCTTGGGGTCCATTTTCTCTTTTTACCCTTGGGAAATTAAAAAAATTATTGCTGAAAGAACATTTTTGTGACTAAAAAGTAAAATGTTAATTTTTTCCTACCATGTTGCTTCTGCTGCTGTGAAACACCTGAAGGGTTAATAAACTTCTTGAATGTGGTTTTGAGCAGCTTGAGGGGTGCAGTTTTTAGAATGGTGTCACTTTTGGGTATTTTCTGCCATATAGACCCTTCAAAATGACTTCAAATGTGAGGTGGTCCCTAAAAAAATGGTTTTGTAAATTTTGTTGTAAAAATGAGAAATTGCTGGTCAAATTTTAACCCTTGTAGCTTCCTAGAAAAAAAAAATTGTTTCCAAAATTGTGCTGATGTAAAGTAGACATGTGGGTAATGTTATTTATTAACTATATTGTGTCACTTAACTCTCTGGTTTAACAGAATAAAAATTCAAAGTTGGAAAATTGCAAAAGTTGGAAAATTGCAAAATTTTTAAAATTTTCGCCAAATTTCCGTTTTTTTCACAAATAAACGCAAGTTATATTGAAGAAATTTTACCACTATCATGAAGTACAATATGTTACAAGAAAACAATCTCAGAATCGCCATGATCCGTTGAAGCGTTCCAGAGTTATAACCTCATAAAGGGACAGTGGTCAGAATTGTAAAAATTGGCCCGGTCATTAACGTGCAAACCACCCTTGGGGGTAACGGGGTTAATTTTGCGGAATCACAGCGATTTTACCACTATATAATTGTATTGGGACGCATGGAAAAAAAACAAATGAAAAACGCATGATGAAGAAAATTCTGCTTACATTCTGCAACGTGGGCACGTAGCCTAAGACTTCTAAATGTGTGCTGTGGTATATTGGCACCTACACATTAACAGTAGTGATGAGCGAATTTGTTTGGAAAATGATCTCCAAACATAAATTCGGCACGAATATTACACATACAGATTCGTGATCGGAAACACAAGCAAATTTTTATAAAATTGGTAAAAATCGGTAACATTTGGTAAAAAGCGGAGGAAAATATTTACGTTGTCCCAAAGCCATTAATGAGGTCCACAGACAAAGCTAGCAGGGCACATGTCCTATGGCCGGCCTCACACTCAGCGTTGAAAAATACGGTCCGTATTTTACGGCCGTAATACGCCTCAAAATTAGAAATACGGTGATCCGTAAGAACTCCGTAGGCAAGGTATGGTCGCGTATTTTGTGCATGTAATGTTGCGTATGTAATCCGTATGCCCACGGTAATGCGGATTTTTCACGCAACCTGACAAAATGGACATTTAACGGTTTTTGAGGGTGAAATTGATTTAAATTACCCTCATCAACCCTATTTAAGGCCTCTACAACAGGTGGCTCACTCCCATATGGTCATTTTGTGGTTTGACATCTGTTGTAGTGTTGTGGTAACATTTGTACCATGTCTGACCACCTGCAGTTCACCCCAACGCAGCGGGTTTTGTTTAACTGGCTATTGTCTTGTCGGTTTGGGCACCCATACCCTGTGATTGTGGATCCGCGAAGGAGGAGCAGAAGAATGTGGGTGCATCCTCTTCTGACTAAACGCCTCACTAAAGGCCATTTTCATCGGCTATATACAGCTCTGCGGGAACATCCAGAAAAGTTTTATCTCTACTGTCGCATGACAATCCAAACATTTGACAGATTGTTGGAGATATTACGCCCAGGAATCACATTTCAGGACACAAGGATGCGCAAAGCCATCTCTGCTGAGGAGCGTCTTCTCCTCACGTTACGGTATGTATTCTACATCCTCACATACTGTATGTTGATGATCTTTTTTCTTTTAGTTTTTTTTTTGTTTTAATCTGTTTTTTGCCGGAATATGTGTACATTATGTCCCGAGCAGATGTGACAAAGTGACGTAACTGTTATAGTTAAGCCCCTTAAGGACATTTTTCCCTTTCCAGCGTTAATCTAGTATCAGACAAATGCAAATATGATTGTGCTTATTCATGTTTTGTGTTCACTCTTGAAACATACCTTATTTTTTTTGTTGTTTTCACTTACAGATTCCTGTCCACTGGATTGTCCTTTGCGGGTCTCCACCTGGAATTTTTGATTGGCCGGTCCACCATTTCTGGCATTGTGCGGTTAACCTGTCGCCAAATATGGGATAGACTCAAGGACCTTGTGATGCCTGAGCCAAAACAGGCTGATTGGCTCAAAATAGCCCGTGGGTTCCAGGTTAATTGTGACTTCCCAAACTGCATTGGAGCGGTGGATGGGAAACATATCAGGGTACGTAAGCCGTCGAACTCTGGCTCCCAATTCTACAACTATAAGCAGTTTTTCTCTGTAGTTCTGTTAGCTGTAGTTGACAGTAACTACAGGTTTATAATTGTAGACATTGGGGCCTATGGCCGAACTGGAGACTCTAGGGTCTTCAATTCGTCTATAATGGGTCGGTGGCTACGTGACAACCAGTTAGACCTCCCACCACCACAACAACTCCCAGGCTCCACTGCAGAAGCACTGCCGTTTTTTTGTGGGAGATGAGGCGTTCCAACTCACCAGACACGTCATGAGGCCTTATCCCCGGCACAACCTGGACCACCGTCGGAGGATATTTAATTTGCACCTTTCTAGGGCGTGCAGACTGGTGGAGTGCGCCTTTGGTATTCTGGTGGCCTAATGGCATGTCCTACAGACTGCCATACAGCTCAGTGAGGCTACAGTAAATGAAGTAATCAAAGCATCAGTAATTTTGCACAACTATACCCGCATACATGATTGCTTCTCAGATGGTAATGATGAACACATGTTGCGTAGTGTAATTAGGCCAACACCACATGGCCCTCCTCCGCGCCGTCCCCTTTCTGGCCTAAAAGTTGTATGATGTATTGACCAATTTTTTTGTTTCTCCTCAGGGTTCTACTCCCTGGCAAGATTATGCTGTTTCTCAGTTGTGATTTCATTATTTTAAAGATATGTTTGAGAAATATACTATTTTCATCCACTGAAACAGTACTGTGTGTGTTTTGTTTCCTTAATGACCGTATGTTTATGTTTTCTGAATATGTGTGTGATGCAAAAATGATTTATCCACAAACATCAATTGGCTTTTGTGATAACTTTTTACTAACATACCAAGCCTTTTTTTGGTAACTTTAAACCATATTTTTGGCATATGTTTTTTTTAACCCTTTTTTGGGGGGCTTTCAAACAAGGAACCACGACAAAGTGGAAATGGTGGCCAAACACAAAATTAACATGGTAGGCAGCTGCCCCCCCCCAAAAAAAATGCAGCCAAAACAAAAAACAATTATAGATCCCTGTAAGTTGGTGGGGGAGATGTTGACAGCTCTGGGTCCTGGTCAGGGGGCCTTTGTTGGGCCGATGGGAGTTGATCCTGTGAGGAAGCAGTGGCTTGTGGGCCAGAATACTGGCCTTATCCATATTGGCCAGTTGTGTGGTGACCATAAGCCAATTGTCTATGTGCATCATGCTGACGTACATATTGGCTTGCATCATGCCCCAACCCAAAATGGCCATGTTGTCCAAACCCAGGTTGGGACCAGCCAACATCACTGGATCTGGAAAAGTGGCCATATTGGGATTGGGGGTTGTAGCCTGCCATTTGGTAGTCTGATGGCCTTTGTAGATTTTGGGGCGGGAGGGGTTGAGGTGGAGGCATACGTGGAGTAGGTGCTGCAAATCCTGATTGATTCTGCTCCTGTTGAGGGAATTGAAGGCGCAAGAGGTTGGTTTGGCCAAGCTGCCTTCGCTCAAGATATTCAAACACCTCATAGGGGTTATTTGTAGGGGTGCTTAAATCAATCAGGATTTGCATACACCCTCTCACATGTAGCCTCACGGGGAAGGGGTCTAAGGTAACGGGCAAGGCTGCGGGAAAAGGCCTCCTCTCCATCATCCGTGGCTGCCCTGGCCAAATAATTGAGGACCCCAGCATCAACATCACTTCTTCTGGCTTCCAGCTCTCTCCTTCGGCGGGATCTCCGTAAAGGCCCAGCTGCCTGTGGGGATGACACCAGTGGGCCTGTAGGGCTGCTGCTCTGGCCATGTTCCTCAAGCCTTTCCGCATCATGTGCTGCTGAGGGTGGTGGTGCTGCATCTTCTAAACTTGCTGCTGCCTGCAGTGATGATGATGCTGATGGGTCCTCAAGGATGGATGCTAAAGAATCAAAAGATGGTCCTGCCACCTCTTCATCCACACTTACAGGATCTATGAGAGCCTCAGATTCCAATCCGGTTTCCCTCTCTGTGAGGTTAGACTGTGTTCTGTTAATAAAACAATAAAAGGTAATTTTTTGTGGCCACTGTTTTATTACACATCTGTGAGCAATATTACAAAAAAAAAAAAAAACACAACCTCAGATCAGCACAACATCTCCTTCTCTACTCCCCTCTTATCTCTTATTCACACAAGAATATACAAGATTTGTCTTGTGGATCCCCACAAATGTACCAAACACTATCACAACACATCATAATGTGGCATACCATTTCAAGCTAGACAAAAACCATGAAGACCCACCTCTTCAAACTATCAGATAACCTGCAGGAACAACCCATCCAACAAAACACTGCAAGAACATCTCTAAACTCGCATACTACATTCTCACCCATCCCTTGTTGAAGCTTGGGATGCTTTGCAGGCAGGGTCCTCTCTCCTCTAGGACCCTTTTTGAATTTATGCTTGTTTACATTATTGTTGGCACTATATTGACACATCCTTACATGTAATTCGCAATGTTATAAGCCTAAACCACAAAACAGACTAAGATTTTGTCTCATTAAAAATGTGTTGAGAGGTTTTTACTTACTGCCTAAGATCCATACTGACATCCAGAAATGAAAGACAGTCATAGTAAATATATTTCCGCTTCTTCAGTGGGGCTGCTGACCCACTTCTAGCCCGCTGCTGTCTTTCCCGCCGGTATTGGTCCCGGATGCTGCGCCATCGTGTCATAACATCATCCACTGCAATTACATGGTCAGAAATATTTTTCAATATCATTCTGAACATAGCTTATTCCAGTTGTCAATAATATATATATTTTTTTTTTAAATTTGTTTCTAGCACCATAATTTCCATGGTGCTGCAGATGATAAAGGGGTTACATGCAGAGGTCTATATATCGCCCACAGTTAATAACTTTACAGTAACAGACTGGAAGAGAGGGGAGAGAACCCTGTTCTTGCAAACATACATTAGGTAAGATTTGGGATAGGAAAGGAAAATGCCTTGTGCAATAATGAGCCTAATGTGCAAAATTATGTCAAAATAAGACAAGGGACAACACCCATCTGGACGGGGTATGAGGCCAAGAAAATATTTAGCAGGGCAAGATCAAGATTACCTATGTCCAGAAACACTTTTGCATGTTACTCAGCTTTAGAAATTGCCAAAAATGGCCATAAATGACATAGAAAGATAAAAATGATTGCTCAAGTAATCATGTAGGGAAAGCATCTTGTAAAGTTCAATCTTGTGAATACATGAGTTTACTTACATAGACTTGTCTGCTCCGCAAGTGGCCGTTGGGCATAATCGGGTAATAGGAGCCCACAGATGGCCCTCCAAGCTGCCTCTTTCCTGGCCCGGTTTGAGTAGTTGGGATCCCGCTGGTCCCATATTTCTGGCCTTTCTTGGACCAGGATGAGAAGCGTATCTACGTTAATGATGGATGCCATGCTGCTTGGAACTCTGTGGAGGCGAGCACCAGACTTCCGGGATGTCTGTGTGGCTTTTTGAGCTAATTAGCATGTCTGAGATTCATGATTGAGGGCTTGGCTCAATTCCTTGGACCAGGCGATGTCTGGAGATGTCTGGCGTATTTCACGCAAGTCACACTGTTGGCCCGTGTGTAATCCGTATTTTTCTCACCCCCATAGACTTTCACTGGCGATTTTTTTGCACAATACGGTGACAAAAGCAGCATGCTGCAATTTTCTACGGCCGTAGAAGCCCGTATAATACGGATCCGTAAAATACGGCAGGTAGAAGCTTGGCCATAGAGATGCATTGTACCGTGTGCAATCCGTAGTTTCTGCACCTCTCTTACGTCCGTAAAACTCGCTAGTGTGAGGCCGGCCTATAAGTGTGTTGTGCACTGCTTCTATGTGTTTTTAAATATCCATATTGAATCAGGAGCCCATATAATGCTCCATGCAGTTCATTATGGCCCCATAAGATGCTCCATATTAAAATATGCCCCTTATAATGCTCCATACAGTTCTTTATGGCCCCATAAGATGCTCCATATACAAATATGCCCCATATAATGCTCCATGAAGTTCTTTATGGCCCCATAGATGCCCCATATAATGCTCCATGCAGTTCTTTATGGCCCCATAGATGCCCCATATAATGCTCCATGCAGTTCATTATGGCCCCATAGATGCTCCATATAATATTGTGCCACATGTAATGCTGCTGCTGCACTAAAAAAAAATGACATCCTCACCTCTCGTCACCGCCCGCTGCTCCTCAGCGTCCCGTCTCTCCGCAGTAACTGTTCAGGCAGAGAGCGGTGCGCACACTAATACGTCATCGCGCCCTCTGACCTGAACACTACGGACCCTGCATTGCCGGACTCCCATCACTGATACATATACAGGTTTACTTGAAAAAGGCTTATAAGCCGAAACGTCGGAAATAATTACCTGTGGAGTGATGAATATATTTTTGTCTCATTTTTCTAATACGTATGCGGTGTTAAATATTTCTTCTCTGAACGGATAAACGTCATTGACAAAGTTTGGATCTTCTCTGAACGGATTAACGTCATTGACAAAATTTGGAAATCTCTAATAAACTCATATGTGTATCATATTGACTTCTATTGTGTGCCGGAGTTATTTTTCTGGACTCTGACCTGAACAGTCAGTGCAGAGGACGTGGAAGACGGAGCGTCAGTGGAATGCGGAAAGGTGAATATGAAATGCTCACCTACTTCCGGCGCTCCTGACGCGGTCCCTGCATGTCCCATGGTCTCCAGGCGCGGCAGCTTCTTCCTGTAGTGAGCGGTCACATGGTACCGCTCATTACAGTAATGAATATGTGGCTCCACCCATATGAGAGTGGAGTCCATAATCATTACTTTAATGAGCGGTACCAGTGACCGCTGAACTGGGGAAGAAGCTGCCACGCCCGAAGACCATGGGACATGCAGGGACTGCGTCAGGAGCGCCGGGAGCAGGTGAGTATTTGACAGTCGTCGCTACCCCTCACGCGCCAACCATGACTCGAGTATAAGCCGAGAGGGGCACTTTCAGCCCATTTTTGGGGGCTGAAAATCTTGGCTTATACTCGAGTATATACGGTAAATTGTATGCAGAAAGTATTATTTGGCTGGTTCCTAACTTAGGGGATGGTCCATGAAATCAAAAGTCAAAGAATATCACTGTAATCAATAGATTATACATGCTGTTAATATTTTCTCTAGATTTTTTCATCTATTTGGATAGCTAATACCAAGCTCAGTAAGTAACAAAAAAGAGGGTTTCTGATTTGACAGTTGATGTACACATAGAGCAGGTTCATAAACATTGGCCTATTCTGCAGTCGATACAAAGTTTGTCATCACACACAACAGTCCCTGTCCCCATTTGGATTTCCAATCTAATCTCTTCTCCAACACACGCAGAAGTGCCAACTTCATAGAAAGCCTGAGAAAATGTCCACTAAAATTACATTTGCTTCATTGACACCATTCAAAGATTTCTGAATTATTTGAAATTAAGTTGGAAAAATTATGTCTGATTTTTCTATTCTTCGGCTTAATTATTTTCAGATTACAATGAGAGTAATATCAGAACATTATCTGTGCTTACAGTTATCTTAGAATACTAGCTGGATAAAATATATCAGAGTGATTATCGTACAGAGCGATCCAAATTATGCTCTCTCGCTAATGCAACACTTTTGATGTCTATTTTTTTTTTGCCAGCAAAGAAAATCCAACACTACAAAGTTTTCACCTAAAACATATAAAATTTGACATTGTCAATTATTACTCACTTTGAATTTGTTGAAATTGGTGTATTTAAAATAGTTTCTTTGCTAACTGCATTTAACAGCTATTCAATTCTAGAATACTGCTTTTTACACTTCTGTGGGACTCGGGTACTGCTATAATTGTCATTCCCATATAAGAGAATGAAGATAATTAAGGAATTCTGGAGAATTAACCCATTAGTGACAGAGCCAATTTGGTACTTAATGACCAAGCCAATTTTTACAATTCTGACCACTGTCACTTTATGAGGTTATAACTCTGGAACGCTTCAACGGATCCCGCTGATTCTGAGATTATTTTTTCGAGACATATTGTACTTCATGGTAGTGGTAACATTTCTTCGATATTACTTGCGATTATTTATGAAAAAAACAGAAATATAGCAAAAAATTTTTAAAATTTAGCAATTTTCAAATTTGTATTTTTATGCCCTAAAATCAGAGAGATATGTCACGAAAAATAGTTAATAAATAACATTTCCCACATGTCTACTTTACAGCAGCACAATTTTGGAAACAATTTTTTTTTTGTTAGGGAGTTATAAGGGTTAAAAGTTGACCAGCAATTTCTCATTTTTACAACACCATTTTTTTTAGGGACCACATCACATTTGAAGTCATTTTGAGGGGTCTATATGATAGAAAATAACAAAGTGTGACACCATTCTAAAAACTACACCCCTCAAGGTTCTCAATACCACATTCAAGAAGTTTATTAACCCTTTACGTGCTTCACAAGAACTGAAAAAATGTGGAAGGAAAAAATGAACATTTCACTTTTTTTTGCAAACATTTTAATTCAGAACCATTTTTTTTATTTTCACAAGTGTAAAAACAGAAATGTAACCATAAATTTTGTTAAGCAATTTCTCCTGAATACGACAATACCCCATATGTGGTGGTATTCCACTTTTTGGGTGCACCGCAGAACTTGCAAGTGAAGGAGCGCTGTTTGACTTTTTCAATGCAGAATTGGCTGGAATTGAGATTGGACGCCATGTCACGTTTAGAGAGCCCCTGATGTGCCTAAACAGTGGAAACACCCCACAAGTGACACCATTTTGGAAACTAGACCCCTTAAGGAACTTATCTAGATGTGTGGTGAACACTTTGAACCCCCAAGAGCTTCACAGAAGTTTATAACGTAGAGCCGTGAAAATAAAAAATCGCATTTGTTTACACAAAAATGATTTTTCGCCCACAAATTCTTATTTTCACAAGGGTAACAGTAGAAATTAGACCACAAAAGTTGTTGTGCGATTTCTCCTGAATACGTCGATACCCCATATGTGAGGGTAAACCACTGTTTGGGCGCACCGCAGAGCTTGGAAGTGAAGGAGCGCCGTTTTACATTTTCAATGTAGAATTGGCAGGAATTGAGATTGGATGCCATGTCACGTTTGGAGAGCCCCTGATGTGCGGCCCGATATTCTAGACAGAACGAGGATAGGAAAGATAACTTTGCGGTCTACACAAAACCCTAAAGAAAACCACGCAAAGGGGGCAAAAAGACCCTCCGTACCGAGCTAACGGCACGGAGGTACTCCCTTTGCGTCCCAGAGCTTCCAGCAAAACAAATAGACAAGCTGGACAGAAAAAATAGCAACAAATAGCAAAGAAGCACTTAGCTATGCAGAGCAGCAGGCCACAGGAATGATCCAGAGAAACACAAGTCCAACACTGGAACATTGACTGGAAGCATGGATCAAAGCATTAGGTGGGGTTAAGTAGAGAAGCACCTAACGACCTCACCAAATCACCTGAGGGAGGAAACTCAGAAGCCGCAGTACCACTTCCCTCCACCAACAGAAGCTCCCAGAGAGAATCAGCCGAAGTACCACTTGTGACCACAGGAGGGAGCTCTGCCACAAAATTCACAACAGAGCACCATTTGACTTTTTGAGTGCAAAATTGCCTGTCGTGTTTGGAGACCCCCTGATGTACCTAAACAGTGGAAACCCCCCAATTCTAGCTCCAACCCTAACCCCAACACACCCCTAACCCTAATGCCAACCCGATCCATAATCCTAATCACTAACCCTAACGATAATCACAACCCTTACCCCAAAACAACCCTAATGTCAACCCTAACCATAACCCTAATGTAAACCTTAAATCCAACACACCCCTAATCCTAATCTCAACCCTAACCTCAAACCTAACCCTAATACCAATACACCCCTAATCACAACCCTAACCTTATCCCTAATCCCAAACCTAACCCTAATCCCAAGCGTAGCCCTAATGCCAACCCTAACCCTAATACCAACCCTAATCCAAACCCTAACCCTAATCCCAACTCTAACCCTAACTTTAGCCCCAACCCTAGCCCTAACTTTAGCCCCAACCCTAACCCTAGCCCTAAGGCTACTTTCACACTTGCATCATTTTGCATCCATTGCAATACGTCATTTTGGACAAAAAACGGATCCGCAAATGTGCCCGCAGGATGCGTTTTTTGCCCATAGACTTGTATTGCCGACAGATCATGACGGATGGCCACACGTCGCGTCCATCGTGCACTGGATCAGTTGTGTTTTGGTGGACAGTCGGCACAAAAAAAGTTCAATGTAACGTCTGCCATTTCTGACCGCGCATGCGTGGCCATAACTCCGCCCCCTCCTCCCCAGGACATAGATTGGGCAGCGGATGCATTGAAAAACTACATCCGCTGCCCACGTTGTGCACGATTTTCACAACATGCGTCGGTATGTCGGACTGACGCATTGCGACGGCCCTGTACCGACGTAAGTGTGAAAGAAGCCTAACCCTAAATTTAGCCCCAACCCTAACCCTAAATTTAGCCCCAACCCTAACCCTAAATTTAGCCCCAACCCTAACCCTAAATTTAGCCCCAACCCTAACCCTAACCCTAGCCCTAACCTTAACCCTAGCCCTAAACCTAGCCCTAACCCTAACCCTAACCCTAGCCCTAACCCTAACCCTAGCCCTAACCCTAACCCTAGCCCTAACCCTAACCATAAACCTAGCCCTAACCCTAACCCTAACCCTAACCCTAGCCCTAACCCTAACCCTAACCCTAGCCCTAACCCTAACCCTAATTTTAGCCCCAACTGCTTTTCTCCTGCCGGCCAGCAGATGGCGACAGATGGCGGGCGCACTGCGCATGCGCCCGCCATTTTCTTTTGCCATGAAGATGCTGGCGGCCAGGAGGAGCAGCAGAAGGACCCAGGGACACTTGTAAGTATGGCAAGGTCCCCGAAACCCCCTATTTCTCTGTTCTCTGATGTGCGATCACATCAGAGGACAGAGAATTACCCATTACTTTTTTTTTTTTGCGGTCGCCGGTAAACAGTTAATTACCGGTGATTGCAAAACAGGGGTCGGTAAAACCGACCCCGATCATGTTCTTTGGGGTCTCGGCTACCCCCGGCAGCCGAGACCCCAAAGATTCTCCCGGTGCACGTCCGGGCACCAACTAGCAGTGTTAGAGCCCAGGGTATGCAGGAGGAGCAGAGTGTAGGCCGAAGCCTAATTGAACCAATTTCAAAGGTAACCTTTAACCCACCCTCAGGTATTACAAACTAGAAGAGCCACACCTTGTGCAGCAGTAATGCTGCACAAGTAAAAGGTTGTTCTTTAAATTTTGCTCAGTGCACACGCAGAATGAAACACGTATAAAATTTAGTCCCTTATACAGTCAAACTGTCTATGAAGGCGTGACTTGCCTTCGTAATGAGACGCAGCACAGCTCCCACAAATCCCACCTTGGTGCTGGGCGCAGCCTCTTGAGCATCGTTATTTGCTGTACAGGGGTCTGCGCTGCGGTGTTATCCCTTGGCCATGCGCTGTTAGCGCTGCCCGTCTTCTGACCTCATTTCATGTCGGCCGGTGCGGCTAGCGATGCCCATGAATCTCAGCCCCGCAGTGTCTTTTCATAAATTCACACTGCGGGGCTGGGATTCATGGCCTTGCGCAGTAAATAGGTTCACCTGTTACTCATGTCCTTACACCTGCTTCAGACTGGGCGGCCTCCGCTGATCCCTTATCACACACGGCCATGAGGCCGCACAGTCTGAAGAAGGCGGAAGGAGATGAGTGAAGACAGGCGAAGATATGCACTGCTCCTGCCCATCAATCACACACTCGCAGTCAAAATAAATAAGACACCAAGGGGCGTTGTGTCGGGCAGGGCGGACACACAGGCGCAGCCAGCTAAACAATGATGTCAGAAGACGGGCAGCACGACCAAGGGGGTTGCTGCGTGTCATTACAAAGGAAAGTCACACCTCAGAGACGGGGGACACATTTTAGACGTGTTGAGTTAGACATGTGCAAGGAGAATAACTTAATGAGCCACCTTGTACAAATGCAGCATTACTGCTGTACAAGGTGGCTGTTATATATTCTAACGCCTGGGGGGGACAGGTTCCCTTTAATTTCAGTTCTGGTGTCTGCGTGGCGTTTGCAGGACACGATGCTGGCTACACAGCAGGGGAACAGCTGGCGATGCTGAACCCCATTGACACATTGGCTGGTGTTTTTCTCTGTGCAGCTAGCACTTCCGGGCAAAAACTGGCGGTGTTAGAGCCCAGGGTCAGCAGGAGAGGAGAGGAGCAGAGTGTAGGCCGAAGCCTGCACTGGAGGCAGCTTTGTGTCTGCGTGGCGTTTGCAGGACACGATGCCGGCTACACAGCAGGGGAACAGCTGGCGTTGCTGAACCCCACTGACACATTGGCTGGTGTTTTTCTCTGTGCAGCTAGCACTTCCGGGCAAAAACTGGTGGTGTTAGAGCCCAGGGTCTGCAGGAGGAGCAGAGTGTAGGCCGAAGCCTGCACTGGAGCAACTTGAAAGGGAACCATTAACACCCCCCCCAGGCGTTTGTTGCTGAAAGAGCCATCTTGTACAGCACTAATGCTGCAAAAGGAAAAGGTGGCTCTTTTAATTATGCTCCTTGCAAACGCTGAACTAGACACTCATGTAATGTGTCCCCTCACACAGTAAAACCGTCCCAGAGGTGGGACTTTCCTTTGTAATGTGACGCAGCACAGCCGTCATTCCTACCCCCTTGGTGCCATGCGACGCCTCCTCAGTGTTGCTTTAATCTGTCCCGGAGCCTAATGTTATCCCTTGGCCATGCACACTTAGCGCTGCCCGTCTTCTGACATCATTTGGTGTCAGGCTGGCTGCGCCTGTGCGTCCACGCTGCCCGAGATCCCACCTCGCAGTGTCGTCTAATGTAATCCCACTGCGGGCCTGGGATCCATGGGCATGCGCAGTGCATATCCTCGCCTCTCACTCCCCTCCTTCCGGCTTCTTCAGACTGTGCGGCGTCACGGCCGTGGCATGCTATTAGGGATCAGCTGACGCCGCACAGTCTGAAGAGGCCGGAAGGAGGGGAGTGAGAGGCGAACATATGCACTGCGCATGCCCATGGATCTCAGGCCTGCAGTGGGATTAAATTAGACGACACTGCGAGGTGGGATCTCGGGCAGCGTGGACGCACAGGCGCTGCCAGCCCAACATCAAATGATGTCAGAAGACGGGCAGCGCAAACTGTGCATGGCCAAGGGATAACATAACAGTGCAGGGTCCGTGACAGAATCAAACAACGCTGAGGAGGCAGCACACGGAGCCAAGGAAGTAGGAATGACGGCTGTGCTGCGTCACATAACAAAGGAAAGTCCCACCTCCCGGACGGTTTAACTGTGTGAGGAGACACATTTCATAAGTGTTAGGTTCAGCGTGTGCAAGGAGCACAACGAAAATAGGCACCTTTTCCTTGTGCAGCATTATTGCTGCACGAGGTGGCTCTTTCAGTAACAAACGCCTGGGGGGGTACAGGTTCCCTTACATTTTAGTTGTGCCAGCGTGGCGGTCGCATGACATGTTGCCGGATACACAGCAGGGGAGCAGCAGGCATGACTGAACCCCACTAACAGATTGGCGAGGTGTTTGGCTCTGTGCAAACACCACTTCCGGGCAGCAACCAGCAGTGCTGGAGCCAAGGGACAGCAGGAGGAGCAGAGTGTAGGCCGAAGCCTGCACTGTAGGCATGTCAATGTCTGTTAGTGTGCCAGCGTGGCGGTCGCATGACACGTTGCCAGATACACAGCTGGGAATCAGCTGACGTTAATGAAACCCAATAACATGGCAGCAAGTATTAACTGTGCAGCCAGCACTTCCAGGCACCAACTGGTGGTGTTAGAGCCCAGGGACAGCAGGAGGAGCAGATTGGAGGTATTGCCACACACACAGCTGGGGAACAGCTGACATTACTGAACCCCAATAACAGAGGAGCGACTGTTGACTGTGCGGACAGCACTTCCATGGAAACAACTGGCGGTGTTAGAGCCCTGGGACAGCAGGAGAACAGATTGGAGGTATTGCCGCACACACAGCTGGGGAACAGCTGATGTTACTGAACCCCAATAACAGAGGAGCGACTGTTGACTGTGTGGACAGCACTTCCAGGCACCAACTGGCGGTGTTAGAGCCCAGGGACAGCAGGAAGAGCAGATTGGAGGTTTTGCCAGATACACAGCTGGAGATCAGCAGACGTTACTGAAACCCAAGAACACAGCAGCAAGTGTTAACTGTGCATCCAGCTGTACTTCCAGGCACCAACTGGCGGTGTTAGAGCCTAGGGACAGCAGGAGGAGCAGATTTGAGGTATTGCCGCACACACAGCTGGGGAACAGCTTACGTTACTGAACCCCAATAACAGAGGAGCGACTGTTGACTGTGCGGACAGCACTTCCAGGCACCAACTGGCGGTGTTAGAGCCCAGGGACAGCAGGAGGAGCAGAGGAACAGAGTGTAGGCCGAAGCCTGATTTGGAGCAAGTTGAAAGGGAACCTTTAACCCCCCCCAAGGTGTTTGTAGCTGAAAGAGCCATCTTGTGCAGCACTAAGGATGCAAAAGGAAAAGGTTGCTCTTTTAGTTATGCTCCTTGCAAACACAGAACTAAACACTTATAAAATGTGTCCCGTGATACCGTGAAACCGTCCCGGAGGTGGGAATTTCCTTCGTAATGGGACGCAGCACAGCCGTCATTCCTACCCCCTTGGTGCCGTGCGCCGCCTCCTCAGCGTAGTTTGAAGCTGTCATGGAGCCTGTGCTGTAATGTTATCCCTTGGCCATGCACACTTAGCACTGCCCGTCTTCTGACATCATTTAGGTGTAAGGCTGGCAGTGCCTGTGCGTTCATGCTGCCCGAGATCCCACCTCGCAGTGTCGTCTAATGTAATCCCACTGCGGGCCTGGGATCCATGGGCATGTGCAGTGCATATCCTCGCCTCTCACTCCCCTCCTTCCGGCTTCTTCAGACTAGGCGACGTCACGGCCGTGGCATGCAATTAGGGATCAGCTGACGGCGCACAGTCTAAAGAAGGCGGAGGAAGATGAGCGAGAGCCTGAGGTGAAGATATGCACTGCGCATGCCCATGGATCCCAGGCCCGCAGTGTGATTAAATCAGAAGACACTGCGAGGCGGGATCTCGGGCAGCGCGGCCGCACATGCGCAGCCAGCCTGACACCAAATTATGTCAGAAGACAGGCAGCGCTAATTGTACATGGCCAAGGGATAACAGAACAGCGCAGGCTCCGTGACAGCTTAAAACAACGCTGAGGAGGCGTCGCACGGCACCAAGGGGGTAGGAATGACGGCTGTGCTGCGTCACATTACGAAGGAAAGTCCCACCTCCGGGACGGTTTAACGGTATCAGTGGACACATTTTATAAGTGTTAAGTTCTGCGTGTGCAAGGAGCTAAACTAAAAGAGCTACCTTTTCCTTGTGCAGCATTACTGCTGCACAAGGTGGCTCTTTCAGTAACAAACGCCGAGGGGGGGACAGGTTCCCTTACATTTCAGTTGTTGTGTCAGCGTGGCGGTCGCAGGACACATTGCCGGCTACACAGCTGGGGATCAGCTGACGTTACTGAAACCCAATAACACTGGGTCCTATGTTTTGACTGTGCAGCCTGCACTTCTGAGCCTCAACTGGCGGTGTTGGAGCCCTGGAATTACAGTTCAGGTGGTAGAAAGATGAACACATCAGGAGACCTGGATGACACCCAATTATTTAATCAGGCAGAGGAGTGGCAAATTCCTGCGAGATCCAGGCCTGGTTCATTTTCAGAAAAGTAAGCCGGTCAACGTTATCGGAGGATAGTCGCATGCGACGGTCTGTTAGTACACCACCTGCGGCACTAAAGACGCGTTCCGATAAGACACTAGCCGCAGGGCAAGCCAGCACCTCCAATGCATACTGGCTTAGCTCTGGCCATGTATCCAGCTTAGAGACCCAAAACTTGAAAGGAGAAGAGCCGTCTGGGAGTACAGTAAGAGGGCAAGACATGTAGTCTGTCACCATCTGACGGAACCGTTGCCTCCTGCTGACTGGAGCCGCCGGTGATGGTGTAGACATTTGGGGCGGGCACACAAAACTGTGCCACAGTTGGGCCATACTGGTTTTGCCTTGGGCAGAGGCACTGCTTCTGCTCCCTCTTTGAGCAAAGCCTCCTCCACTGCCTCGACGCACTGAGCTGCTTTGTAAAGCACTAGCAGCACTCCTCTCAGTTGGACTGGAGAAGATGATGGAATTCACCAGTGTGTCTTGGTACTCCCACATTTTACGCTCCCGGGTCAACGGTGTGATGAGGTTTTGGACGTTGTCCCGGTAGCGAGGATCGAGGAGGGTGAACACCCAATAATCAGGCATGTTGAGAATGTGGTCGATGCAGCGGTCGTTTCTCAGGCACTGCAGCATGAAATCAACCATATGCTGCAGACTGCCAACTGGCTAAGAAACGCTGTCCCCTGCTTCAGGCGTGATCTCTGCCCGCTCTTCATCACCCCACCCTCGCTGTAAACACTGACTACTGGACAATTGTGTAACTCCCTCCTCTGGAGGGACGTCTTCCTTGTCCTTTGACTCCTCATCCTCCTCACAAAGTGTCCCCTGCCTACGACTTTGTGAGGAACCACGTGGCACTGACTGTCCAGAAGCTGATGGAAGTGGTGACTCCTCATCCTCCACCTCTTCCACAACATCATCCCTTAGCGCTTGCAGTGTTTGTTGAAGCAGGCAGATAAGGGGGACAGTCATGCTGACTAGTGCATCATCTGCACTCGCCATCCGTGTTGAATAATCGAAGGGACGCAAAACCTGGCAGACGTCCTTCATAGTGGCCCACTCTGTAGTTGTGAAGTCTGAACGGCGCGGAGTGCGACTTCCTTGCGCCTGATGCAGCTGATACTCCATTACTGCTTGCTGCTACTCACACAACCGCTCCAACATATGTAACGTGGAATTCCACCTGGTAGGTAGGTCACATATGATGTGAAGTTCCGGAAGGCGGAATCGGCGCTGCAGACCTGCAATGCGCGATCTTGCCATGCTGGAACGCCGCAAGTGAGCACACTCTAGGCGGACCTTGTGCAGCAGTGCATCAAGATCCGGATAGTCCCTCAGAAAACTGCACAACCAAATTGAGCACATGTGCCAGACATGGGATGTGAGTGAGGTTGCCAATGGCCAAAGCTGCCACCAGATTTCGGCCATTGTCACACACTACCATGCCTGGCTGGAGATTCGCTGGCACAAACCACACATCGCTCTCCTGCTTGATGGCATTCCAGAGCTCCTGCGCTGTGTGGCTTCGATTCCCCAAAGAAACTAATTTTAAGACGGCCTGCCGACGTTTGGCCACGGCTGTGCTCATGTCGGTCGTAACAGGTAAACATTCACGGGTCCATGTGGAGGTGGACTGTGACGGCTCCTGCAGCGATGATTCTGAGGAACTTATGTATGAGGAGTCAATGCGTACAGACTGGATTCCTGCAATCCTTGGAGTGGGCAGGACACATCCTGCGCCACTCGCACGATCTGTACCCGGCTCAACAACATTAGCCCAATAGGCAGTGAGGGAAAGGTATCGCCCCTGTCCATGTTGACTGGTCCACGCATCAGTGGTGAGGTGTCTCTCAACATGCTTGTGTAGGGCAGGGACAGCTTGCCTGCTGAAATAAAAGCGGCTGGGCACATTGTACCTTGGGACTGCCAATGCCATCAAGTCACGGAAGCTGTCAGTCTCCACCAGCCTGAATGAGAGCATTTCCAGTGACAGAAGCATGGCAATGCCTGCATTCAGAGCCTGTTCTCGGGGGTGGTTTGCTGAGAATGGCCGCATTTTCTCCTATGCCTGTACTACCGATGGCTGTAGACTGGGCTGGGAGTGTGAGGATGACTGAGAACGTGGTGCTGTGGGTGGAATTACAGTGGGTCTCTGGACAACAGTGCCAGAGGTTCTTCCATGGCGATCCTGGGAGGAAGCCGAATCAGCTGTGTGTGAGCTGGAGGAAGAGACAACACGAGCTGAAGAGGTGGTAGCTGCCACTGTTGGTTGGCCTAGGTCTTCAGTGTGTTTTTGTAACTCCACCGCATGCCTGTTCCGCACATGTTTCCACATACAGTGGGGCAAAAAAGTATTTAGTCAGTCAGCAATAGTGCAAGTTCCACCACTTAAAAAGATGAGAGGCGTCTGTAATTTACATCATAGGTAGACCTCAACTATGGGAGACAAACTGAGAAAAAAAAATCCAGAAAATCACATTGTCTGTTTTTTTATCATTTTTTTTGCATATTATGGTGGAAAATAAGTATTTGGTCAGAAACAAACAATCAAGATTTCTGGCTCTCACAGACCTGTAACTTCTTCTTTAAGAGTCTCCTCTTTCCTCCACTCATTACCTGTAGTAATGGCACCTGTTTAAACTTGTTATCAGTATAAAAAGACACCTGTGCACACCCTCAAACAGTCTGACTCCAAACTCCACTATGGTGAAGACCAAAGAGCTGTCAAAGGACACCAGAAACAAAATTGTAGCCCTGCACCAGGCTGGGAAGACTGAATCTGCAATAGCCAACCAGCTTGGAGTGAAGAAATCAACAGTGGGAGCAATAATTAAAAAATGGAAGACATACAAGACCACTGATAATCTCCCTCGATCTGGGGCTCCACGCAAAATCCCACCCCGTGGGGTCAGAATGATCACAAGAACGGTGAGCAAAAATCCTAGAACCACGCGGGGGGACCAAGTGAATGAACTGCAGAGAGCTGGGACCAATGTAACAAGGCCTACCATAAGTAACACACTACGCCACCATGGACTCAGATCCTGCAGTGCCAGACGTGTCCCACTGCTTAAGCCAGTACATGTCCGGGCCCATCTGAAGTTTGCTAGAGAGCATTTGGATGATCCAGAGGAGTTTTGGGAGAATGTCCTATGGTCTGATGAAACCAAACTGGAACTGTTTGGTAGAAACACAACTTGTCGTGTTTGGAGGAAAAAGAATACTGAGTTGCATCCATCAAACACCATACCTACTGTAAAGCATGGTGGTGGAAACATCATGCTTTGGGGCTGTTTCTCTGCAAAGGGGCCAGGACGACTGATCCGGGTACATTAAAGAATGAATGGGGCCATGTATCGTGAGATTTTGAGTGCAAACCTCCTTCCATCAGCAAGGGCATTGAAGATGAAACGTGGCTGGGTCTTTCAACATGACAATGATCCAAAGCACACCGCCAGGGCAACGAAGGAGTGGCTTCGTAAGAAGCATTTCAAGGTCCTGGAGTGGTCTAGCCAGTCTCCAGATCTCAACCCTATAGAAAACCTTTGGAGGGAGTTGAAAGTCCGTGTTGCCAAGCGAAAAGCCAAAAACATCACTGCTCTAGAGGAGATCTGCATGGAGGAATGGGCCAACATACCAACAACAGTGTGTGGCAACCTTGTGAAGACTTACAGAAAACGTTTGACCTCTGTCATTGCCAACAAAGGATATATTACAAAGTATTGAGATGAAATTTTGGTTCTGACCAAATACTTATTTTCCACCATAATATGCAAATAAAATGTTAAAAAAACAGACAATGTGATTTTCTGGATTTTTTTTTCTCAGTTTGTCTCCCATAGTTGAGGTCTACCTATGATGTAAATTACAGACGCCTCTCATCTTTTTAAGTGGTGGAACTTGCACTATTGCTGACTGACTAAATACTTTTTTGCCACACTGTATTTGTGGTATTGAGGTTGCTGACACTTTTCCCTCTTTTGACTTTCTGATTACACAGCTTGCATTTCACAAAGCAAATGTAATCTGCAACTGTGTCAAAAAAGGACCAGGCACTGCAAGTCTTGGGAGCGCCCTTTTTGGCTTTTGGAAGAGACAAGCTCCTAACGGGTGCCAAAGTGGAGGCTACAGGCTCTGCAGTCTTCCCCCTCCCTCTCCCTCTTTGGCCCGTTCGGGGAATCTCTTCCTCAGAGCTGCTCCCACCACCTTCCTGTACCTCACGCCACGATGGGTCAAGGATCTCATCATCTACACTACCCTCTGCCACCAACTGCTCCTTCTGGGTAGACTCGGCAGCACAGTACGCATCATAAAGCGGCACCTGAGTTTCATCATCAGATGCGTACTGCGCTGTGGTGACCGGAGGCACTGGCCCACCCGCCTCTTCAGAGTCAGAGAGACAAAGCTGTTGGGCATCACTGCACACTGCCTCTTCTTCCATTTCTCCAATGCTGCTTGGCTGGCCCCCTGTTTCCAAGCCAAGAAATTCAGAGAACAGAAGTAGAGACGGCTCCTGTCCTGGGCTCTCTGACTGCCTGGCCAATTTGGCAGGTGGTGAAGAGACAGATGGCTGCTCTCCAGTGCTCGGTGCCTGAGAGGATGTGGCACTAATTGAAGTCGATGCATTAGCTGCCATCCATCCGACAACGGCTTCAATTTTATCTTCACGCAGCAGCGGTGTACGGCGCTCTCCGACAAAGCTGCGCATGAAGGACTGTTCCCTGCTGAAACTGGGTGATGATGAGTCACCGGTGCCCGCAGCAGGCACAGAATCACCACGTCCTCTCCCTGCTCCACGCCCACGTGCCTTCCTCCCTGCCCTCTTCATCTTGGTTGACAGATAAAGATAAGCAGAAAAGTACTAAAGGCTTAGCGTGCTTATTCCTGAACAGCTCCTCCTAACAGGTATAAGAAACACTAATTTTCTAAAGTGTGGACTAGACTTTATTATGAGCTAATGTGGCCTACACAACTGTGAACTGGTGTGTTTGGTGAACTTTACTTTTTTTTGTTTTTTTTTGGGCAGATCTGACTACAGAGCGAGTTTCACTCACATAGAGACCATGCAGACAGCCGTAAACGGCGCTGCAAGGCCCAAAAAACCTCCTCTATGTTATCCTATGTAGCGTTTTTCCACTATTTTGCTGGATACGGGTGGAAAGCCACTAATAGGAAATTTTTGAATAAATGTGCACCAGGATGCACTATATTAGCAAAAAAGGACAATGTATTTTACGGTATGAGTCAGTAACGCACCCTGAGCTGAATACAACCGGCTGTGGCTGCACACAGACTACAGGGCGAGCTGCACTCACACGGAGACCGTGCAGACAGCCGTAAATGGCGCTGCAAGGCCAAAAAAACCTCCTCTATGTTATCCTATGTAGTGTTTTTCCACAATTTTGCTGGATACGGGTGGAAAGCCACTAATAGGAAATTTTTGAAAAAATGTGCAGCAGGCTGCACTATTAGCAAAAAAGGACAATGTATTTTATGGTATGAGGCAGTAACGCACTCTGAGCTGAATACAACCGGCTGTGGCTGCACACAGACTACAGGGCGAGCTGCGCTCACATGGAGACCGTGCAGACAGCCGTAAACGGCGCTGCAAGGCCCCAAAAAACTCCTCTATGTTACCCTATGTAGTGTTTTTCCACTATTTAGCTGGATACGGGTGGAAAGCCACTAATAGGAAATTTTTGAAAAAAATGTGCAGCAGGCTGCACTAATAGCAAAAAAGGACAATGTATTTTACGGTATGAGGCAGTGACGCACCCTGAGCTGAATACAACCGGCTGTGGCTGCACACAGACTACAAGGCGAGCTGCGCTCACACGGAGACCGTGCAGACAGCCGTAAATGGCGCTGCAAGGCCCAAAAACCTCCTCTATGTGATCCTATGTAGTGTTTTTCCACAATTTAGCTGGATACGGGTGGAAAGCCACTAATAGGACATTTTTGAAAAAAATGTGCAGTAGGCTGCACTAATAGCAAAAAAGGACAATGTATTTTACGGTATGAGGCAGTGACGCACCCTGAGCTGAATACAACCGGCTGTGGCTGCACACAGACTACAGGGCGAGCTGCACTCACACGGAGACCGTGCAGACAGCCGTAAATGGCGCTGCAAGGCCAAAAAAACCTCCTCTATGTTATCCTATGTAGTGTTTTTCCACAATTTTGCTGGATACGGGTGGAAAGCCACTAATAGGAAATTTTTGAAAAAATGTGCAGCAGGCTGCACTATTAGCAAAAAAGGACAATGTATTTTACGGTATGAAGCAGTAACGCACCCTGAGCTGAATACAACCGGCTGTGGCTGCACACAGACTACAGGGCGAGCTGCACTCACACGGAGACCGTGCAGACAGCCGTAAACGGCGCTGCAAGGCCCCAAAAAACTCCTCTATGTTACCCTATGTAGTGTTTTTCCACTATTTAGCTGGATACGGGTGGAAAGCCACTAATAGGAAATTTAAAAAAAAAATGTGCAGCAGGCTGCACTAATAGCAAAAAAGGACAATGTATTTTACGGTATGAGGCAGTGACGCACCCTGAGCTGAATACAACCGGCTGTGGCTGCACACAGACTACAAGGCGAGCTGCGCTCACACGGAGACCGTGCAGACAGCCGTAGATGGCGCTGCATGGCCCAAAAACCTCCTCTATGTGATCCTATGTAGTGTTTTTCCACAATTTAGCTGGATACGGGTGGAAAGCCACTAATAGGACATTTTTGAAAAAATATGCAGCAGGCTGCACTATTAGCAAAAAAGGACAATGTATTTTACGGTATGAGGCAGTGACGCACCCTGAGCTGAATACAACTGGCTGTGGCTGCACACAGACTACAGGGCAAGCTGCACTCACACCGAGACCGTGCAGACTGCCGTAAACGGCGCTGCAAGGCCCAAAAACCCTCCTCTGTTATCCTATGTAGTGTTTTTCCACAATTTTGCTGGATACGGGTGGAAAGCCACTAATAGGAAATTTTTGAAAAAATGGGCAGCAGGCTGCATGTTGTGAATTCTGTGGCAGAGCTCCCTCCTGTGGTCACAAGTGGTACTTCGGCTGATTCTCTCTGTGAGCTTCTGTTGGTGGAGGGAAGTGGTACTGCGGCTTCTGAGTTTCCTCCCTCAGGTGATCTGGTGAGGTCGTTAGGTGCTTCTGTACTTAACTCCACCTAATGCTTTGATCCTGGCTTCCTGTCAATGTTCCAGTGTTGGACTTGCTTTTCCCTGGATCATTCCTGTGGCCTGCTGCTCTGCATAGCTAAGTTCTTCTTTGCTATTTGTTTGCTATTTTTTCTGTCCAGCTTGTCTAATTTGTTGCTGGAAGCTCTGGGACGCAAAGGGTGTACCTCCGTGCCGTTAGTTCGGTACGGAGGGTCTTTTTGCCCCTTTGCGTGGTTTTCTTTAGGGTTTTGTGTAGACCGCAAAGTTACCTTTTCTATCCTCGATCTGTTAAGAAAGTCGGGCCTCACTTTGCTGAATCTATTTCATCTCTACGTTTGTCTTTTCATCTTAACTCACAGTCATTATATGTGGGGGGCTGCCTTTTCCTTTGGGGTATTTCTCTGAGGCAAGGTAGGCTTATTTTCTATCTTCAGGCTAGTTAGTTTCTCAGGCTGTGCCAAGTTGCATAGGCAGAGTTAGGCGCAATCCACGGCTGCCTCTAGTGTTGTTTGGAGAGGATTAGGGATTGCGGTCTGCAGAGTTCCCACGTCTCAGAGCTCGTTCTATGATTTTGTGTTATTGTCAGATCACTGTATGTGCTCTGACCGCTATGTCCATTGTAGTACTGAATTGCCCTTCATAACAGTACAGGAAGCCAAAAGTACTAATGATTCTCAATAGAGGGAAAAAAGAAGTTCTGAGACCATTTTTTTTTCTTTGCACTGTGTTTTGCCTTTTTTTTTCCCCTAGACATTTGGGTGGTTCAGTACACAGGTGTAGCGATGGACATTAGAAGTCTGTCTTCATTTATGGATCAGCTCTCGGCAAGAGTACAAAAGATTCAAGACACTATTGATCAGAAAGCTATGTTGGAACCAAGAATTCCTATTCCTGATTTGTTTTTTGGAGATAGAACTAAGTTTCTGAGTTTCAAAAATAATTGTAAATTATTTCTGGCCTTGAAACCTCACTCCTCTGGTGATCCAGTTCAACAGGTTTTGATTGTTATTTCTTTTTTGCGCGGCGACCCTCAGGACTGGGCATTTTCTCTTGCGCCAGGAGATCCTGCATTGAGTAATATTGATGTGTTTTTCCTGGCGCTCGGATTGCTGTACGATGAACCTAATTCAGTGGATCAGGCAGAGAAAAATTTGCTGGCTCTTTGTCAGGGTCAGGATGAGATAGAGGTATATTGTCAGAAATTTAGAAAGTGGTCCGTGCTCACTCAATGGAATGAATCTGCGCTGGCAGCTATGTTCAGAAAGGGTCTCTCTGAAGCCCTTAAGGATGTCATGGTGGGATTTCCTATGCCTGCTGGTTTGAATGAGTCTATGTCTTTGGCCATTCAGATCGGTCGACGCTTGCGTGAGCGTAAATCTGTGCACCATTTGGCGGTATTACCTGAGCTTAAACCTGAGCCTATGCAGTGCGATAGGACTTTGACCAGAGTTAAACGGCAAGAACACAGACGTCTGAATGGGCTGTGTTTCTACTGTGGTGATTCCACTCATGCTATCTCTGATTGTCCTAAGCGCACTAAGCGGTTCGCTAGGTCTGCCACCATTGGTATGGTACAGTCAAAATTTCTTCTGTCCGTTACCTTGATCTGCTCTTTGTCATCGTATCTTGTCATGGCATTTGTGGATTCAGGCACTGCCCTGAATTTGATGGACTTGGAGTATGCTAAGCGTTGTGGGTATCTCTTAGAGCCCTTGCAGTGTCCTATTCCATTGAGAGGAATTGATGCCACGCCTTTGGCCAAGAATAAGCCTCAATACTGGACCTAGCTGACCATGTGCATGGCTCCTGCACATCAGGAGGTTATTCGCTTTCTGGTGTTGCATAATCTGCATGATGTGGTCGTGTTGGGGTTGCCATGGCTACAAGCCCATAATCCAGTATTAGATTGGAAATCCATGTCGGTGTCCAGCTGGGGTTGTCAGGTGGTTCATGGTGATGTTCCATTTCTGTCAATTTCGTCATCCACCCCTTCTGAGGTTCCAGAGTTCTTGTCTGATTACCGGGATGTATTTGATGAGCCCAAGTCCAATGCCCTACCTCCGCATAGGGATTGTGATTGTGCTATTAATTTGATTCCTGGTAGTAAATTCCCAAAGGGTTGACTGTTTAATTTATCCGTGCCTGAGCACGCCGCTATGCGCAGTTATGTGAAGGAATCCCTGGAGAAGGGGCATATTCGCCCGTCATCGTCACCATTAGGAGCAGGGTTCTTTTTTGTAGCCAAGAAGGATGGTTCGCTGAGACCTTGTATAGATTACCGCCTTCTAAATAAGATCACGGTTAAATTTCAGTACCCCTTGCAATTGTTATCTGATTTGTTTGCTCAGATTAAGGGGGCTAGTTGGTTCACCAAGATTGATCTTCGTGGTGCGTATAATCTGGTGCGAATCAGGCGAGGAGATGAATGGAAAACTGCATTTAATAAGCCCGAGGGTCATTTTGAGTATCTAGTGATGCCATTCGGACTTGCCAATGCTCCATCAGTGTTTCAGTCCTTTATGCATGACATCTTCCGAGAGTACCTGGATAAATTCCTGATTGTGTACTTGGATGACATTTTGATCTTCTCGGATGATTGGGAGTCTCATGTGAAGCAGGTCAGAACAGTTTTTCAGGTCCTGCGTGCTAATTCTTTGTTTGTGAAGGGATCAAAGTGTCTCTTTGGTGTGCAGAAGGTTTCATTTTTGGGGTTCATCTTTTCCCCTTCTACTATCGAGATGGATCCTGTTAAGGTCCAAGCCATCCATGATTGGACTCAGCCGACATCTCTGAAAAGTCTGCAAAAGTTCCTGGGCTTTGCTAATTTTTATCGTCGCTTCATCTGCAATTTTTCTAGTATTGCCAAACCATTGACCGATTTGACCAAGAAGGGTGCTGATTTGGTCAATTGGTCTTCTGCTGCTGTGGAAGCTTTTCAAGACTTGAAGCGTTGTTTTTCTTCTGCCCCTGTGTTGTGTCAACCAGATGTTTCTCTTCCGTTCCAGGTCGAGGTTGATGCTTCTGAGATTGGAGCAGGGGCTGTTTTGTCGCAGAGAGGTTCTGATTGCTCAGTGATGAAACCATGCGCTTTTTTTTCCAGGAAGTTTTCGCCTGCTGAGCGAAATTATGATGTGGGCAACCGAGAGTTGCTGGCCATGAAGTGGGCATTCGAGGAGTGGCGTCATTGGCTTGAAGGAGCTAAGCATCGCCTGGTGGTATTGACTGATCATAAGAACTTGACTTATCTTGAGTCTGCTAAGAGGTTGAATCCTAGACAGGCTCGTTGGTCGCTGTTTTTTGCCCGTTTTGACTTTGTGATTTCGTACCTTCCGGGCTCTAAAAATGTGAAGGCGGATGCTCTGTCTAGGAGTTTTGTTCCCGACTCTCCGGGTTTGTCTGAGCCGGCGGGTATCCTCAAGGAAGGAGTAATTGTGTCTGCCATCTCTCCTGATTTGCGGCGGGTGCTGCAAAAATTTCAGGCTAATAAACCTGATCGTTGACTGTTTGTCCCTGATAGGTGGACCAATAAAGTTATCTCTGAGGTTCATTGTTCGGTGTTGGCTGGTCATCCTGGAATCTTTGGTACCAGAGAGTTGGTGGCTAGATCCTTTTGGTGGCCGTCTCTGTCGCGGGATGTGCGTGTTTTTGTGCAGTCCTGTGGGATTTGTGCTCGGGCTAAGCCCTGCTGTTCTCGTGCCAGTGGGTTGCTTTTGCCCTTGCCGGTCCCGAAGAGGCCTTGGACACATATCTCTATGGATTTTATTTCTGATCTTCCCGTTTCTCAAAAGATGTCAGTCATTTGGGTGGTCTGTGATCCCTTTTCTAAGATGGTCCATCTGGTACCCTTGTCTAAATTGCCTTCCTCCTCTGATTTGGTGCCATTGTTCTTCCAGCATGTGGTTCGTTTACATGGCATTCCAGAGAATATCGTTTCTGACAGAGGTTCCCAGTTTGTTTCAAGGTTTTGGCGAGCCTTTTGTGGTAGGATGGGCATTGACTTGTCTTTTTCCTCGGCTTTCCATCCTCAGACTAATGGCCAGACCGAACGAACCAATCAGACCTTGGAAACATATCTGAGATGCTTTGTTTCTGCCAATCAGGATGACTGGGTGTCCTTTTTGCCTTTGGCTGAGTTCGCCCTTAATAATCGGGCCAGCTCGGCTACCTTGGTTTCGCCATTTTTCTGCAATTCTGGGTTCCATCCTCGTTTCTCTTCAGGACAGGTTGAGTCTTCGGACTGTCCTGGTGTGGATACTGTGGTGGACAGGTTGCAGCAGATTTGGACTCATGTAGTGGACAATTTGACCTTGTCCCAGGAGAAGGCTCAACGTTTCGCTAATCGCAGACGCCGTGTGGGTCCCCGACTTCGTGTTGGGGATCTGGTTTGGTTATCTTCTCGTCATATTCCTATGAAGGTTTCCTCTTCTAAGTTTAAACCTCGTTTCATTCGTCCGTATAGGATTTCTGAGGTTCTTAATCCTGTGTCTTTTCGTCTGACCCTTCCAGATTCTTTTTCCATACATAACGTATTCCATAGGTCATTGTTGCGGAGATACGTGGCACCTATGGTTCCATCTGTTGATCCTCCTGCCCCGGTTTTGGTGGAGGGGGAATTGGAGTATATTGTGGAGAAGATTTTGGATTCTCGTGTTTCTAGACGGAAACTCCAGTATCTGGTTAAATGGAAGGGTTATGCTCAGGAAGATAATTCCTGGGTTTTTGCCTCTGATGTCCATGCTCCCGATCTTGTTCGTGCTTTTAATGTGGCTCATCCTGGTCGGCCTGGGGGCTCTGGTGAGGGTTCGGTGACCCCTCCTCAAGGGGGGGGTACTGTTGTGAATTCTGTGGCAGAGCTCCCTCCTGTGGTCACAAGTGGTACTTCAGTTGATTCTCTCTGTGAGCTTCTGTTGGTGGAGGGAAGTGGTACTGCGGCTTCTGAGTTTCCTCCCTCAGGTGATCTGGTGAGGTCGTTAGGTGCTTCTCTACTTAACTCCACCTAATGCTTTGATCCTGGCTTCCTGTCAATGTTCCAGTGTTGGACTTGCTTTTCCCTGGATCATTCCTGTGGCCTGCTGCTCTGCATAGCTAAGTTCTTCTTTGCTATTTGTTTGCTATTCTTTCTGTCCAGCTTGTCTAATTTGTTGCTGGAAGCTCTGGGACGCAAAGGGTGTACCTCCGTGCCGTTAGTTCGGTACGGAGGGTCTTTTTGCCCCTTTGCGTGGTTTTCTTTAGGGTTTTGTGTAGACCGCAAAGTTACCTTTTCTATCCTCGATCTGTTAAGAAAGTCGGGCCTCACTTTGCTGAATCTATTTCATCTCTACGTTTGTCTTTTCATCTTAACTCACAGTCATTATATGTGGGGGGCTGCCTTTTCCTTTGGGGTATTTCTCTGAGGCAAGGTAGGCTTATTTTCTATCTTCAGGCTAGTTAGTTTCTCAGGCTGTGCCGAGTTGCATAGGCAGAGTTAGGCGCAATCCACGGCTGCCTCTAGTGTTGTTTGGAGAGGATTAGGGATTGCGGTCTGCAGAGTTCCCACGTCTCAGAGCTCGTTCTATGATTTTGAGTTATTGTCAGATCACTGTATGTGCTCTGACCGCTATGTCCATTGTAGTACTGAATTGCCTTTCATAACAGCTGCACTATTACCAAAAAAGGACAATGGATAGAACAGTATGAGGCAGTGTGAACCCCCCTGAGCTGAATGCAACCGGCTATGGCTGCACACAGACTACAGAGTGAGCTGCACACACACACACACAGAGACCTTGCAGAACGCTGTTCAAACAGCGCTGCAAGGCAAGAGCAAGGTGAACACACAGCGGTTGCTAAATTAGCCTAGGAAAAGTGCAATGAAGCAATTCGCTATCTCAACTGGCCCTCATTTAGAACACAGCGTCCTGTCCCTAACTGAAATCACAGCAGAGTGAGCGCAAAATGGCGGCAGCGTTTTTATAGTGCATCATGACATCATTTCAGCAGCCAATCACAGCCTTGCCAGTAGTTACATGCCCACAATGCTGAACAGGATGTGCCCACACTTGCAATCAATCCTCATTGGCTGAATTCATGCAATTTGAATTCTGGGGCCTGGGCATTTCCGATTCTGGTATCCGATATGCGGTAAATATCGGAACTCAAATATCGGCCGATACCCGATACTTGCGGTATCGGAATTGTCAACACTAGTCATGAGAAAAAAGTGTCAAAATCACTGATATGTGTTGAAGTGTTCCAGTGTTATAACCTCATAAAGAGACAGTGGTCAGAATTGTAAAAATTGGCCTGGTCATTAACATATATTCACAAACAATTGCTCTATGAAGTACTATATACATCCCTCCCATATGAAGGATAAAGTACCAATTACCAGTATATCCCTCACATGCAGTGTGATCAAAGAAATAAAGTGATCTCCACTATGGTACTCATATAAAATAACAATTTTATAAGACCAAATATAAAAAACATGTAAAAATACTATTTACTACATGCAAAGAAAGGTGAAAAAACCAATAAGAGGGACTATGCTGCCATAGGCATACTCAAAACAACCAGGATAAGCACTAGCACATATGAACAAAATTGGCCACTAGTGAGAACAGCCTGAGTGTGTGTGAAAGTCACCATTACTAAGAGCTATAGAGGCAATGCAGTAATGCATCTAATAATAAAAAAGTCTCCAAAGTAAGAAAAGCCAGCAGCCATGTAGCTCAAATTAATAGCGACTATAGACCTATACGGCCCCAGGGGCAGAGGGACGTCGGGGTGCTCACACAGGACGCACAGCAAGGTATTATATCTTTGTCCACATTACCCACTATATGTGTGCCATATAGGTCTATAGTCGCTATTAATTTGAGCTACATGGCTGCTGGCTTTTCCTACTTTGGAGACTTTTTCATTATTAGATGCATTACTGCATTGCCTCTATAGCTCTTAGTAATGGTGACTTTCACACACACTCAGGCTGTTCTCACTAGTGGCCAATTTTGTTCATATGTGCTAGTGCTTATCCTGGTTGTTTTGAGTATGCCTATGGCAGCATAGTCCCTCTTAGTGGATTTTGCACCTTTCTTTGCATGTAGTAAATAGTATTTTTACATGTTTTTTATATTTGATCTAATAAAATTGTTATTTTATATGAGTACCATAGTGGAGAATCACTTTATTTCTTTGATCACACTGCATGTGAGGGATATACTGGTCATTAACATGCAAACCACCCTTGGGGGTAATGGGGTTAAATTATGTCCAGTTTGCCTTATTTTCTCTGTTTTTGTGTGTCATTCTAATGCACCCAAAAGAAATACACGTTTATAACAAAACGTGTGATTGCAATAATTTCTTCTTTTGGGTGAAATACTTAATTTTCTTGAACAATTTCAAGGGTGCCAACATTATATGTAATAAAATGTCTTCTCTATATATTTTTTGTGGTGGTAATTATTACATTTTGAGATGTAGTAGACACTGGCGCTCCTCACTAGAGTGACTATAATAAAACTTGGGGTTGAAAATTACTTCTAAAGCTGCTGGTGAGTATGACAGGTTCTGTGCGCCTCCCATCAGTAAACAAAGGCTAATAAGAATGGTAATAATCACCGCGCTAAAAGGAAGGGTAGATTTAAAAAAATAGGTAAAATTGTTGAACTTACTAGTTGGTTTACTGGTGATAAATATGTTGGAAGTCCAAGGAAGACGATAACCAGATGATTGAAGATATGTGCATTGAATATATTAGTATCCAGAGGGTGTTGAAGCAGGATTCCCGGTAGGCTACGTCCTAATTTAGATGTACTCACTTATTCCAGATAGATGATTTAGTGGAGATCCAATCCATTGTCAACTAATAAAGCTAATAAATGTATATTGTCCTTAGGGTATGAAAGCTTAATCGTATGTTTGCCATAAAGGATAGTTGCGAGTCAGCTAAGTGAGGAGGCAATTGCAGTGGCTGGTTAATGCATGCACTGGTATGAATGCCGCCTTAAATATAATGAATTTATTAGAGACAAGTAAAGTGCACTGAATAGTTCTTACGTGCGGTGCAGATTGAGCTCACTAGCGCTGGTGTGTTCCAGGGAGTACAAACAAAGAAGATAAGTTACTGGAGAGTTGCTGGTACGGAAGTCCCCGCTGAGCAGGAGAGCGCTGGAACCTCGCATGCTCCGGCCGGAAGTGTGGATGACAGGGGGCGGAGCTTATTGTGACATCACAGGGCTCAAGGATGGGTGCGCTAGAGAGACACAGCTAACCAATGCATATCAAGGGAAACCAATCCCTCTTCATCAGGGTACTTGTCTCAAATCAATTCATTATATTTAATGCGGCATTCATACCAGTGCATGCATTAACCGGCCACTGCAATTGCCTCCTCACTTAGCTGACTTACAACTATCCTTTATGGGGAACATATGATTAGGCTTTCATACCCTAAGGACAATATTCATTTATTAGCTGGAGTAAGTGAGTACATCTAAATTAGGATGTAGATATCTGAATACTCACCATATGCATCACTTTTTCTATAATCAGCAGGTCAGTAATTAATTTCTATTGTAACCTACAGGGAATCCTGCTTCAACACCTTCTGGATACTAATATATTCAATACACATATACTCAATCATCTGGTTATCGTCTTCTTTGGACTTCCAACATATTTACCACCAATAAACCTACTAGTAAGTTCACCAATTTTTACCTATTTTTTGAAACCTACCCTTGGCTTCCTTTTAACTTGGTGATTATTACCATTTTTAATTATTACATTTTAATTTGTTTGTAGATGTGTTATGCATAATTATATTATTTGCATCATTTGTCTCAAAATAGATAATGAAAAATCTCTGGAGATTTTTTTATAGTTTTTTTTTATAGTTTTTCCTTCTGTATCCATTGGAGCCCCACTTACAGAAGAAAACAGGCCCCTACTGTCGAAGACTGACATCTGGGTCTGCTGTGATGAAAAAGTCTCTTCAATCATGTGATCACCAAGATCCTACAGAAGCATTGGTAGTGCTAATGTTATTCTTTTCCGCATAGCCCAATGTAGTCGGCAAAGGAGAAGACAGAAACTGTTAGCGGAAGATCAGAAATGCTTCTGTAGATTGTACCCCATGCTGTAAAATTGTAATAGTGTGCAGGTAAAGCCCAGGCCACAGCACCAAGAACTTATCTAACTTCATTAGGTTGGGCTACCATAAATTGACGATGTGGTAAAATGCTCAAATGGCTGCTGGTGAAAAAGCATGTGACCAGACCATTAGCTTCCTTTACTTGAAAAGTAATTTCCCATGTGAGATGTTTTTCAATTAGACTAGACTTCATCAGTAGTGTGCAACCCCTTTGGTGTTTTCAGTACTCAAATCATGTCGAGATTGGATTTGAACCCCATTGAAATAACATGTCAAAACCTTAAATAGAAAGTTCATGCTTGAAAACCATCCAATGTAGCTGAATTTAACAATTTTGCAAAAAGAATGAGCAAAAATTCTAATAATATTCTTTTGTAGAATTATTAAAGTCACCTGCAGAAATCACTTTACTTTATAAACACAAAAAATAAATAAAGCAATATAATAAAAGTTAGTATTATTATCTCCAGAATATTTTGTTATGCTAGATGCAAAGTAAAACAAGTTTATGTCAAATTAATTGTGGCTTATATAGGCATTTGTTGTTTGTATTATTATTATTTGTAGTAGTTGTAGTAGTAGTATACATTTTCTTGTATTATTTTTTTATCTATTTTCTTTAGTATTTACATTTTTGTTGTTTGAGGTTTCTCTGCTGTGCCCATGCTTGAAACTAGCGGCAGTCAGTACCAAAGGACAACCTTCCAAATCGCTTTCTCTTCTTGGTACACATTCAAAAATATACTTTTATTAATGATTGAATGTAGAATATCATATCAGAAGAACCATGCACAAGCGATGCTGCATACAGACGAATCAGTTTTTTCCATCTGTCAAATTAATTTACTTCAAAGCATGAGAAAATATCAATTTTCATCTCGGAGTTCAGCTAGAAAACATCATTTGTGGCATTCATCATTCCAAACCATTACTGTTTTCCCTTTGAGTGTCAAAATAAATATAAGGAAACTAAGCAGCTTGCACGAAACGGAAAAAACGGTGTAAACAGTGTCTATTGTTATGATGTGCAGGAGCCGATTTTCCCACTGAAAATATGTATCACTTACAGTATTTACAGATTATATGATGTCTGAATGAGGTGACTTCAATTGCTGAAATTTGCACTGATCACTAGATCGAAATCCCTAATAACCTACTTTCTCTAAAATATTCTGATAGATAAAGATGGAACAGAAGTATATAGAGCAGTAACCAAGCATGAATGGATCCTACTGCATACAAGTAACATAGTAATAGCAGTTTAACCAAACTAAAATTAGGTCAGAGAAGAGATCTATGATGTACAAAGTTTTCAGTTAATGCTTTTTGCTATTAGACCATGTTACAAGTTAAGGAGCACCAGTTTAAAGTAAAAAATCAGCCAAAAAATCAGAGTATATATAATAAAGTAATAATAGAACGGCAGAAGAAGGAACAACCCTAAAGATAAGTTGGTAATTATAATGCATAATGTAATAATGAATATAAGATTATTATTATAAATTTACTGCAAATTCTGTTTTTAGGAAATAGATGGGAGTGATTACTATACATTTAGTTTGTTAATGGTTCTGGGAGAAAAGAGAAGTGAGTCACAATACAGGGATTTGCGTGTGATAGAAAGATTCCTTAGGTTGCAAGCTTTGTAACTGTTATTAGGGGGTGGTGAACAGAAGACACACTCAGCATTTTACAGCATCTGCATGTAAACATCACCATCTGCTAGTCAAAGGCTATAAAGAAAGTGAAAGCAAAAAGGATCACAGTAGTAGGAACCCTGGAGTGGGAGAACTGTTCCATCAGGGAAGACATTGAAGACAACACTGGGTCAGGTAACAGTTCTGCCGCAGTTACTAAATATAAAAGGCTTGGCCAGACCGAGAAGGGAGCAGGTGGTGTCAGAGGTTTTGTGGCTATAGAGTGGACTAACAGCCACCATCTCCACAGAAGGGTCAGAGAGCAGTCAGATTCCGGTTAAAATCCTGAGTTAAGAGGAATATTGGTGACCTGAGCTGAGAGAACGATTGGTGACCTGAGCTGAGAGAAAGTAGAAAACTGTGACCAGAGCTGAACCTGGCTCGAGAGACGATCCACCTGTAATGGAGGACCATTCCTGTGGTCTGTTACTTCCAGCATAGACGTATGGTACATGGTGTGGGCCGGAGCCATACTTCAGGGAACGAAGACAGACTGTGATGAGCAGACTGTGTATCAGGTGACTCGCATGTCTAGTACTTGCCGCCTAGTGGGAAATATCAGTGACCCCCATAAGGACTGATGTAACATTCAAAGTTGCTTAAAGAGAAGAGTGTGATGGGTCTAGTATCTAAAGTGATGCCTGTTAAGCTGAAGCATAAAGACATTACTCATCAACCATCGTTTAATGCGACATAAAAAGGACAATGTATATAAAAAGCACATCAAATAGATATCGTATTTAGTTACACCTCTGTGTCTGAAACTCTCATGATATACTGTATTGACCTTGCTTCTGTTACTCACAGTATAGTGCTTTTGTATATACTGTATATATATATATATGCACTCCCTGACAGAAGTTATGCCGCTTATCCATGTTATGTAAATAAAAGCTTATAACCTGACGTTAAATTCATCCATTGGTTATATAAATTATTCTTTTGAAAGCTGTAACCCTCCGAAATGTGGTTTAGGTTAAGAAAATAAATTGGCACCAATGCAGAAATATTGATCAGTTAATGGATACAGAATGGTCAGATTTTGTCAAGACAAAAGCTTTGTCGCCCACAGAAAGTAATGTGATATTCAAACAAATAATTAATTAAAATACAAATATATGTTGCATAACATTGGTGAATGAAGTTGTGGTGCTATTAGAGTCATATTTAATATTTTGTGTGACTTCCATGAACTTGAAGGACTGCATCCATGCGGTTCAACAATGATTCATACAATTTATTAATGAATTCATCAGGAATAGCAAAGAATACAGTCTTACATGCCTCCCAGAGTTCATCTAGATTCTTTGGTTTTGTCTTCCAAGCTTCCTCTTTCATCCTACCCCAAACATGCTCAATGATTTTCATATTTGGTGACTGGGCTGGCCAGTCCTTGAGCACCTTGATCTTTTTTGCCTGGAGGATCTTTGTTGTAGAGATGGATGTATGAGATGGAGCACCATCCTGCTGCAGAATTTGACCCTTTTTATGATTTGGAATATAAGAGTTAGCTAATACTTCTTGATATTTTAGGCTATTGATATTGCCTTCCACCTTGCAAATGTTTTGCACACCCCCATACTGAATGTAAACCCAGACCATGATCTTTCCACCACCAAAAGTAACTGTTTTCTGAGTGTATTTTGCATCCATACGGGCTCCAGAAGGTCTCTTGCAGTATTTGCAGTGGCTGTGGTGTAATTCTACTGAAGACTCATCAGAGAAATCAACCTTCTGCCACTTTTCCAGCATCCATCTGTTTAGCAGGCTGTGGGACTTTGCAAATGCCACACGGTTTTTTATTTGCCTTTTGTTTAGTGCTGGCTTCTGGGCACTGATTCGACCATGGAGGCCATTTTGAGACAGAATCCTACAAACTGTTCTAGTTGACACAGGGACTTGAGGTGACCAGGCCTGTTGAAGCTCTGCTGTAGTGGAAGAGGGGCTTGCTTTGGATTTTCTAACCAACAAACGTTCCTCCTGAGCAGTTGTCTGGCGGAGTCTGCCGGACCTGGGCTTGTCAAACACATCTCCAGTCTCTTCAGATCTTTTTTTAATTATTTTTTCTTGATGTTGAGACACATTAAAGGTGCCAGCCACCTCTGCAGTGGATCTGGTCTTTAGCCTCTTGATAATCCAGGCTTTGGTCGCAGGGTGGATTTTTGGCATGTTGTCAGAGTTCAAGTTACAGTTCAAGTGAAGTCTGGGGTGCTGGGATACTTTATACACACACTAATTAACCGATCATTTACTGAGCACAGGTGAGGATGCAAACTAGGATTGGGTGCATAATATGACCAGGTGACAAAACTTTTGTATTGCCAAAACCTGACTATTCTGTGTCTATTAACTGATCAATATTTCTGCATTGATGCCAATTTTTTTGGTTAACCTAAACCACATTTTGGAGGGTTTCAGCTTTCAAAAGAATAATTTATACAACCAATGGATAAATTTAACATCAGGTTTTACACTTTTATTTATATAACATGGATAAGCAATATAACTTCTGTCAGGAAGTATATATACTGTATATATTTATATATATGTTAGGTCTGGCGGAATGCACCAAATAATAATTGGAGATGATATAAGGTGCGTTCGCATTCCGGGGTCCACCGTGCAGCTAAGACACCTGCTGCTTGGTAATGACGGACAATATGGTGGTATAATGTGAGTACACACACAGGTTAGCTTCTCCCGGTATGAAGGAAGTGAACCCTGTTGCATCACAGGGCCGTGATAATGCACAGAGAGTGCAAGCAAGGCGACACAGAACTCTGCCCCAAGACTCAGGGTAAGAGTCCCTCTAGATCTCTTGCGCTCGACACCGCTACTGCGGTGCCAGGGAAACAAAAGTAAATATTTACCGCACAAGAGTGCTTGCAGCGCCACTCTGGCGGTCGCTGCTAACTGAATTCAGCAACTTGTGCAATTAACCTGCGATTTCTGAGGCTGGTGACTCGGATAAACTTATTCTCAGAAGCAGAGGTAACTCTTGGTCTTCCTTTCCTGGGGTGGTCCTCATGTGAGCCAAATTCTTTGTAGCGCTTGATGGTTTTTGCCACTGCACTTGGGGACACTTTCAAAGTTTTCCCAATTTTTCAGACTGACTGACCTTCATTTCTTAAAGTAATTATGGACACTCGTTTTTCTTTACTTAACTGCTTTTTTCTTGCCATAATACAAATTCTAACTGTCTATTCAGTAGGACTATCAGCTGTGTATCCACCAGACTTCTGCACAACACAACTGATGGTCCCAACCCCATTTATAGGGCAAGAAATCCCACTTATTAAACCTGATAGGGTACACCTGTGAAGTGAAAACCATTCGTGGTGACTACCTCTTGAAGCTCATCAAGAAAATGCCATGAGTGTGCAAAGCAGTCATCAAAGCAAAAGGTGGCTACTTTGAAGAACCTAGAATATGAGACATAATTTCTGTTGTTTCACACATTTTTGTTAACTATATAATTCCACATGTCATAATTCATAGTTTTGATGCCTTCAGTGTGAATGTACATTTTTCATAGTCATGAAAATACAGAAAAATCTTTAAATGAGAAGGTGTGTCCAAACTTTTGGTCTGTACTGTATATATATATATATATATATATATATATATATATATATATATATATATATATTCTTCCTGTGTTAGTCAAATAAATAGTGTTGGTTGATTACCACAGCCTTCTACTTTAATTAACTGCGCTATTGCATTCTAGTAACTTGTTTACACTGTATTGAAGAAGGAAGTGGCATATACACCTACTGTAGATACTGACAGAAAATCCTGGACACTGAGAAGGTAGCTTGATAGAAAGGAGCCAGTTGTAGTGAGTACAGCCTGAACACAGAAATAGAACTGAGTTGTGGGCCCAAAGCAGCTGGTAAAGCAGTAGGGCTGAGCAGGCAATGTATCATCTTTTCCTGAAGGCATAGAAACAAGTCTAGGCTGTCCAGATCTGGACACAGGTACTACTGCAGAAGTGGGGTACAAACAGCTAGAAAGAACATGTATAGATTTAGTGTTCATGTTTATGGAAAAATACTTTGCAAGCTTTATGCCACTGCAAGTAACTAACATGACTATGCCTCTGTGTAAAAGAGAAGATGAAGTGGAAATCAAGCTTTACACATGCTACCTACTGTATATATTATACCATTTACAATAGTAAAGAATGTCCTATTTTCGCGAAGTTCACTGAAATCTTCCTTGTGTACCACTTAAACTGGGGGGTTTCCATGCTATAATACAGTATTTGACCAGAGGGATGCCAGAGTAAAACAATATAGCCTCATACTCACTTGCGAGAAATACGGCCGAGTCTTGCATCTTAAAACCCGGCTCTGCCCCCAGCACTCCAGAGCGGAGCGTGCGGCCGCACAGCAATACATGGAGCTGCACGCTCCACTCCCAAGTGCCAGCGGCAGAGCTGGGTGTTACCATGCGAGACTCGGACGTATTTCTCGCAAGTGAGTATGAGCCCTAACAGCCACACACCCAGAGTAATCCATTTCACTGGTGCCTGGGGTTGCAGTGCTTCCTTTTGACCCAAGCAACCTTTACAAGAGCATGCTGCAGATTTTCAAATTTCACCCCTTAGTGACGGAGCCAATTTGGTACTTAATGACCGAGCCAATTTTTACAATTCTGACCACTGTCACTTTATGAGGATATAACTCTGGAACGCTTCAACGGATCCCGCTGATTCTGAGATTTTTTTTTTCGTAACATATTGTACTTCATGTGAGTGGTAAAATTTCTTCGATATTACTTGCGATTATTTATGAAAAAAACGGAAATATGGCAAAAAATTTTAAAATTTTGCAATTTTCAAACTTTGTATTTTTATGCCCTTAAATCAGGGAGATATGTCACAAAAAATAGTTAACAAAATAAAATTTCCCACATGTCTACTTTACATCAGCACAATTTTGGAAACAACATTTTTTTTTATTAGGGAGTTATAAGGGTTACAATTTGACCAGCAATTTATTTTTACAAAAACATTTACAAAACCACTTTTTTTAGGGACCACCTCACATTTGAAGTCATTTTTAGGGGTCTATATGGCAGAAAATGCCAAAAAGTGACACCATTCTAAAAACTGCACCCCTCAAGGTGCGCAAAACCACATTCAAGAACTTTATTAACCCTTCAGTTGCTGCACAGGAACTGAAGCAATGCGGAAGGAAAAAATGAACATTTAACTTTTTTTCACAAACATTTTACTTCAGAACAAACTTTTTTTATTTTCACAAGTGTAAAAAGTGAAAATGAACCACAAAATTTGTTGTGCAATTTGTCCAGAGAATGCCGATACCCCATATGTGGGGGGGGGGAACCAATGTTTGGGTGCATAGCAGAGCTCAGAAAGGAAGGAGCGCCATTTGACTTTTTCAACACAGAATTCCCTGGAATTGAGATTGGACACCATGTCACGTTTGGAGAGCCCCTGATGTGCCTAAACAGTGGAAACCCCCCACAAGTGACCCAATTGTGGAAACTAGACCCCCTAAGGAACTTATCTAAGTGTGTGGTCAACACTTTGAACCCCCAAGTGCTTCACACAAGTTTATAACGTAGAGCCGAAAAAATTAAAAATCATATTTTTTTCACAAAAATGATCTTTTTACCCCCAATTTTTTATTTTCCCAAGAGTAGCAAGAGAAATTGGACCCCAAAAGTTGTTGTGCAATTTGTCCTGAGTATGGCGATACCCCATATGTGAGGGTTAACCTCTGTCTAGGTGCACTGCGGAGCTCGGAAGGGAAGGAGCACCGTTTGACTTTTTAATCTCTTAATTGTGAGAGCGGACGCCATTTTGGGTTTGTAGATGTGCCTAATAGCAGAAACCCCCCACAACTGACCCCATTTTGGAAACTACACCCCTCAAAGATTTTAATCAGGGGTATATTGAGCAATTTGAACTCACATGTACGACACAGAATTTGATAACATTAGGTCGTCATATTGAAAAAAATCATTTTTTTCCATGAAAATCTTGTTTAGACCTGAATTTCTCACTTTTTTCAGAAATAACATCAAAAATTGGACCCCACAATTCGTTACCCACTTTATTATGAGCGCAGCGATATCCCATATGTAGTCAAAAAGTTCTGTTTGGACAAATGGCAGGGCTTGGACAGAAAGGGGCACAATGTGACAAATTTGGCTTTATTTGAAATAGATTGTTATACTGGCAGAGCCTGTATGGTTTAAGAGCAACAGAAATCCCCCATAAATGTCTTTTTTTTATAAATTGTACCCTCTAATCTTTTCATCTAGGGAGGTAATGAGTAGTTTGATGCCACCATTTTTTATGCAGTTGATGCAACACAAGCTTGAAAATTTACAATTTGCATTTTTTTCATTGTCTCTTTTATGATTCTTTTTTGTAAGTTCTGAGGAACACACCTCAAATTTTATTTCACTAGTTTTTAAGTGTTCAGAAATATATCCAATATGACACCAATGTGAGTACTGGTGACAAAGCAGTGTATATAATAGATGGCACACCATCTGGTCTTTAGGGTGAAATTGAAGATCCAGGACCCATTCAAAGCTTCTAGAGACATTGACCAAGCAAGAAAATCCTTCCAGGAATTATTACTCACAGAGGGAGGCATGCTCCTAAAACACATTGGCTGATTATAAAATTGGTCTTGCTAACAAAACAGTTGTCCCGCATTTGCGTATATTGTAGCAGGAAGAATAAACTGTACTGGAATGAAGGGCAAAATGTGGAGGAAAATGCAGCCAACTATGTGGCAAAGCAGAGTTTGTTCCCAAGATGAAAGAACACCATCAGGGCTAGAATGGCAGAAAATTTCAGAGACTGGACGTACAATGTCCTTTTAGCTCCATCAATCCCTATACAGTTAGGGCCAGAAATATTTGGACAGTGACACAAGTTTTGTTATTTTAGCTGTTTACAAAAACATGTTCAGAAATACAATTATATATAATATGGGCTGAAAGTGCACACTCCCAGCTGCAATATGATAGTTTCCACATCCAAATCGGAGAAAGGGTTTAGGAATCATAGCTCTGTAATGCATAGCGTCCTCTTTTTCAAGGGACCAAAAGTAATTGGGCAATGGACTCTAAGGGCTGCAATTAACTCTGAAGTCGTCTCCCTCGTTAACCTGTAATCAATGAAGTAGTTAAAAGGTCAGGGGTGGATTCCAGGTGTGTGGTTTTGCATTTGGAAGCTGTTGCTGTGAGCAGACAACATGCGGTCAAAGGAACTCTCAATTGAGGTGAAGCAGAACATCCTGAGGCTGAAAAAAAAGAAAAAATCCATCAGAGAGATAGCAGACATGTTTGGAGTAGCAAAATCAACAGTTGGGTACATTTTGAGAAAAAAGGAATTGACTGGTGAGCTTGGGAACTCAAAAAGGCCTGGGCGTCCACGGATGACAACAGTGGTGGATGATCGCCGCATACTTAATTTGGTGAAGAAGAACCCGTTCACAACATCAACTGAAGTCCAGAACACTCTCAGTGAAGTAGGTGTATCTGTCTCTAAGTCAACAGTAAAGAGAAGACTCCATGACAGTAAATACAAAGGGTTCACATCTAGATGCAAACCATTCATCAATACCAAAAATAGACAGGCCAGAGTTAAATTTGCAGAAAAACACCTCAAGAAGCCAGCTCAGTTCTGGAAAAGTATTCTATGGACAGATGAGACAAAGATCAACCTGTACCAGAATGATGGGAAGAAAAAAGTTTGGAGAAGAAAGGGAACGGCACATGATCCAAGGCACACCACATCCTCTGTAAAACATGGTGGAGGCAACGTGATGGCATGGGCATGCATGGCTTTCAATGGCACTGGGTCACTTGTGTTTATTGATGACATAAGAGCAGACAAGAGTAGCCGGATGAATTCTGAAGTGTACCGGGATATACTTTCAGCCCAGATTCAGCCAAATGCTGCAAAGTTGATTGGACGGCGCTTCATAGTACAGATGGACAATGACCCCAAGCATACAGCCAAAGCTACCCAGGAGTTCATGAGTGCCAAAAAGTGGAACATTCTGCAATGGCCAAGTCAATCTCCAGATCTAAACCCAATTGAGCATGCATTTCACTTGCTCAAATCCAGACTTAAGACGGAAAGACCCACAAACAAGCAAGACCTGAAGGCTGCGGCTATAAAGGCCTGGCAAAGCATTAAGAAGGAGGAAACCCAGCGTTTGGTGATGTCCATGAGTTCCAGACTTAAGGCAGTGATTGCCTCCAAAGGATTTGCAACAAAATATTGAAAATAAAATTATTTTGTTTGGGTTATGTTTATTTGTCCAATTACTTTTGACCTCCTAAAATGTGGAGTGTTTGTAAAGAAATGTGTACAATTCCTACATTTTCTATCAGATATTTTTGTTCAACCCTTCAAATTAAACGTTACAATCTGCACTTGAATTCTGTTGTAGAGGTTTCATTTCAAATCCAATGTGGTGGCATGCAGAGCCCAACTCGCGAAAATTGTGTCACTGTCCAAATATTTCTGGCCCTAACTGTATGAGAGACGAATGTGCCAATAGATATGGTACACCATAGCAAGCTCCCACCCGCCAAGGTCAGAACCGCTATATGCACAAAACAACCAGTTCTCTATAGAAAGTATTGTCTTGTACCAGAGGTTCGGCAAGAACCATAAAGTAAAGACCATGGTGTATAAGTATGGAACTTCCTAATTTTTTAGAAATCCTACAATAAAATGATAATGCCCGAATCATCAACATAGATATAAGTAATATAAATGGAAGCCAAAGTTTTGTGTAGCAAGACGTAAAAACAGTCAAAGTTAGATAAATGGTCAAAAATGTTTGTGAGTAATCAAGTCCTAGAATTCATTTTCAAGCGATCTCACTTTTCAAGATCATTTCTGGGGTCCACATTCTAACGCTTATTGACGTGGATACATGGACGAGAATTTGTTGGAACAGTAATTTGGTATGGGATTGATCGAGTCCTAGAATTTTCAGATGACGTGACTGTGCAAGAACATTTGTGGGGTCCACACTCTAGAGCGTACAGACGTGGGTACATGGATGAGAATTTGTTGGGATAGTAGTTTGGCATGGGATTGATCAAGTTCTGGAATTAATTGTGAAATGGGGTAAAATGGGATCTATTAATTAAAATATTCTTTATCAATTGTTCCAAATTGTTCTACTGGGGCCACTAAGCAGAAAATAAAAATTATTGAAAAAAACCCAAACTAATAGATGTAGGTGGTGTGGTAGGTATCAAAACAGGGGGAGATACAAAGGCCTGGTTGGGATGGGCATGTGGGGCAATAGAATCGGGAATCACTCCATCTGCCATGCTTTCTGCACCTTTGGGTGGGAGTGACAGGGACAGGGTGAGGAAAATGGCGTCCTGCAAGTCTCCGGGAATCCACAGAGTTGAAGGCTTCCCCGGTGCCATTGACTCAAATATGACAATATTATATTGCAGTTAGACAATGGCATTGAAGCTGATGTTCCTCTCTTCTATTCTTCACACAGGTATTTCATCCATCATCCATTTGTGTGTTGACTGCAAGTGAGAACAGATTCATGTCTAGCAAGCTTTGCTCAGGGTATTTCATCCATCATCCATTTGTGTGCTGACTGCAAGTGTGAACAGATTCATATCTAGCAAGCTTTGCTCAGGGTATTTCATCCATCATCCATTTATGTGCTGACTGCAAGTGTGAACAGATTCATATCTAGCAAGCTTTGCTCAGGGTATTTCATCCATCATCCATTTGTGTGCTGACTGCAAGTGTGAACAGATTCATATCTAGCAAGCTTTGCTCAGGGTATTTCATCCATCATCCATTTGTGTGCTGACTGCAAGTGTGAACAGATTTATATCTAGCAAGCTTTGCTCAGGGTATTTTAATCCATCACTCCTGTGTTGTTGTTGTTTTTTTCTCCCTCCCCTTTGTTTTTGGTTTCTGATTTAAAGTGTTCAAAGCTATTTTTTTTTCTTTCTTTCTTTCTCTTTCTCACTGTTTTATGGCCTTGTTCAGCATTGGTTGGTTACCCTGCATTGTAATGCCTGCTCTGGACTTATGCTAATTGGTTGATTGCTGATTGGGACCATTTGGCTCCTGATGCTAGCAGTCACTCCATTTCATATATATTTAGTCTGGCTGGGATAAGACTCATGCGGGTTGGCGTGTGCAACAGATTTTAAGTGCAACAGTTTAAAGTGCTTTGCAGTTAGACAATGGCAGTTGGACAGGGCAGGAGACAGGTAAGGTGCATAAGTTTTTCAAACAATCATGCTTCTTGGTCAGTCATACTACATTATGCATTGATCATATCAATCTGCTTCTTATTTGTTTTAACTTCTGCTTTCTCACAACTCGCCCGCCCTTTAACAAATTCTGGGCACTCTCTCTATATCCACCCCTCCCTTCTCCCCTCTCCCATGTATAACTCTGAGGCTCTACTGACATTTCTTACCCACTCCAAACCAGCCACTACCTCCATGCAGCACTCAAAATGTTCATACAAATCATCCCACCACTTGCTTTTTCTGTTTTTTCTCCTTCTACTAGTTGCAGGTGACATCTCCCCAAACCCTGGACCTCCCTCCACCAGCGTACATTACTTTCCTCCAGCTACATATAGAAGCCCTGCTAATCTTAATAACATTCAGTGCATGCCTTCTCCTATTGCTTTCCACTGTGCTCTCTGGAATGCACGGTCTGTGTGTAACAAACTAACTTACATTCACAATCTTTTCCTCTCTAATTACCTTAACCTTCTGGCTATTACAGAAACCTGGATCCAGCATTCAGACACCACCGCCGCTGCCGCTCTCTCGTTTGGTGGGCTGAAACTTTCACATACCACCAGACCTGAGAACAGACAGGGTGGAGGTGTTAGTTTACTCCTTTCATCACAATGTGCTTTCCAGGTAATCCCCCCTTATTCCCGCACTTACATTTCCTTCCTTTGAAGTCCATGCCGTCAGACTCTTTAAGCCCTTCTCCTTGCGGGTGGCAGTTGTTTATCGCCCTCTAGGCTCCTCTCGCCTGTTTCTAGACCACTTTGCCACCTGGCTTACTCACTTTCTATCCTGTGACATCCCCACCCTCATCATGGGAGACTTTAACTTCCCCATCAATGATCCCCTCTCCCAATGTGCCTCTCATCTTCTCTCTCTAACTTCTTCATTCAACCTCTCACAGTTTACTAATTCTCCTACGCATGAGGACGGGAATACTCTGGACCTGGTTTTCGCCCATCCCAGATCGCTGCACGACTTTACTAACTTCACTCTCCCACTCTCGGACCACAACCTTCTTTCCTTCTCTGTCAAGAATTGTCTCCTCACCCAGGACACCCCCACTTACCACACTTATCGGAATACACGTACCATTAATACCCTGCAGCTTATGAACAACCTCCACACATCTTTAGCCCCCATCTCCTCCCTCTCCAGTCCAGACTTAGCATTGTCACACTTCAGTATTACACTGAAGAATGCCCTGGATGAAGCAACACCTTCTACATGCAGAAAGACCTGACACAGACAACGGCAGCCCTGGCACACTATACAAACACGCTTTCTTCAGCGTTGCTCAGAGCGGCAGTGGAGAAAATCTCTCTTAGCAGAACACTTCATCCACTATATGTTCATGCTCAAAACCTATATCTCTGGCCTTTTCTCTGGCCAAACAATCCTACTTCACCACCCTAATCACCTCACTATCCAACAACCCAAAACGACTTTTTGAAACCATAAACTCCCTCCTAAAACCTAAAGTACAGGCCCCCATCTCCAATCTCAGTGGTGAGGATCTGGCCACTTATTTCCTAGAAAAAATCAACCACATCCATCAGGATATCTCAGCTTAATCTCCCCAGTGCCTGGATCCCCTTCCCTGCCACACCTCAAGCTCATTAGACATCTTTGAGCCTGTTTCAGAAGAAGAAGTTTCCAAGCTTCTCACTTCTGCTCGGCCTACAACCTGCAATAGTGACCCCATTCCTTCACCTCTCCTGCAGTCTCTCTAACCAGTGGTCACCACTCACCTGACTAAAATATTTAACCTCTCTCTTTCTTCAGGTATTTTTACCTCATTTAAACATGCCATCATTACCCCTTTACTTAAAAAGCCATCCCTGGACCAGAACTGCACGGCTAACTACAGACCTGTCTCTAACCTTTCCTTCATCTCTAAACTCCTGGAATGCTTGGTCCACTCCAATGTAATCCGCTATCTCTCGGATAACTCTCTTCTCGACCCCTTACAATCTGGCTTCCGCTCTTTACACTCCACTGAAACTGCCCTCACTAAAGTCTCTAATGATATAATGACAGCTAAATCAAAAGGTCATTGCTCTCTGCTGATTCTCCTGGATCTATCTGCCGCATTTGACACTGTGGATCACCAGCTCCTCCTCACTATGCTCCGCTCCATAGTCCTCAAGGACACAGCCCTCTCCTTGTTCTCCTCCTACCTCTCAGAACGCTCCTTCACTGTATCTTTTGCCGGCTCCTCTTCCTCTCCTCATCCTCTTACTATCGGGGTTCCACAGGGCTCAGTCCTGGGCCCCCTCCTTTTCTCTCTTTACACGGCCCCTATTGGACAAACAATCAGCAGATTTGAGTTCCAGTACCATCTCTATGCTGATTACACCCAATTATACACTTCTTCCCCTGACATCACCCCCACTCTAATTCAAAATACCAAGGATTGTCTGTCTGCTGTCTCTAACATCATATCCTCCCTCTATCTGAAACTAAATCTCTCCAAAACTGAACTACTTGTGTTTCTCCCTTCTACTAACCTCACTCTACCCAACATCGAAATTACTCTGGAGGGTTCAACCATAACTCCCAAGCAGCATGCCCTCTGTCTTGGGGTCATATTCGATACTGAACTTTCCTTTACTCCCTATATCCGGTCACTCACTTGCTCCTGTCACCTGCATCTTAAAAACATCTCCAGAATCCAACCTTTTCTCACCTTTGAAACTGCTAAGACTCTTACTGTCGCTCTTATTCATTCTCGTCTGGACTACTGTAACTCTCTTCTGATCAGTTTCCCTCTTTCCAAACTTTCTCCTCTCCAATCCATCTTGAATGCGGCAGCCAGGGTTATATTTCTGTCCAGCCGCTTCACCGATGCCTCCATCTTGTGCCAGTCATTACACTGGCTACCCATTCACTACAGGGTCCAGTATAAACTCATCTCTCTCACCCACAAAGCTCTCCACAGTTCCGCACCGCCTTATATCTCCTCTCTCATCTCCATCTATCGCCCTACACGTGCCCTCCGCTCTACAAATGACCTAAGACTAACATCCCCCGTAATCCGAACCTTGCACCTCCATCTCCAAGACTTCTCTTGTGTTGCGCCAGCTCTCTGGAATGCACTTCCCCAGACGATCAGACTGACACCTTGCCCCGACCTATTCAAGCGCGCTTTAAAAACCCATCTCTTCAAATAAGCCTACCACATCAACTACTCAGTAAACTAACTTTGTCCTGTTCCCTCCTTCCAAATATTATCTGCATGTGAATCTGCACCCTACTATTCATCTGTTTCCACACCCTCCATGCACATGATAACTGCACTTGATACTTGACTATTGCACACACGGGCTGATGACCGGATCATGCAGCTTTGTATCAAAATCCCTATTTATTATAATTGTCAGACCTGAAATAACAAGCACTTTTCACCTATTGTGTCCCCCCCATTTCCTTGTAGATTGTAAGCTTGCGAGCAGGGACCTAACCCCTAATGTCACTGTTTAAATTGTCTTAACTTGTACTAAATTTATTGTCTGTACATGTCCCCGCTTAATTGTAAAGTGCTGCGGAATATGTTGGTGCTATATAAATAAAAATGATTTTTATTATTATTATGAGGCTCTCTAAAAAATTTTCCTGAAAGTGCAGGAACGTAAGTAGTCCTTGGGACTTTTTATACAGGACAAAGCTGTTATATGGCAGTTTGAATAAGGTAGATTGCCACCTTTTTGTACCTGGCCCAGGTCTTCCTCTTGACCAGGTATGGTTGCAGAACCTGGTCAGACAAGTCTACGCCACCCATATATTTGTTATAGTCTGTGACGCAGACTGTTTTTTCCTTGTCCCTGGTGGCACCCCTCTCTCTGACCATCACAGTTGCGTCCGCATGCAGTATAGAAAGCATGTAGACATCCTTCCTGTCTTTCCACAAGAAGTTGGTCACTTGCGAGTGAGAATGACGCCCCTCTCTCCAAACGTCTGGACACCAACTGTGACGGAAACCCCACTCTCTTTTTCCTGACTGTCCCACAGGCCCCTGTATTTGCAGCATGGCGGGATTTGTATAGGGGAATGCTCGTGCAGTAGTGTACACGTGGAACCCTTGATGGAGAAAGGGCGTCATTAGCTCCCAGACAATTTTGCCTGGGATACCAATTGTCTGGGGGCAGTTTGGGGGGTTTATTTGGCGGTCCCTACCTTCATAAATTAGGAAGGTGGACGTGTACCCTGATGAGCTCTCATAAGTTTTGTATAATTTTATGCCGTATTTGGCTCTCTTGGAGTGAATAAATTGGCGGAATGACAGATGGCACTTGTAGGACTCGTCGACTGCCACATTTTGTTCTGGGGTATAGGAATTCAGAAATGAAGTTTTTAGGAGGGAAATTATGGGTCTCAATTTATTTAGCCAATCGTAGTTGGGGTCAGTTCTTGGGGGGCTTGGGAATTGTCACTGAAGTGGAGGAATCTCATCATTGCTTCGTAACGGACTCGGGACATGATGGCTGCAAATACAGGGGTGCTGTGGACAGCTTTTGTTGCCCTGTAAGAGCGAAGTGTGTTTTTTTTTACTAAACCCATATTCAGGGTGAGGTCTAAGAATTTTTTTATTTTGGGAACATTTATGGGGATCCAGGAACGGGAATGAAAGGCAGTGGGTTTTTGGGAAATATATTGCTGGGCATATAGGCTTGTTTGGTGGACGATTAATTGCAGGACTTCGGGGCTGATGAAAATTTGAAAACAATCAATTCGGGTAAAATTGGTGACATCTACTCTTATTCCAGGGACTGCAGAAAAAGGGGAAATTTGAGGGGAAAATGAGGTGTCATTATACCACAGCGGTGGGGGGACTGCGGTACTTTGTCCTGCCTCTGAAGCTTCAGCAGTGACGACCGACTCCGCTATCACCGGGCTGGGGCATCCCGTGGAGGAAGAGTCATCATCACTGTCTGAAAGCTGTTCAGCTTCAGAGGCAGATTCTGTTTCACTGCCGGAGCTGCCGGAGCAAAGCAGGCTGTAAGCTTGCTCCGCGCTGAAAGTTCTGCGGGCCATTTTATTTATTTCCTCTGCTAACCCCAATATGTATAACCCTATCCCTAATGTGTAACCCTAACCCTAATATGCGTAACCCTAACCCTAATATGCGTAACCCTAACCCTAATATGCGTAACCCTAATATGTGTAACCCTAACCCTAAAAAAATTAAAAAATATTACAAAAAAAATATATATATATGTATATATATATATATATATATATATATATATACATATATATATATATATTTTTTTTTTTTTAATAATCCTCTGCTGATGATGCAGGGATTATGGAGAATGGGGGTGGGTAAATTGGATGCTGGCGGATGCAGAAATTATGTTTTTTATCACTGACAGGACAGCACTTGAAATGTATTCTCTTTCTCTTCTCTCCCAGAACAACTACAAGGAGAGAAGAGAAAGGTACAGCCCAAGTGCTGCCATATTTATCAAATATTAGGGGTTTTGATCATTGTGATAGGACATATCCCAGTAATCAAAACCCAGCAGCCAATGAGAAAATTCTCACTGGTTGGCGGGTGTCTGCTGGCAGATCTTGGCAGGCGCACTGCGCACGCACCCACCATTTTCTTCCAGCTGAGAAGAAGGAGGGGGGCTGGAAGCTGTGGGCCGGGGTCCGCAGACCGGGGAACATCATCTGCGGGCACTAATAGGTACCGTGGGGGGCTCGGGGGACCCTATTTCTCTCCCCTCTGATGCGCGATCACATCAGAGAGGGGAGAGAAAATGCAAAGCAAACTTTATATATATATATATATATATATATATATATACAGTGGGGCAAAAAAGTATTTAGTCAGTCAGCAATAGTGCAAGTTCCACCACTTAAAAAGATGAGAGGCGTCTGTAATTTACATTATAGGTAGACCTCAACTATGGGAGACAAACTGAGAAAAAAAAATCCAGAAAATCACATTGTCTGTTTTTTTATCATTTTATTTGCATATTATGGTGGAAAATAAGTATTTGGTCAGAAACAAACAATCAAGATTTCTGGCTCTCACAGACCTGTAACTTCTTCTTTAAGAGTCTCCTCTTTCCTCCACTCATTACCTGTAGTAATGGCACCTGTTTAAACTTGTTATCAGTATAAAAAGACACCTGTGCACACCCTCAAACAGTCTGACTCCAAACTCCACTATGGTGAAGACCAAAGAGCTGTCAAAGGACACCAGAAACAAAATTGTAGCCCTGCACCAGGCTGGGAAGACTGAATCTGCAATAGCCAACCAGCTTGGAGTGAAGAAATCAACAGTGGGAGCAATAATTAGAAAATGGAAGACATACAAGACCACTGATAATCTCCCTCGATCTGGGGCTCCACGCAAAATCCCACCCCGTGGGGTCAGAATGATCACAAGAACGGTGAGCAAAAATCCAAGAACCACGCGGGGGACCTAGTGAATGAACTGCAGAGAGCTCGGACCAATGTAACAAGGCCTACCATAAGTAACACACTACGCCACCATGGACTCAGATCCTGCAGTGCCAGACGTGTCCCACTGTTTAAGCCAGTACATGTCCGGGCCCGTCTGAAGTTTGCTAGAGAGCATTTGGATGATCCAGAGGAGTTTTGGGAGAATGTCCTATGGTCTGATGAAACCAAACTGGAACTGTTTGGTAGAAACACAACTTGTCGTGTTTGGAGGAAAAAGAATACTGAGTTGCATCCATCAAACACCATACCTACTGTAAAGCATGGTGGTGGAAACATCATGCTTTGGGGCTGTTTCTCTGCAAAGGGGCCAGGACGACTGATCCGGGTACATGAAAGAATGAATGGGGCCATGTATTGTGAGATTTTGAGTGCAAACCTCCTTCCATCAGCAAGGGCATTGAAGATGAAACGTGGCTGGGTCTTTCAACAAGACAATGATCCAAAGCACACCGCCAGGGCAACGAAGGAGTGGCTTCGTAAGAAGCATTTCAAGGTCCTGGAGTGGCCTAGCCAGTCTCCAGATCTCAACCCTGTAGAAAACCTTTGGAGGGAGTTGAAAGTCCGTGTTGCCAAGCGAAAAGCCAAAAACATCACTGCTCTAGAGGAGATCTGCATGGAGGAATGGGCCAACATACCAACAACAGTGTGTGGCAACCTTGTGAAGACTTACAGAAAACGTTTGACCTCTGTCATTGCCAACAAAGAATATATTACAAAGTATTGAGATGAAATTTTGTTTCTGACCAAATACTTATTTTCCACCATAATATGCAAATAAAATGTTAAAAAAACAGACAATGTGATTTTCTGGATTTTTTTTTATCAGTTTGTCTCCCATAGTTGAGGTCTACCTATGATGTAAATTACAGACGCCTCTCATCTTTTTAAGTGGTGGAACTTGCACTATTGCTGACTGACTAAATACTTTTTTGCCCCACTGTATATATATATAGGGCGATCGCAACCCCGGGGGTCTGTAAAGACCCCCGGGATTGCGATCGCTCCTGGGGTCAGTTAAAACCAACCCCAATCAACTGCCAATTCTGGGGGAAGCTAGATTTTGGCGGGCGCATCTGCACTTGCGCCCGCCATTTTCTTAATGCAGGAGGAGACGGAGGAGGGCCGGGAACCGGGGGGCAGCTTTTTCGGTACATAACGGCACTGTGGTTTAAATACCCTTAATGACCGCTGTTAAAAGGTGTATCGGCGGCGTTAAGAGGTTAAACATGCTCAGTCTTATGTGGATTTTCCTTTGAAATTTCACACAATTTAATGCTTTGTCATTGAGAAGGGTGAAATCTGCATCCAAAACTTCAACAAAGTACACTACTAATACATGTGGATTTAGTTAAGTATTCACTGCAGATGTGTCCTAGATTTATGACCAAATCTGAAACAAAATTGTTTTGCAACCCTTGAAATTAGCCTTAAAAATTCAAAAATGTGACAATATTTCAGCAAGTGGAAGTATGGTCCGCCTCAATAATCTAAGAAAGTGCAAACTATTGTGCTGTAGTATGATTCCGATTTCTGTGTTTAAATGTTCCTTCTGAGACTTGAAGCATAACTTTTATGAACTATATTGTGTATAGTATCCACCATAATGCTTTATGAGTAAAGTGTAAATGATTGATATGTAAAGAGCTGTGGAATATATTGGCGCTATATAAATAACAATTATTATTATTAGTATTATTATTATTATTATAAGTTGCTATGACTGCACTCATATTTTTTTGCCTTTCTTTAAGGTCGTCCTTCTGTATGCATCTACCTATGTGCTGGTGTCTCTCAGTATAGACAGATATCATGCTATTGTTCACCCAATGAAATTCCTTCAAGGAGGTACATAGTAACTGATTTTTTTATGATTATTTTATGTATGATTACTGTTTTTGATTTGTATTATGTTAAGTACTAATACATAAGATGCTTGTTCTCTCTCTATCTCCGCCCTTCTCCGACTCTTAAAGCCAAAGCTGTCAATCAAATAAGAGACAAAACATGTCCCAAAGGGGTCTAACAAATACAATAGAAAGTAAAAAAAAATGTTTTTCAAAATATGGAAAAAAAAGTGGAAATCATCCCCTTTTTCTCCCATTAAAAATAAGGGAATAAAAATACACATATTTGGTAATGCTACGTTTGCAAATGTCTAAGCTACCAAAATATTAACTAAAATAAACTGATTGGTAAATGGCAAAACAAGAAGAAAAATCAAAACCCCCAGTATTATGTTCTTTCAGCAGCCGCAACATTACAATAAAATGCAGTAAGAGACAATCAAAACATCATATCTACCTCAAAATGGTATCAATAAAAACATCAGCTCAGGGCAAAAAGTTAAGCCATCAAATAACCTCATCAATTGAAAACATTACGAAAAATGGCGACAAAAAAGAAATTTATTTTTACCGATTTCCAAACTTTTGTTCACTATTTAAATGAAAAAAAAAAAAAAAAGTTTGGTTTCTCCATAATCATACCGGCTGGGAGAATTATATTGCCAGGTTAGTTTTATCATATATTGAACATGTTAAATAAAAAAATCAATTGAAGAATAGCTCTTTGTACACTATTTTGCTGCACTTTTGTTGCAATTTTTTTTCCTGATTTCAAGTCGATCATATAACAAAATGAATGGTGTCATTCAAAATGCATCTCATCACACACAAAAAACAAGCTATCATATTGCTGTGTGGATGGAACAATAAAAAAGTTATAACTCTTGGCAGAATGGGAGGAAAAGAATGATAGTGCAAAAAACAGAAAAACACACTTCTGGAAGGGGTTAAAGATTCTACATTTCATAATAGGTATAGGTTAAGGGATTGCTGCAAAATCATTGCTGCTCTTCTGAGTTTTACTAAAACTATTTTGAAATGATTATACCTTGAAATTGTAGTTTCTTAACAGTAAGAATAATTGAGTGTAATTTTCATTTATAAAGTTACTATGGAAACAAATACAGTACAAAAGTACAATATCTTAAAATCTTACTAATGATCTTATTAAAGCCCTTAAAGCAAAAAGGGATGTCCAGACATTTATTGTATTTTGGTTATACATTTTCCTTAGTCAAAGTAATGGAATCAATTGTCTGCTCTTTTTGTAGATACTAACTGTTAGAGAGCTAATATTACAGCATATACAGTTGGAATCAAAAGTATTCAACCCCCCATTGCAAATTAGGCTTACTAGAAAAATGTACAAAGTTTCAACTTGCAATAAACCAATGAGAAAGGACCAAAAAGGCACATATTTTTTTAGGATTCGGCTGAGTTATGAGACAAAACTGGAACTTTTCTGGCCTATGGTTTGGCGTCATATCTAGAAAAGAAAAAATGAAGCATATGCTGCAAAGATCATCCTGCCTAAAGTGGTGGTGTCCCAGTGTTGCTCTGAGGTTGTTTTACTTCCCCTAGTACTGGAAACGTGCCGCCTGTTTGGACGGCAAAATGGATTTAAATAGATATCAGAAAATCCTGTCAAAAGACATTTTGCCTTCTGTGAAGAATCTGAAGTTTAGGTTTGATTGGACTTCCAAAAGGACCATGATCCCAAGCATACCTCAAACTACACCTTGTCTTGGTTTTAGAAGTAGTCCAGGAAGACTCTGGAGTGGCAATCTTCAACCTCATAGAAAATCTTTGAAGGAAACAGACAGTATCTGGAGCGTTGCAGAATGCAAATCCAAGAATATAAGTGTACTTGAAGTCTTTGTCCATGAAGCATGGCCTGAAATTTCTCTGTAATGGTGCCAGGAGCTAGTGCCTAAAAATATCTAAAGGTTATGTTGATGTGCTGCAAATGATGCTAGTGATGATACAGTAATTAAAATAGGTATCTTATTTAGGACCAAAATCACTAGGAGCTAGTGCCTCGCTATGCATCATGTTTGCAGGAGGTCATAACAGCTAAAGCGTACTCTATAAGTACTAAAGATTCTCATCATGAATAATTCAGAGATGGCAGTAGTCATTAAAAGTTGCATTTTTTTGTAGAATTTGGAGATTATATTATATTGTTATATTAGCTGAATTGAGGTATTTAAATTGTTTTTGTTTGATTTCTGTTTGCAAACAACAGAAAATTTGTAACTTTTGCTAATAATCAATGCAATGCAATCATTAAGATAATGTTCTTGAAATTGTTCTTCCGCTTTCCTTTCATACCATAATTCCCATTATTGTTCACTCTGCTTATAATTTTTTCTCTTTTGAATGATTTTTACACAATCTTTTGCTTCGGGAGCGTCATTCACATGCAAAGGAAAATTTCAATGTAGACATTTTGCACTACTGTGAAAAAAAATAGCTGCATACAGTGCCTTGCGAAGGTATTCGGCTCCCTGGAGCTTTTCAACCTTGTCCCACATATCATGCTTCAAACATAAAGATACCAAATGTAAATTTTTGGTGAAGAAGAATCAACAACAAGTGAAACACAATTGTGAAGTTGAACGAAATTTATTGGTTATTTTACATTTTTGTGGAAATTCAAAAACTGAAAAGTGGGGGGTGCAATATTATTTGGCCCCTTTAACTTAATACTTTGCTTCATCACCTTTTGCTGTGATTACAGCTGCAAGTCACTTAGTCACTGATATGTCTCTAGCAGTTTTGTTCCTCAAGAGACTGAAATTCTTGCCTATTCTTCCTTGGCAAACAGCTCGAGCACAGTGAGGTTTGATGGAGATCATGTGTGAACAGCAGTTTTCAGCTCTTTCCACAGATTCTCAATTAGATTGAGGTCTGGACTTTGACTTGGTCATTTTAACACCTGAATACATTTATTTGTGAACCATTCCATTGTAGATTTTGCTTTATGTTTGGGATCATTGTCTTGTTGGAAGACAAATCTCCGTACCAGTCTCAGGTCTTTTGCAAACTCCAACAGGTTTTCTTCAAGAATGGTCCTGTATTTGGCTCCATCCAACTCCCCATCATTTTTAACCATCTTCTCTGTCCCTGCTGAAGAAAAGCAGGCCCAAACCATGATGCCGCCACCACTATGTTTGACAGTGGGGATGGTGTGTTCAGGGTGATAAGCTGTGTTGCCTTTACACCAAACATATCGTTTGGCATTGTTGCCAAAAAGTTCGATTTTAGTTTCATCTGACCAGAGCACCGTCTTCCACATGTTTGGTTTGTCTCCCAGGTGGCTTGTTGCAAACTATAAACAACACTTTTTATGAATATATGAACTCTGAGACTATCACAGAGCAGGTGCATTTATACGGAAACTTGAGTACACACAGGTGGATTATATTTATCATCATTAGGCATTTAGCACAACATTGGATCATTCAGAGATCCACAATGAACTTCTGGAGTGAGTTTGCTGCACTGAAAGTAAAGGGGCCGAATAATATTGCACACCCCACTGTTCAGTTTTTGAATTTCCACCAAAATTTAAAATAACTGATAAATTTCGTTCAACTTCACAATTGTGTTCCACTTGTTGATTCTTCACAAAAAATTTACATTTGGTATCTTTATGTTTTGAAGCATGATATGTGGGAAAAGGTTGAAAAGTTCCAGGGAGCCGAATACTTTCGCAAGTCACTGTAAATAATGGCTTCTCATTTTTGTTGAATTTCCAATGTAAAAGCCAAGAAATTGCACTATTTAATGACAAGCCTAAATCTTAAGCAGGAATGTGGAGATCGTCCATGAATTTCTGCCCGTGGATCCTCTTGGAAATTTATGTCCCATTAAATTTGATGCTTCTGAACATAATTTCATAAAAAAATAAATTGCATGTTTGCTAAATAATAAATCTAAATTTCTAATCCTAAAAGTGATACAGGAAAGATATATATCTTTGTACCGTGTTAGCCAGAAGATAGAAATATATTTAGAACTGAGAGTCCTCAGTGGTTGATACCTTTTAATGGCAAACTGAAAAGATGGTAACAAATTGTAAACAGTTCATAGATAAGGAGCGTGGATTATTTATTATCCTCTGATTGAGGTCTGGTTCTGTGATGTGATGACCCCACAAGGTCTGAGGAGCAAATTCCTTAATTGATGTAAAAAGACATAAATCCATGCGACACATTAATTCCTGCACTCCTTATTTATCAATATTTATGGCCACAACTGCTTATCACTCTCCCATAATGATAGTTCTGCTACACATCACTTGTCTTATCTATTACATTTCTTTATGTGCTGTGTTGTGTATAAGTGTGATTCATTAGATTTTATATTAGTCTAGCCTGATGACGAGACCTGAGTAGTCTCAAAGGCTTGCAATTTGTTACCATCTTTTCAGTTAAGCCGGGGTCACACTTGCGAGTTCAATGCGAGAAACTCACGCGAGTCTCTCACATCAAGTCCCAGCACCGCCGCCGGCACTCGAGACCGGAGTTTGCGGCTGCATGTATTTCTATGCAGCCGCACACTCTGGTTCCGAGTGCTGGTGGCAGTGCAGGGACTTGATGCGAGACACTCGCATGAGTTCCTCACATTGAACTCGCAAGTGTGACCCCGGCCTAATTGAAAAGATGGTAAGAAATTGCAAGCCTTCGAGACTACTCAGGTCTCTTCATCAGGCATAGACTAATATAAAATCTAAAGAATCCCATTTATACACAACACAGCACATAAAGAAATGCAATAGATAAGACAAGTGACGTGTAGCAGTGTCGGGACTTGATGTGAGACACTCGCGTGAGTTTCTCGCATTCAATTCGCAAGTGTGACCCAGGCCTTAGCATTAAAAGGTATCAACCACTGAGGACACACAATTCTAAATATTTTTCTAATCCAAAAATGTAAATTGAAATATATTTTGCATACAACAAAGTAGCATTGTTTTGCATTATTTTGAGAGTGAGGGTATTTTGGTAAGTGCACATGAATGTTCCTAAAAAAATGGTCTTATATGAGCTAAAGTCTTTATGTTAATACCATAGGATATTTACTGAATGTAGTCAGTTTTATATATGTCTTTGTGCACTTAAAATCTTGTCCTATTCATACCTCTGTTATATTAACAGCAGATACAGTAGTCTGACAATAATGTCATGTAACAGATTTGAATGGCCCAGATAGAAGCTATTGACTTATAGGGATTCTTCAGAGTTTGGAGTCCTTTGTCTTCACAGCAAGAATCTGCTACATTCTGAGCAATTCTTCATGTTAAAAGTGACAGAAACCTAGCATATATCTATTATTTCTTAATTATGCTTACTTAAAGGAAATCTGTCACCCTAATACTCAACGAAAACCATTTCTGCATTCATGTAGGGGACTTAGCCTCTATGAAAATCATAATTGTGGGGCATATTTTAGTGATTTTGTTTTATGTAAAAACTGTGCACCCTTAGCATGGCCAAGTGCTCGGTGCATCGTTCTGTCCTCTCAATTGCCAAATTCGACTCTCCCCTTGTGATGATTAAGAACACTCGATATAATGCTGCCTGTATTAAATTTTCATCCCTGAAGACATTGACATTGCTGGAGCCGAGAGCTGCAGCAATGTTATTGTGTGCGGGTACCCTCAGGTACCCTTGTCCAGTCTGCAGGAGCATCTTTCCGCAAACAGGCTCACACAGCAGCGCGGGAACCGATACTGACAGGAGAGTTAGATGAGAACACATACTCACTGACAATGTATGTGCTCAGCTCCTGTAGTGACAGAGTGCACTTTCATTTTCCTCCTCTGTCAGCATTGGCCGCCCACTGCTATGTGATTCTTTATCTATATAAATAATATTCAATGTTTGTTTGTCAATGAGAAATAATAATAATGAATCATAATAATGAATCTTTTACCTGATTTGTGTAGCTATCATATATTGAAGTTTAAAATATTTGTTTTCTTTTTTACACAGAAAGACAAGCTAAAGTTCTAATTGTAGTCGCATGGACTCTTTCTTTCCTTTTTTCAATTCCAACCTTGATTATATTTGGAAAATATAAACTTGCCAATGGAGAAATTCAGTGCTGGGCTCTTTGGCCAGATGAGTCTTACTGGAAGCCATATATGACAATTGTGTCCTTCTTGGTATATTTCATTCCCCTAATCATTATAAGGTACGTTTTTATTCACATTTATAGATATGTATGCATATTATTAAAGGAATGTCATGCACATTGTATAGACTGTAAATGTACACTGCTCAAAATAATAAAGGGAACACTTAAACAACAGAATATAGCTCCAAATAAATCAAACTTCTGTGAAATCAAACTGTCCACTTAGGAAGCAACACTGTTTGACAATCAATTTCACATGCTGTTGTGCAAATGGAATAGACAACAGATGGAAATTATTGGCAATTATCAAGACACACTCAATAAAGGAGTGGTTCTGCAAGTGGGGACCACAAACCACATCTCAGTACCAATGCTTTCTGGCTGATGTTTTGGTCACTTTGGAACGTTTGTTGTGCTTTTACACTTGTGGTAGCATGATATGGACTCTACAACTCACACAAGTGGCTCAGGTAGTGCTGCTCATCCAGGATTGCACATCAATGTGAGCTATGGCAAGAAGGTTTGCTTTGTCTGTCAGCGTAGTGTCCTGAGGCTGGAGATGCTACCAGGAGACAGGCCAGTAGAGCAAGAGATGTGGAGGAGGCCGTAGGAGGACAACCCAACAGCAGGACCACTACCTCAGCCTTTGTGCAAGCAGAAACAGGAGGAACACTGCCAGAGCCCTGCAAAATGACCTCCAGCAGGCCACAAATGTCCATGTGTCTGCACAAACGGTTAGAAACTGACTCTATGAGGATGGTCTGAGTGCCCAACGTCCTCAGGTAGGGGTTGTGCTCACAGCCCAACACCATGCAGGATGATTGGCATTTGCCACAGAACACCAGAATTGGCAAATTTGCCACTGGCACTCTGTGCTCTTTACAGATGAAAGCAAGTTCACACTGAGCACAAGTGACAGATGTGACAGAGTCTGGAGACACAGTGGAGAGCAATCTGCTGCCTGCAACATCATTCAGCCTGACTGGTTTGGCAGTGGATCAGTAATGGTGTGGGGAGGCATTTCTTTGGAGGGCTGCACATCCCTCCATGTGCTCGCCAGAGGTAGCCTGACTGCCATAAGGTACCAAGATGAGATCTTCAAACCCTTTGTGAGACCATATGCTGGTGCGGTTGGTCCTGGATTCCTCATAATGCAGGACAATGCCAGACCTCATGTGGCTGGAGTGTGTCAGCAGTTCCTGCAAGATGAAGGCATTGAAGCTATGGACTGTCCCGCCCGTTCCCTAGACCTAAATCCGATTAAACACATCTGGGACATGTCTTGCACCATCCACCAACGTCAAGTTGCACTGCAGACTGTCCAGGAGTTGGAGGATGCTTTAGTCCAGGTCTGGGAGGAGATCCCTCAGGAGACGATCTGCCGTCTCAGGAGCATGCCCAGGTGTTATAGGGAGGTCATACAAGCACATGGAGGCCACACACACTACTTTGCATCATTTCCTTGTCTTGAGGCATTTCTACTGAAGTTGGATCAACCTGTAAATTGATTTTCCACTTTGATTTTGAGTATCATTCCAACTCCAGACCTCCATGGGATATTCTTTTTGATTTACATTGACCATTATTTTTATGTTTTATTGTTCTCAACACATTCCACCATGTAATGAATAAAGATTTGCAACTGAAATATTTCATTCAATGATATCTGGGATGTGGTACTTTAGTATTCTCCTTATTTTTTGAGCAGTGTATATATATATATATATATATATATATATATATAATATAATCTGTACTCACTAGGCTGCAGATGAGGTAGAGACAGGAAGCGGTATTGCTGAAATGTCGAGACAAGTTTATTAACAGTGCATAAACTGCTCTGGATATGAAAATGAACAAACAGCCTTTTCTGGCACAAAGTGGAAAGAAACAGTTAAAAGGTAGTGCATATAGTACTGTGGGTCTGCCCGCTCAGGTCAGTGTCTTTACTAACACACACTGGAGATCTCCACACCTCCTGCCACAGACACTGAATGAGAGACTCGGTCCATTTTATCTGCCAAGCCACGTCCCTGGGGAGGTGATATGTGAGCGGTCATTCCCACCCATCTCTTAAGACTGCTCGTAAAACCCTACCCTAGAAAGGCTCAAATAACTCTCTCAGCACTATATGAGCTGGAGCATGCTTCCGAGCTCACATCACCGCAGCTAATAGCTGCGATGACACATATCTCCCCTCAAGGACTACTCCGGTGGCCATCTTACAATATACAGCTCTGGCAACTATTAAGAGACCACTGCACAGTTTTATAAAAATCAGCTTCTCTACAAGACAAGTCTGACAGCCATTCCATTCCAGTGTCAGTTGAATTCCAACCATAGGACACCTCATTCTACTTAATGTGCTTCTGATTAGGTGATCACCTGAACCAAATCTTATTTAACAAAGGAAAGTATAAAAAAAACCCTGCTGTGGTGTTCACAATCCTCTTGCAATAGGACAAGCTGAAAGGCAAAACAAATGCTAGTAATATCCCAAAAATAATAGGAGCAAAATATAACTTTTAACCATGCCAAAGGAGTTGAAAAGAAAAGTCTTGAGTGAGGAATAGAAGGGCTCAATTCTGACTTTACTAGCAGAGGGATACAGGGAGCATCATGTTGCCTCCATCCTTAAAATTTCTAAGACGGTAGTCCATTACAACAAGGTCAAGCAGCAGACATTGGGGACAACAAAGCTACAGATGACCATCATTTTATTTGAATGTCACTCAGCACCCGCAAGATGACATCAAGTGACCTACAAAAGGAATGGCAAATAGCAGCTGGGGTAAAGTACACGGCACAAACAGTTCGTAACAGGCTCAAGTCATGTAAAGGTAGAAAAACACCTTGCATCAATGAGAAGCAAAGGAGAACCAGGCTGAAGTTCACCAAAGGCCATAAGGATTGGACCATAGAGGACTGGAGTAAGTTAATCTTCTCTGATGAGTCTAATTTTCAGTTTTGTCCAACACCTGTTCATCTTCTGGTTAGACCTGGATAGGCGTACAAGCCACAGTGTCTTGTACTCACTGTGAAATTTAGTGGAGGATTGTGATGACCTGGGATGCTTCTGCAAGGCTGCAAATGGGTAGGTTAATCTTTGCGAAGGATGTATTAATCAAGCTGCATGCAAGGTTATCCTGGAAACATAATTGATTCCATCTGCTCAGGCAATGTTCCCTAACTCTGAGGACTGGTTTTTACAGGACAATGCGCCATGCCATACAGCTAGGTCAATCAAGGTGAGGATGAAGGACCACTACATCAAATTCCTGTCATGGTTAGGACAATCTCCAGACCTGAACCCATTTGAAAACCTCTGGAATGTAATAAAGAGGAAGATGGATAGTCACAAGCCATCAAACAAAGAAGAACTGCTTACATTTTTGTACCAGGAGTTGCATAAGGTCACCCAAAAGCAGTGTGAAAAACTGGTAGAAAGCCAAGACGCATGAAAGCTGTGATTAAAAATCATGGTTATTTCACAAAATATTGATTTCTGAACTCTTCCTAAGTTAAAACATTAGTATTGTTGTTTCTAAATAATTATGAACTTTTTTTTTGCATTATTTGAGATCTGCAAGCAATGCATTTTTTTGTAATTTTGACCATTTCTCGTTTTCAGGAAATAAATACAAAATGTATTGCTTGGAACTTCGGAGACATGTTGTCATGTCAGTAGTTTATAGAATAAAAGAACAATTTTACATTTTAATCCAAAATATACCTATAAAGAGAAAAATCCAACAAACTGAAAATTTTGCAGTGGTCTCTTAATTTTTGCTGGAGCTGTATACACACACACACACACACACATACACGGACACATATATTTAAGAGAGGACATTATTACAATTATAACAGGTATAACAACATTAATTTGGTTCAAACTCTTTAAGAGATTAATGAGCGCACAGTTCTTAACTTACTGTGTTTTGAAATGTAAAATATAAAAAAATTGTTAAAAACTAAATGACCATCATTTAAACTACAAAAAAACTCCTGTTTCCATTGTATAATTGGGCTGTTTCTGCAAAGATCATGAAATTAAGAGGTAGAGATTACAATATATGGTTACTAAATATGGAAATTAACCTATATTCTAGCATATGCATTTAGAAAGTAAAGTTAAACCGAGCCAAAACTCAACGTTTTATTTTACTAAACAGCTTGTTCATTTCGGTAGTAGATGTGTTTTGCCAAAAAAAGAAACTTCTTGAAAAGACATCAACAAATGTTGCTTAGATACCAATTATGTGATGCGATTCTCTTACTTTTTATCCATGGTAACAACATTTTCTGAATTGCAAAATTCCAATTTGTATCTGATGAAATAAGGGCAATGTTAAAGTACGCTATGCTTTAAGATATGGAATTAATTTAACCAGTTTGATTGAATATAAATATATAAGCTTACAGTGATGATATATTGGTTCTTGTACTATATATATATATATATATATATATATATATATATATGTATGTAACCAGAACCAAACCAAAGAATGGTAGCCGTGCAGCACTAGAACCACAACTCTTCACAGGTGTGTGGAAAAGCGTCGGCAGCGTCGGCTGCAACACTGTCCAGAAAAAACAGCTCGGGGTGGTGCTCACAGAAAAATCCACAGAGGACCCAAGGCTTCACTGACGGTATATCAGAAAAGAAAGTATGGCACTAACCCCTGGAGATGCTGTGATGAAGTCCTTTATTTGCTACGAACAGCAATCAGGTACATATGGAGAGGCGGCAGGAAGTGAACAGGAGAGGGTGCGGGGAACCGGTAAGGACTACGGCCGTTTCGCGCAAGGCGCTTCAACGGGTCCAGCATCTCCAGGGGTGAGTGCCATACTTTCTTTTGTGATATATATATATATATATATATGTATATACAGTATATATGTATATATAGTTCTCTCTAACTCTCTAAAGTGAAGCTTCAGTTATGAGTACATTTTTTCTTGAAGGTACAGCATAAAACGATTCTGAACACTAGTTTTTTATAAGTAATTTGCTACTATGTTTATGCTGCTTGATCTTAAAAACAATGACAACATAAATTAATTAGACCCTAATTATAGCAGTGATTTTAATAAAATCATAGTTTATTCAAAGTATTGTGAGACGAGCCATGCAAGAGCCAAGAGTCCTTGTATTTATGATGGAGCTGGCTTCCCCTAGTCCGCCTGCCACTGAATTACATATTTTTCCATATCATTGGGCATGTTGCAAAAAACTGTCAACCAGCGACAGGTTGATGGGGCAGCCCGTAGCTCATGAATGCCGAACTTACACACATCATTGAGAGGACTCCATCCTCAGTGCAAACTGTTATGTAGTAATTGAGCGTGATGTTATACTAATGTATTATATAATCCATGTCTCAGGCACTACTTTATTTTGTCTTGAGATAGAGCAGCATAAACCTGTTGGTAGATTTTCTTTAACCCCTTAACCCTGAGAGCTGTTTTCGGTTTTGCGCTTTTTTTTTTTTCCTCCCCTTCTTCCCAGAACCATAGCTTTTATTTTTCCATCAATATAGCCATGTGAGGGCTTGATTATTGTGGGACGAGTGGTATTTTTGAATGACACTATTGGACATAGACATGTTTGGTGTCAATGAACTCATACTAACCTGGGGAATCATAACAGCAGGTCAGTTTGAGCATATAGTGAACCTAGCAAAAAAGCTAAACAAAAACCAAATGTGGGATTGCACTTTTTTGCAATTTCACTGCACTTGAAATTTTGTTTCCGTTTTCTAGTACCTGACATGGTACATGGTAAATGTCAGGTACTAGAAAACGGAAACAAAATTAGTTAGGTTAGTATGAGTTCATTGACACCAAACATGTCTATGTTCTTTTTTTATCTAAGTAGTGAAAAAAAATCCTAAACTTTGTTTAAAAAAGAAATTGTGCCATTTTCCGATAACCGTAGCATCTAAATTTTTCATGATCTGGGGATGGCTGAGGGATTTTTTTTTTTGCATGCCAATCTGACGTTTTTAATTATACCATTTTGGTGCAGATATGATCTTTTGATCGCCCATTATTGTATTTTAATGCAATGTTGTGGAGACCAAAAAAACTTAATTCTGGGGTTTTTACTTTTTTTCTCCCTACGTTGTTTAGCGATCAGGTTAATCATTTTTTTATTGATTGATCAGGTGATTCTGAATGTGTATGATTGATGTTATTTTTATTGTTTTACTTTGAATGGGGAGAAAGGGGGTGATTTGAACTTTTATATTTTTTACATTTTTTTTATATTTTTAAAAACATTTTCTTTTTACTTTTGGCATGCTTCAATAGTCTCCAATGGAGACTAGAAGCTGTGACAGCCCAATCGGCTCTGCTACAGAGGCGAAGATCAGATAGCTTCTATATAGCAGATTTACTCACTTGTTATGAGCGCCGTCCACTGGGTGGCGCTCACAGCAAGTCAGCTAGAGGTCTCCAGGAGACCTCCAGTTGTCATGCCAGCACACCGTTTAGCCACAATCACGTGACGGGTGTTACCGGTGTGTGTATTTCCAGCGTGATTGCCAGAAGCGCTTGTTAAATGCCGCTGTCAGCGGCATTTAATGGCTTAATAGCAGCAAGTGGATCGCGATTCAACCTGCGGCTATTCCAGGCACATGTCAGCTGTTCAAAACGGCTGATATGTGCCGAGAAAGATGTGGGCTCACCACCGGAGCCCACATCAAAGGGAGGGAGTCCGACATCGGTGTACTATTACGCCTGATGTTGGAAAGGGGTTAAAGGAAATATATCATTAATATTTATTTACTAAATATTAAGAAATATTTTTTCATTTGATTATTTTCTAATAGTATTTTTTCACATTATTTTTAATGATGAACGAATAGTGAAACTCTCAGATTAATTAGCACAAATAAATTCTAATATCCGTGTATTCGTACCGAATAATGAATCCAATGCAAGTCAATGGGAAAGCCGAATATTTTTCTGCTGGACCCAACAAACAGATCTGGGGATCTGAGAAAAAAGTTGAAATGGATGGAAAAGTGCTAAAACTAAATGGGAACAGTATGGAGAAGATGCCTGCATGCCTTTCTGATTCACATAGGGTATCTGGGAATAATGTTGTCAGACTGTTGCGCCGGTTTTACGGATTTATAAATAGACCTATCAAACAAAACCTAATATTGTTTTTCAAGGTAAAAGTGCTAAGAAACATTTTTCCTTCATAATTACATGTATATAACGCAAAGCTAAAAAAGAAAAAATATATACTTAACCTTCAGCATGTCTTCACACTGAACGTTTTGGCTTTAGTTTTTCCTTTTACTTTTATGATGGCTCTCAAACTCTTATATTTGAAAGGTCCCTCCCTCATTCAAAATTATTAGCTAGATAGTGAAATACATATTCCCCATCCCTTTACAAAGTCAGCTAAGACATGCCCATTCGAATTTTGGGCTTCGCCCGCTGCTACCACCACGTCATTATGCGGCCCTCACTTGACATTTTCAGAGGGCCAGCAGGTGCGGTGACCTATGAGTTTTGTGAGCCCGCAGTTCATTTTGGTCACCAGATCCCAATGGAGCCATTGTCATACTGGGTGAAGCTGCTGTAAGGTGAATATAATACAGGAGTTGGGGGAGCTGTATGTTCAATGTCAGTAAATTGGATTCTACCAGACACCAAAAGCATTAGAACTAAATTCTGAATACAGTGTATGCAAGCGAGGGCCTGTATTAAGGTCAGTCTGTAAGGCTTGAAACTCAGGAACATATACAAATCTCATTTTACATGGACACAGCCTTCTGAAGGGTTAAGAGACAGGAGTGTCATTGACCAATCAGCACAAGCCTATGCACTTCTTCTGGAAACTACCCAACGAGGCAGAATTTATTTTTTGCATGGCTTTGAGCAACAATGGAGTCATTACAGGAAATGTCCCAGAGAGTGATGAAGTCTTTGGTGTGTATTACTCAGGTGAACGGCAGTGCTAAAGTGCTCAGGTAAAGGCATTAGTATGGCATTCACAAAGTTCTAATATGTGTAAAGCTTTGGCCTGAATAGGTCTGTGGAGCGCATTAACCCAGTCTCTTCGACCTGTTTAAAATGTACAGAACCTGGCCAATACCCCACCACCATTTTTTTTTCAACCAAAATTTAGAACATTTCAGGAAAGCAACAGTTTAATAAAGAGATACAAGTCTCAGGAAGGAGCCGGGAAAAGCCAGGAATGGTCTTTGTCCAGCACTGAACAATGTGAAGCACTAACAAATGTAGCAATGGGACAAAGAAATTGACGTGGTTACATGTCCAACTGCAGGTTGTGGGCAAGAGGCATCAGCACCTTCTTCCTGGACATAAGATTGGGAAGGACGTAACACAGGGGAAGTGCCAGTGGTTTCACGCTGAGACACAGATTTTGTACCCAGGCGTTCCACCCACCTATTGGGGTGGTGTGTATGTCAGCAGTATATGGCGTATGCTAACATAGGTATTATGTCATATTTCTCTTTATAAATGGATGTGTTAAGATTTTCAAAAGGCGTACAAAGAGAGGTCAGGCAAAGTGTGCAACTTGTACAACCAATAGTTAAAGGGCACTGAAGAATCAGGAAGAACACTGGTATGGTCACTTAAGTAGTCCTTCACCATCTTAGTCAACTTCTCCGTCCTCATCATAGTTAAATCCACAGATAGCCCTTGCTGATATGACGGTTCATTAAAATGGCCCAGTTGGTGGACATTCCCCCTGAGTTACATCTGGTGTGTGTGGTCTTCCCCTGTAATCCTTGTGGGTGAAAAGAGCAGGTACTTCTGCCAGAAGCATTGTCGGAGGGCAATCTTTTTAGCAAGTCTTTAACATTGACCCTCTGGCATGCATGCTCTGAAAATGGCACTTCTGCCTCCGACATGACAGAAGCAAATTTCTCCATGTTCTGTAAGTCAAGAAAGGTGTACATCCAGTATTTCATTGGGGACAAAATGTCTTTCAAGCAAAGGTCTGGGGAAAGGCATTTGTGTTGTGAATTCTGTTGTCGAGCTCCCTCCTGTGGTCATGAATGGTACTTCGGTGAGTTCGGTCTGTGGGCTCCCTCTGGTGGCTGTGAGTGGAGCTGCTGCTTCTGAGGTTCCTTACACAGGTGACGTGGTTTATCCTTTGGTTGGCTTCTCTATTTAACTCCACTCAGATCGTTTCTCCATGCCAGCTGTCAATGTTTTAGCATTGGTTCAGTTCGCTCCTGGATCTGTCTGGTGTCCTGTCTTCTCCTGCAGAAGCTAAGTTCCTGATTGTTATTATTGTTCTTGTTTCTTTGTCCAGCTGGTTATCTTGATTTTGTCTTGCTAGCTGGTAGCTCTGGGATGCAGGGTGGCACCCCCGCACCGTGAGTCGGTGCGGAGGACCCTTTTGCACACTCTGCGTGGTCTTTTGTAGGTTTTTGTGCTGACCGCAAAGATTCCTTTCCTATCCTCTGTCTATTTAGTAAGTCGTGCCTCCCTTTGCTGAAACCTATCTCTTTTCTGCGTTTGTGACTTTCATCTTTACTCACAGTCATTACATGTGGGGGGCTGCCGATTCCTTTGGGGAATTTCTCTGAGGCAAGGTAGGCTTTATTTTCTTCTCTAGAGCTAGCTAGATCTTAGGCTGTGACGAGGCGCATAGGGAGCGTCAGGAGCGCTCCACGGCTATTTCTAGTGTGTGCGATAGGATTAGGGCTTGCGGTCAGCAGAGCTCCCACATCCCAGAGCTCGTCCTGTATGAGTTTAACTATCAGGTCGGGTGCTCCTAACCACCAGGTCATAACAGTACAGCTGGCCCAAAGTATTAATGCATCTCAATAGAGGGATAAGAGAAGTTCTGAGACCATTTTTTTTTCTTTGCACTGTGTTTTGTCTTTCTTTTCCCCTAGACCTTTGGGTGGTTCAGGACACAGGTGTAGAGATGGACATTCAAGGTCTGTCCTCTTGTGTGGATCATCTCACTGCAAGGGTACAAAACATTCAAGATTTTGTGGTTCAGAATCCGATGTTAGAGCCTAGAATTCCTACTCCTGATTTATTTTCTGGAAATAGATCTAAGTTTCTGAATTTCAAAAATAATTGTAAACTGTTTCTAGCTTTGAAACCACGCTCCTCTGGTGACCCCGCTCAACAAGTAAAAATCATTATTTCTTTATTACGTGGTGACCCTCAAGACTGGGCATTTTCCCTTGCGCCAGGAGATCCTGCATTGCGTGATGTTGATGCGTTTTTTCTGGCGCTAGGATTGCTTTATGATGAACCAAATTCCGTGGATCAGGCAGAGAAAATCTTGCTGGCTTTGTGTCAGGGTCAGGATGAGGCGGAGGTGTACTGTCAGAAGTTTAGAAAGTGGTCTGTGCTTACTCAGTGGAATGAATGTGCTCTGGCGGCAATTTTCAGAAAGGGTCTTTCTGAAGCCCTTAAGAATGTCATGGTGGGATTTCCCACGCCTGCTGGTCTGAATAAGTCTATGTCATTGGCCATTCAGATCGATCGGCGCTTGCGTGAGCGCAAAGCTGTGCACCATTTGGCGGTGTTCTCTGAGAATAGGCCTGAGCCTATGAAGTGTGACTGAACTTTGACCAGAGCTGAACGGCAAGAACACAGACGTCGGAATGGACTGTGTTTTTACTGTGGTGACTCCACTCATGCTATCTCCGATTGTCCTAAGCGCACTAAGCGGTTTGCTAGGTCTGCCACCATTGGTACAGTACAGTCAAAATTTCTTTTGTCCGTTACTCTGATTTGCTCTCTGTCGTCATATTCTGTTATGGCATTTGTGGATTCAGGCGCTGCCCTGAATTTGATGGACTTGGAGTTTGCCAGGCGCTGTGGTTTTTCCTTGGAGCCCTTGCAGCATCCTATTCCATTGAGAGGAATTGATGCTTCGCCTTTGGCCAAGAATAAACCTCAATACTGGACGCAATTGACCATGTGCATGGCTCCTGCACATCAGGAGGATATTCGCTTTTTGGTGTTGCATAATCTGCATGATGTGGTCGTTTTGGGGTTGCCATGGCTACAGGTCCATAATCCAGTGTTGGATTGGAAATCTATGTCTGTGTCCAGCTGGGGTTGTCAAGGGGTACATGGTGATGTTCCATTGTTGTCAATTTCGCCTTCCACTCCTTCTGAAGTCCCTGAGTTTTTATCAGATTACCGGGATGTATTTGAGGAGCCCAAATCCGGTGCCCTACCTCCTCATAGGGACTGCGATTGTGCTATTAATTTGATTCCCGGTAGTAAGTTTCCTAAGGGCCGACTGTTTAATCTATCTGTGCCAGAGCACGCTGCTATGCGGAGTTATATAAAGGAATCCTTGGAGAAGGGTCTTATTCGCCCGTCGTCGTCACCATTGGGAGCAGGGTTCTTTTTTGTGGCCAAGAAGGATGGCTCTTTAAGACCTTGTATTGATTACCGCCTTCTTAATAAGATCACAGTCAAATTTCAGTATCCTTTGCCGCTGATGTCTGATCTGTTTGCTCGAATTAAGGGGGCTAGTTGGTTCACCAAGATAGATCTTCGAGGGGCGTATAATCTGGTGCGAATTAAACAGGGCGATGAATGGAAAACAGCATTTAATACGCCCGAGGGCCATTTTGAGTACCTGGTTATGCCATTCGGGCTTTCTAATGCTCCATCTGTGTTTCAGTCCTTTATGCATGACATCTTCCGAGAGTACCTGGATAGATTCATGATTGTATATTTGGATGACATTTTGGTCTTTTCGGATGATTGGGAGTCTCATGTGAAGCAGGTCAGAATGGTGTTCCAGGTTCTTCGTGCTAATTCCTTGTTTGTGAAGGGGTCTAAGTGTCTCTTTTGAGTTCAGAAGGTTTCATTTTTGGGTTTCATTTTTTCCTGTTCTACTATCGAGATGGACCCTGTTAAGGTCCAGGCCATTTATGATTGGACTCAGCCGACATCTGTGAAGAGCCTACAGAAGTTCCTGGGCTTTGCTAATTTTTACCGTCGCTTCATCGCTAATTTTTCTAGTGTTGATAAACCGTTGACTGATTTGACCAAGAAAGGTGCTGATGAGGTCAATTGGTCCTCGGCGGCTGTAGAGGCTTTTCAGGAGTTGAAGCGTCGTTTTTTCTGCTGCCCCTGTGCTGTGCCAGCCAGATGTTTTGCTTCCGTTTCAGGTCGAGGTTGATGCTTCTGAGATTGGAGCAGGGGCTGTTTTGTCGCAAAGAAGTTCTGACTGCTCGGTGATGAAACCATGTGCCTTCTTTTCTAGAAAATTCTCGCCTGCTGAGCGCAATTATGTTGTTGGCAATCGAGAGTTGTTGGCCATGAAATGGGCATTCGAGGAGTGGCGACATTGGCTTGAAGGAGCTAAACATCGCGTGGTGGTCTTGACGGATCACAAGAATTTGACTTATCTCGAGTCTGCCAAACGGTTGAATCCTAGACAGGCTCGATGGTCGCTCTTTTTCTCCCGTTTTGATTTTGTGGTTTCATACCTTCCGGGATCTAAGAATGTGAAGGCTGATGCCCTGTCAAGGAGTTTTGTGCCTGACTCTCCGGGTGTTCCGGAGCCGGCGGGTATTCTTAAAGAGGGGGTAATTTTGTCTGCCATCTCCCCTGATTTGCGGCACGTGCTGCAGAAGTTTCAGGCTGATAGACCTGACCGTTGTCCTACGGAGAAACTGTTTGTCCCTGATAGATGGACTAGTAGAGTTATCTCTGAGGTTCATTGTTCGCTGTTGGCTGGTCATCCTGGAATCTTTGGTACCAGAGATTTGGTGGCTAGATCTTTTTGGTGGCCTTCTTTGTCACGGGATGTGCGTTATTTTGTGCAGTCCTGTGGGATTTGTGCTCGGGCTAAGCCCTGCTGTTCTCGTGCCAGTGGGTTGCTTTTGCCCTTGCCGATTCCGAAGAGGCCCTGGACGCATATTTCCATGGATTTTATTTCTGATCTCCCTGTTTCTCAAAAGATGTCGGTCATTTGGGTGGTTTGTGATCGCTTCTCTAAGATGGTCCATTTGGTACCCTTTTCTAAACTGCCTTCCTCCTCTGATTTGGCGCCATTGTTTTTCCAGCATGTGGTTCGTTTGCATGGCATTCCGGAGAACATCGTCTCGGACAGGGGTTCCCAGTTTGTTTCAAGGTTTTGGCGGTCCTTTTGTGCTAAGATGGGCATTGATTTGTCTTTTTCTTCGGCTTTCCATCCTCAGACTAATGGCCAAACCGAACGAACTAATCAGACTTTGGAGACATATCTGAGATGCTTTGTTTCTGCTGATCAGGATGATTGGGTGTCCTTTTTGCCTTTGGCTGAGTTCGCCCTTAATAATCGGGCCAGCTCGGCTACTTTGGTTTCTCCTTTTTTCTGCAATTCTGGTTTCCATCCTCGTTTCTCTTCAGGGCAGGTTGAGCCTTCGGACTGTCCTGGTGTGGATACTGTGGTGGACAGGTTGCAGCAGATTTGGACTCATGTGGTGGACAATTTGACATTGTCCCAGGAGAAGGCTCAACGTTTCGCTAACCGCCGGCGCTGTGTTGGTCCCCGACTTCGGGTAGGTTATTTGGTTTGGTTGTCATCTCGTCATGTTCCTATGAAGGTTTCCTCTCCTAAGTTTAAGCCTCGTTTCATTGGGCCATATAAGATTTCTGAAATTCTTAATCCTGTGTCATTTCGTTTGGACCTTCCAGCTTCTTTTGCCATCCATAATGTGTTCCATAGGTCGTTGTTGCGGAGATACGTGGCGCCTATGGTTCCCTCCGTTGATCCTCCTGCCCCAGTGTTGGTCGAGGGGGAGTTGGAGTATGTGGTGGAAAAGATCTTGGATTCTCGTGTTTCGAGGCGGAAACTCCAGTACGTGGTCAAGTGGAAGGGTTATGGTCAGGAGGATAATTCCTGGGTTTTTGCCTCTGATGTTCATGCTGCCGATCTAGTTCGTGCCTTTCATTTGGCTCATCCTGATCGGCCTGGGGGCTCTGGTGAGGGTTCGTTGACCCCTCCTCTAGGGGGGGTACTGTTGCGAATTCTGTTGTCGAGCTCCCTCCTGTGGTCATGAATGGTACTTCGGTGAGTTCGGTCCGTGGGCTCCCTCTGGTGGCTGTGAGTGGAGCTGCTGCTTCTGAGGTTCCTTACACAGGTGACATGGTTTATCCTTTGGTTGGCTTCTCTATTTAACTCCACTCAGATCGTTTCTCCATGCCAGCTGTCAATGTTTTAGCATTGGTTCAGTTTGCTCCTGGATCAGTCTGGTGTCCTGTCTTCTCCTGCAGAAGCTAAGTTCCTTATTGTTATTATTGTTCTTGTTTCTTTGTCCAGCTGGTTATCTTGATTTTGTCTTGCTAGCTGGTAGCTCTGGGATGCAGGGTGGCACCCCCGCACCGTGAGTCGGTGCGGAGGACCCTTTTGCACACTCTGCGTGGTCTTTTGTAGGTTTTTGTGCTGACCGCAAAGATTCCTTTCCTATCCTCTGTCTATTTAGTAAGTCGTGCCTCCCTTTGCTGAAACCTATCTCATTTCTGCGTTTGTGACTTTCATCTTTACTCACAGTCATTACATGTGGGGGGCTGCCTATTCCTTTGGGGAATTTCTCTGAGGCAAGGTAGGCTTTATTTTCTTCTCTAGGGCTAGCTAGCTCTTAGGCTGTGACGAGGCGCATAGGGAGCATCAGGAGCGCTCCACGGCTATTTCTAGTGTGTGCGATAAGATTAGGGCTTGCGGTCAGCAGAGCTCCCACATCCCAGAGCTCGTCCTGTATGAGTTTAACTATCAGGTCATAACACATTTGGACATGAACTGTGCCATGTGTGGCATACTGCAAAGAGTCAAGCATTCAGTGTCCCCACCAGGACAAACACTAACCATCCTCTCCTCCACTCGACACCGCCTCCTCCTCTTCAGGCCATCAGTGCTGGCCAGGCATAAAGCTAGGATTGAGAGTCCCCTCTGTAGCACCGATAAAATATCCCTGTTCCTCGTCATTCTCCACCATCATCTTTATCCTCGTCATCACCCAATGTGGCCTGAGAATATTGTCTGAGGCTGGAATGTGTTGTATTAGTCACTGTAAAATCTTTCTCCCTAGCCTCCTGCTTGCATTCAAAGCTTTGTCTTAGAGATTCTGCAGCAAGATTTTAATAGACAGAACAGTGGGATGGTTACACTAATAATAGCATCATCAGCACTCACCATCTTGGTGCAGTACTTAAAGTTTTGAAGAACCTAATATATGTCAATGATCCACACCCATTCGGCAGTTGTTATGTGTGGAGGCTGAGTATTACTCTGATGGGCATTGAGAAGCTGCAGTTCATAAATTCATAGCCATGAATCTGACAAGATGTGTCTGGCCATCTTTCAAATTCCATCTTTTTAATTACTATGAATTAGACTAGAACTCCATGATGCACTTACCCGTTCATCACTGCTGTACTATCATCATCCTCATCACCATCTGTATCATCTAATCAAGTTGCTTTGTCTACCCACAGGTATGCTCATCTACTCAGGTTTCCTGCTTTGCCTGTCTATATGAAATGCATATAATTCCCACCTTGTACGCTCATCTACTCAGCTTTCCTGCTTTGCCTGTTTGCCTGTCAATATGAAATGCATATAATTCCCACCTGGTACACTCATCTACTCAGCTTTCCTGCTTTGCCTGTCTATATGAAGTGCATATAATTGCCACCTGGTATTCTTTGCTTACCTATTATTTTCAATCCATACGTACTTAATTCCTCTTGTGTCTCCCTTGCATACCCGAATGGTCAATCTACACCACCACCTCTTTATGACCTGGCTTAACTGTGAACATGTGTTCTGGACACACACACCCACATCCCCTCTCAGCTGCGAGCCCTTAGGTGCACATAAATTCAAAGCCATGAGTCTGACCAGACGTGTCTGACCACCTTTCAAATTTCGTCTTTTAAATTACAGATTTTTAATTACTATGAATTAGACTAGAATTGGACTGGAATTGACTGGAAGGTAAAGAAACAGCTACTATAATGTTTCGGTTTCTTTTAACATTCACCCCATACTACTTTATTTCTTCCTATCTCCTGTAATCCCTCCACCCGTAAGGAACTAGTCATTTCTTCTTCCATCCTTCCCAGTCACCTCACCTGCTGCACAGAACTGTTCCTCTACATACAATCCTTTTTTTACAGACACACATCATGAGCTATCTTGCTCCCACCTTCTAACGCTCTGTCTGCTACTCCTCATTGCTGGCGACATATCCCCTAATCCTGGCCCTCCTCAAAACATCCCCACACTCATTTCTAATCCCCAGCCATAATCCTCTACACATCTTCGCAACCATGATAACCTCATACCCATTCATCCAGCCCCCACTCCCCCAATCCCCCTACCTGGAGCACTATGGAACGCACGCTCTGTCTGCAATAAACTGTCATTTATCCACGACCGCTTTATCAATAACAAACTCTCCTTCCTTGGCATCACTGAAACCTGGCTCATCCCCTCTGACTCAGCCTCTCCAGCCTCGCTTTCCTATGGTGGATTCCACCTCTCTCACACCCTTTGCCCCAGCAACAAATGTGGTGGAGGAGTTGGCTTGCTCTTGTCCGATACCTGCTCCTTTACCCCAATTTCACTACCACCCTCCGCTACTCTTCCCTCACTTGAGGTGCACTCCGTCCGCATCTTCTCCCCCTCCAACCTCCAACTAGCTGTCATCTCCCGGCCCCCAGAACTAGCCATCTCCACCTTTCTTGACCACTTCACAACCTTGCTGCTTAATTTCCTCTCAGCCGACATCCCCACTATCATCATGGGTGACTTCAATATCCCCATTGACACTTCCACCTCAGCCGCCTCTAAACTCTTATCGCTCACTGCCTCCTTTGGTCTCACTCAATGGTTATCCGCAGCCACCCATAAAGATGGCCACACACTGGACCTCATCTTCATCCGCCTCTGTTCCATTACTAATCTCACTAACTCACCCGTCCCCCTGTCTGACCACAACCTACTGACATTTTCTTCCCTCTCCTCTCCTAGTGCGCAACTCCCACTGCACAAACTCACTCACCCTCGCAGAAATCTCAAACACCTCAATTTACAATCTCTCCCTCTTACAGACATAGCTTCCTTCCCTTCCATGACACAGATTCTGCTGCCACTTTTTATAACACCGCAATAACAGCTACACTTGATTTGGCGGCTTGCCTCACGCATAGCAAAACCCGTACAATCAACAGACAGCCCTGGCTGACTAGCCTGACCAAAGAACTGAGACGGGCTTCCAGGATCACCGAGCGGAGATGGAAGAGATCTCTGTTATGATCTGGTGGCCTTGGAGCAGCATGAGATGTACTCTGGAGAAGGTGGAACCTGTACTGACCGCAAACCCTGAACTTAACAGCGCAACTAGAAGTAGCCGTGGGGGGTACCTAACACTCCCTAGACCCCTCGACACAGCCTAAGAAATAACTACCCCTAAAGACAGAAACAGGAAACCTATCTTGCCTCAGAGAAAATCCCCAAAGGAAAGACAGCCCCCCACAAATATTGACTGTGAGAGGAGAGGGAAATAACATACGCAGAAATGAAATCAGGATTTAGCATAGGAGGCCATACTAGCTAAAAAGAAAGAATAGAACAGAGTACTATGCGGTCAGTATTCAAACACTAGAAAATATCCACCACAGAAAATTCAAAACACCACATCTGACTAAAGACATGGAGGGTATATCTGCATCTCCAGAGAAATAGCTAAGCTGCAAAAAAATCCTTCACAGACTAAGCTGGACAAGACAAAAACATGAAAATGCACTGAACTATAAGGTCCACAGCAGGTGGACAGCAAAAACAAAGCCAGGACTTATCTTTGAAGAAAAGCACAGCAAACAGGAGAGACCAGAAGGGATGTGAATCCTCCAAAAACAATGGACAACTGGCACTGACTAATGGATCAAGCAAGGCTATATAGCCCAGCCCAAATTGCAAAAAATAGATACATCTGATAAATGCTGCGATCCAACTAACGCAGCACTACCACTCATAACCACCGGAGGGAGCCCAAGAGCAGAATTCACAACAGTACCCCCCCTTGAGGAGGGGTCACCAAACCCTCACCAGAGCCCCCAGGCTGATCAGGACGAGCCAAATGAAAGGCACGAACCAAATCGTCAGCATGAACATCGGAGGCAACAACCCAAGAATTATCCTCCTGGCCATAACCCTTCCATTTGACCAGATACTGAAGCCTCCGCCTCGAAAAACGAGAATCCAAAATCTTCTCAACCACATACTCCAACTCCCCATCAATCAACACCGGGGCCGGAGGATCAACAGAGGGAACAACGGGCACTACATACTTCCGCAACAAAGATCTATGAAACACATTATGGATAGAAAAAGAGGCTGGAAGGGCCAAACGAAAAGACACTGGATTGATAATATCAGAAATCCTATAAGGACCAATAAACCGAGGCTTGAACTTAGGGGAAGAAACCTTCATAGGAACATGACAGGAAGACAACCAGACCAAATCCCCAACCCGAAGCCGGGAACCAACACACCGACGACGGTTAGCAAAACGTTGAGCCTCCTCCTGAGACAACACCAAATTGTCCACCACATGAGCCCAAATGTGCTGCAGCCTGTCAACCACAGAATCCACGCCAGGACAATCAGAAGGCTCAACCTGCCCTGAAGAAAAACGAGGATGAAAACCAAAATTACAAAAAAAGGCGAAACCAAGGTAGCAGAACTAGCCCGATTATTAAGGGCAAACTCGGCCAATGGCAAGAAAGCCACCCAATCATCCTGATCAGCAGACACAAAGCATCTCAAATAAGTTTCCAAAGTCTGATTAGTTCGCTCGGTCTGGCCATTTGTTTGAGGATGAAATGCGGAAGAAAAAGACAAATCAATGCCCATCCTAGCACAAAAGGCCCGCCAAAACCTAGAACCAAACTGGGAACCTCTATCGGACACAATATTCTCCGGAATGCCATGCAAACGAACCACATGCTGAAAAAAACAACAGAACCATATCAGAAGAGGAAGGCAATTTAGGCAAAGGTACCAAATAAACCATCTTAGAAAACCGGTCACAAACCACCCAGATAACCGACATCCTCTGGGAAACCGGAAGATCTGAAATAAAATCCATAGAAATATGCGTCCAAGGTCTCTCAGGGACCGGCAAAGGCAAAAGCAACCCACTAGCGCGGGAACAGCAAGGCTTAGCCCGCGCACAAATCCCACAGGACTGCACAAAAGAACGCACATCCCGCGACAAAGAAGGCCACCAAAAGGACCTACCAACCAAATCTCTGGTACCAAAAATCCCAGGATGGCCAGCCAACACAGAACAATGAACCTCAGAAATTACTTTACTAGTCCATCTATCAGGGACAAACAGTTTCCCCACTGGACAGCGGTCAGGTTTATCAGCCTGAAACTCCTGAAGAACCCGTCGTAAATCAGGGGAGATGGCAGAAAGAATCACCCCTTCCTTCAGAATGCCGACCGGCTCAAGAACCCCAGGGGAATCAGGAAAAAAACTCCTAGAGAGGGCATCCGCCTTAACATTCTTAGTACCAGGAATGTACAAGACCACAAAGTCAAAACGGGAGAAAAACAGGGACCATCGAGCCTGTCTAGGATTCAGCCGTTTGGCAGACTCGAGGTAAATCAGATTCTTATGATCGGTCAGGACCACAATACGGTGCTTGGCCCCCTCAAGCCAATGTCGCCACTCCTCAAATGCCCACTTCATAGACAACAACTCCCGATTGCCGACATATTAATTGCATTCCACAGGCGAAAACTTCCGAGAAAAGAAGGCACACGGTTTCATCAAGGAACCATCAGAATTCCTCTGAGACAAAACGGCCCCTGCCCCAATCTAAGACGCGTCAACCTCAACCTGAAATGGAAGAGAAACATCCGGCTGACGCAACACAGGGGCAAAAGTAAATTGGTGTTTAAGCTCCTGAAAGGCAGAAACAGCCGCAGAGGACAAATTCGTCACATCAGCGCCTTTCTTCGTCAAATCGGTCAGAGGTTTAACCACACTGGAGAAGTTGGCAATGAGACGACGATAAAAATTAGCAAAGCCCAAGAATTTCTGAAGGCTCTTCACAGATGTGGGCTGAATCCAATCATGAATGGCCTGAACCTTAACCGGATCCATTTCTATAGATGCGGGAGAAAAAATGAAGCCCAAAAAAGAAACCTTCTGCACTCTAAAGAGGCACTTTGACCCCTTCACAAATAAAGCATTATTACGGAGGATCTGAAATACCATCCTGACCTGTTTCACATGAGACTCCCAATCATCAGAAAAAATCAAAATATCATCCAAATATACAACCATGAATTTATCACGATAACTCCGAAAGATATCATGCATGAAGGATTGGAACACAGATGGAGCATTAGAGAGTCCGAATGGCATCACAAGGTATTCAAAATGGACTTCGGGCGTATTAAATGCGGTTTTCCATTCGTCACCCTGCTTAATACGAATAAGATTATATGCCCCTCGAAGGTCAATCTTAGTAAACCAGCTAGCCCCCTTAATCCTAGCAAACAAATCAGTAAGCAAAGGCAACGGGTATTGAAATTTGACCGTGATCTTATACAAGAGGCGATAATCAATGCAGAGCCATCCTTCTTGGCAACAAAAAAAAACCTGCTCCCAGTGGTGAAGAAGATGGCCGAATATGCCCCTTCTCCAAAGACTCCTTAATATAGCTTCGCATGGCGGCATGTTCTGGCACAGACAGGTTGAAAAGTCGTCCCTTAGGGAACTTACAACCTGGAATCAAGTCAATAGCACAATCACAGTCCCTATGTGGTGGAAGGTAACTGGATTTGGGCTCATCAAATACATCCTGGAAATCTGACAAAAACTCAGGAATTTCAGAAGAGGGGGAAGAGGAAATTGACATCAAAGGAACGTGACCATGAACCCCCTGACAACCCCAACTAGTCACAGACATAGATTTCCAATCTAACACCGGATTATGTAGCTGTAACCATGGAAAACCCAGCACAATATCATCATGCAAATTATGCAACACCAGAAAACGACAATCTTCCTGATGGGCTGGCGCCATGCACATGGTCAGCTGTGTCCAAAACTGAGGTTTATTTTTAGCCAACGGTGTAGCATCAATGCCCCTTAAAGGAATAGGGTTCTGCAAAGGCTGCAACAGGAAACCACAACGTCTGGCAAATTCTAAGTCCATTAAGTTCAGAGCGGCACCTGAATCCACAAATGTCATAACAGAAAATGATGATAATGAGCAGCTCAAGGTCACAGATAACAGAAATTTAGGTTGTACAGTACTGATGGTAACAGAACTAGCGATTCTCTTTGTACGCTTAGGGCAATCAGAAATATTATGAGCAGAATCGCCGCAGTAAAAACACAACCTATTCTGACGCCTGAATCTTTGATGTTCAGCTTTAGACAAAATCTTATCACACTGCATAGGCTCAGGGCTCCGCTCAGAGGACAATGCCACAGTGTGCACAACTTTGCGCTCGCGCAAGCGCCGATTAATCTGAATGGGCAGAGACATAGAATCACTCAGACCAGCAGGCGTGGGGAACCCCACCATAACATCTTTAACGGATTCAGAAAGACCCTTTCTGAAAATTGCTGGCAAGGCGTCCTCATTCCATTTTGTCAGTACAGACCATTTTCTAAATTTCTGGCAATAAGATTCTGCCGCTTCTTGACCTTGACACAGGTCCAGCAAGATTTTCTCAGCTTGATCCACAGAATTAGGCTCATCATACAATAACCCCAATGCTTGAAAGAAAGAATCAACATTAAGTAAAGCAGGATTGCCAGTTTCCAGGGAAAATGCCCAATCCTGTGGGTCACCACACAGCAGGGATATGATGATTTTAACCTGCTGAATGGGATCTCCAGAAGACCGGGGTCTCAATGCAAAAAACAGTTTACAGTTATTTTTGAAACTCAAAAATTTGGATCTGTCACCAAAGAATAAATCAGGAGTGGGAATCCTAGGTTCTAAGGCAGGAGTCTGAACAATATAATCTGAAATACCCTGTACCCTAGCAGCAAGCTGATCCACACGAGAAACTAACTCCTGAACACTCATGTTATTACTAGGTTCCGCAACCACCCAGAGATTAAGAGGGAGGAACAGACCAAACAGACTAAGGAAAAAAAAATGGCTCAAAATCTTTCCTCCCTTCTTCTGAGATGCAATTAACTCATTGTTGGCCAGTTGTACTGTTATGATCTGGTGGCCTTGGAGCAGCATGAGACGTACTCTGGAGAAGGTGGAACCTGTACTGACCGCAAACCCTGAACTTAACAGCGCAACTAGAAGTAGCCGTGGGGGGTATCTAACACTCCCTAGACCCCTCGACACAGCCTAAGAAATAACTACCCCTAAAGACAGAAACAGGAAACCTATCTTGCCTCAGAGAAAATCCCCAAAGGAAAGACAGCCCCCCACAAATATTGACTGTGAGAGGAGAGGGAAATAACATACGCAGAAATGAAATCAGGATTTAGCATAGGAGGCCATACTAGCTAAAAAGAAAGAATAGAACAGAGTACTATGCGGTCAGTATTAAAACACTAGAAAATATCCACCACAGAAAATACAAAACACCACATCTGACTAAAGACATGGAGGGTATATCTGCATCTCCAAAGAAATAGCTAGGCTGCAAAAAATCCTTCACAGAATAAGCTGGACAAGACAAAAACATGAAAATGCACTGAACTATAAGGTTCACAGCAGGTGGACAGCAAAAACAAATCCAGGACTTATCTTTGAAGAAAAGCACAGCAAACAGGAGAGACCAGAAGGGATGTGAATCCTCCAAAAACAATGGACAACTGGCACTGACTAAAGGATCAAGCAAGGCTATATAGCCCAGTCCAAATTGCAAAAAATAGATACACCTGATAAATGCTGCGATCTAACTACCACAGCACTACCACTCATAACCACTGGAGGGAGCCCAAGAGCAGAATTCACAACAGATCTCGTTCTGCTGAGCACTTCACTGCATACAAGCAGTCACTCGCCAGCTTCAAGTCCGCAAAAAAAACCTTCTTCTCATCTCTCATATCCTCCCTGACTCACAACCCTAAACAGCTCTTAAACACTTTTAATTCTCTACTCCTTCCCCCAGCACCTCCTCCCTCTCCTCTTATTTCTGCTGGAGACTTTGCCTCTTTCTTTAAGCAGAAGATCGATAACATCAGACAAAGCTTTGGCCCTCAGCCCCCAATGACCCTCCTCTTGACTTCTCAGCCCTGTTTCAAAGCCATCTTCTCCACCATGACAGACTATTATCGCTCCATTCTTCTGTCAAGATCACATCTCCCCAATTGCAAGCTTGACCCACTCCCGTCCCACCTCATCCCTAACCTCGCCAAAGTCTTCATCCCAACCATAACACAACTCTTCAACCTCTTACTTACAAATGGTGTCTTCCCCTCATCCTTCAAACATGCATCAATCACACCTATCCTCAAAAACCCTCCCTCGACCCATCCTCTGTGTCCAGTTTCGCCCGATATCCCTTCTCCCCTACGCCTCAAAGCTACTGGAACAGCATGTCCATCTTCAACTGACCTCTCCTCCTGCTCCCTTTTGACTTGTTACAATCTGGCTTCCAATCACATCACTCAACTGAAACTGCCTTAACTAAAGTGACCAATGACCTACTAACCGCCAAGAGCAAGTGTCACTATTCTGTCCTCCTCCTCCTGGACCTGTCTTCTGCCTTTGACACTGTGGACCACTCCCTCCTTTTACAGATTCTCTCATCTCTTGGCATCACAGACTTGGCCCTATCCTGGATCTCATCATATCTAACAGACCCGACATTCAGTATCTCCCTCTCCCACACCACCTCCTCATCTCGCCCTCTGTTTGTCGGTGTTCCCCAAGGCTCAGTTCTAGGACCCCAACTTTTCTCCATCTACACCTTGGGCCTGGGACAGCTCATAGAATCCCATGGTCTACAATATCATCTCTATGCTGATGACACGCAGATCTACCTATCTGGACCTGACCTCACTAACTTACTGACCAAAATCCCACAATGTCTGTCTGCTATTTCATCTTTCTTTTCTGCTCGCTTTCTAAAACTGAACATGGACAAAACAGAATTCATCATCTTTCCCCCACCTCACGCTACCCATCCACCCGACCTATCCATCAATGTCAATGGCTGCTCACTTTCCCTGGTCCCGCATGCTCCCTGCCTCGGGGTGTTCCTTGACTCTACCCTCTCTTTCAAGCCACATATCCAAGCCCTTGTCTCCTCTTGCCAATTCCAACTTAAAAACATTTCCCGGATCCGTGCATTCCTTGACCATGAAACCACAAAAACACTAATACATGCCATCATAATATCATAATATCATCCTCCGCTCCGACTACAGCAGCCACCTATTCTCTGGCCTCCCCTCTAGCACTCTGGCACCACTCCAATCCATCCTAAACTCTGCTGCCTGACTAATCCACCTGTCTCCCCATTATTCCCCAGCCTCTCCTGTCTGCCAGGCCCTTTATTGGCTTCATATTGCCCAGAGGCTACAGTTCAAAACACTAACAATGACCTACAAAGCCATTCACAACCTGACTCCTCCATACATCTGTGACATGGTCTCCCGGTACCTACCTTCATGCAACCTTCGATCGTCTCATGATCTCCTTCTCTATTCCTCTCTCATCTCCTCGTCCCACAACCGCATCCAAGATTTCTCCCATGCATCCCCTATACTCTGGAACTTTCTACCCCAACACATCAGGCTCTCGCCTACCACAGAAACCTTCAAAAGGACCCTGAAGACCAACCTCTTCCGACAAGCCTACAACCTGCAGTGATCCTCAGTCTACTGAACCTTTGCCTGACCAGCTCTACCCTCTCCTAGTGTATCCTCACCTATCCTCTGTAGTTTGTGAGCCCTCGCGAGCAGGATCCTCTCTCTTCCTGTACTTGTGTGTGCCTTGTTTTACTCATGTTTATTGTATGTGTGTAAATTTGCACCGTTCACATGTAAAGCACCATGAAATAAATGGTGCTATAAAAATGTTTAATAATAATAATAATAATAATAATTCAGCCACTGCCCTAGGCTTCTCACTAAGCATTGCCAACATATGAAAGGTCAAATTCCAGTATGTGGGCAGGTCACAAATCAGTTGGTGATGCGGTAAATTAAAGTGCTACTTCAGCGCAGCCAGACCAGCGAAAGCCTGAGATGACTTTCGGAAATGGGTGCTGACATGGCGTACCTTGGCAATTAGGATCGGCAAATCAGGGGATGTTTTTAAAAACTGATTTATAACCAAGTTCAGCATGTGGGCCATGCATAGAACGTGTACTAGCTTGCCAAGCATTAAAGCAGCCACCAAGTTACACACATTATTGCACACACCAAGACCTGGCTGGAGGTTCAGCAGTATGAGCCACTGATCGGTCTGTTCCTTTATCCCTTTCAACAGCTCTATCACCTACACAGATGAGCTTCAGCAGAACTTGTTGACAATTTGCCAAGGCAGTGCTGCAGAGCTCCCAGTAGGGGAGTGTTGGGGGGCTACTTTAGCTGAGGATGTTGGCCCCGCTCTTCTTGGTGAGGGTAAGATATGTTATGTCCCAGCCTCTGACTCTGTCCCAGACTCCATCAGGTTCACCCAGTGTACCATCAGGGAAATGCATCATTCCTGTCCACAAGAACTTGTCCACGTGTCTGTGGTTGGGTGGAACTTCCCTGTGACTGCATTGGCCAGAGGATGGCTGATCTTGTGTAACACGTGCTTCTGAAACATGGGTATGGCACATTGGGAAAAATAGTGGCAGCTGGGAATCGAGTACCACAGGGCTGCCACCACCAAGAGGTCATGGAAAAACTCTGTTCCCACAAGTCAAAATGGCAACATTTCCAGGGCTAGCAATCTGGCAATTTTGGTGTTTAGCATTTTCGCCTGTTGGTGGGTGGATAGCTCTGCTTCCTGTGAAATGTCTGGGGCAGAGACAACTGAATGCTGCTCTAGGACAATGAACTGGACGTGGTTGCTGACTGTTGTGTCTATGCAACTGCAGGTTGTGGGCAGGAGGCAACAGCACCTGCTCCATGGACAGCAGATTGGGAAGGCCTTAACACAGTGGTTTCACCCTCAGACACAGAGTTTGTACCCAGGTGTTCCACCCACCCACTGAGTTGCTTGGCTGCCATGTGCTTCTGCATGTTGGTGGTGCTCATGTTGGCAGTGTTCTTGCTTCTGCTTCATAAGGTAGATGCTGAAAATTACAGTAGTTTTGTCTGAATTACTATCAGAAAAAAACTGCCTTACAGGGGAACTCTGCACCCATGGCCTGTCATGTAGCCGTGTGTGGGGGGGTTTCATGGAACAGTTGACCGAGTTCTCCCTCTGGTCATACCACTTCCTCACCTTGCCTGTTTATGGGCAACGGATGCATCCATCTCTGCACTGCTGTGCTCGCTATGGTGACACCATGCCAGGATGGATCAGTCGCTTTATCATCGACCACATCGTCTTCCAATTCATCAATCTGACCATCTTTTCTGAGTTGTGATTTTAGGCTGACCTGATAGCAACTGTGCATTTTCATTATCCTCTACCTCTTCAGACATGAATTGACCTTCCCAAACGTAACTTTCTTCTGGCTGTGGGTGCTCAAATGTTTGTGCATCACTGCACTCCACCTCTTCATGACTGTATTGTATTGTATACAGTCTATATAGAGTCTTGTGCTTGGGAGCGAGGAAACACAGGAGACACAGGTTTGTTAAAAAGTGCTTGTATTACTTCATACAAGTACGCATGCTACAGGGAAAAGGTTTCACACAATTGCAGGTACAGAGGCAGGAGACAAGGTAGGGCACAATAATCCTTAAGTTCAGCATAAGAAATTAGTTCAGAGTCTCTCTATAACTTCCCTTGCAAATGTTGATTGGCAAGCAGCGTGATTCCAGTGTCCGCACATGTCCCAAAGATCCGCAGTAAGAGATGGCTGTAATACTATGTCCAAGACTTCCAGGAGCCAGGTCACAGGCTAACTGCAGACATTATTCAGAAGCACTGATTGAACAGCTGAGGTTGCTTAAAAAGGCAAGTGGCAGAGAACAGGGCAAAAACATAGAAACTAGAAACTCCATACTAACTGAGGGCAAAGTAGCTGCAGCAGGACAGAAAGCAAAATGGCCGATGGAAAAACTAGGTTTCAATAACAGAAATTAACAGCGGATATGGCAAAGAGACTGAGAAGCTTACAATGACCCTCTTTAATAGTGTAATGTGCGAGTCCAGAACAATTACAAGGGAACGTAAACAGTTTCTCGGAGTCGCCAGCATTGGGGTCATATGTCTCATGGGAAAATTGATTGGGGGAGGAAGGAGGACCAGGTTGAGGACTGTATCTTCCAGCCTCTTGGCTACTGAGACTGGAGCGTGTGGAACACTTGGTGGTGCTGCCCGTCAACTCACCGGAGCCTTTGTCTGCCATCCAACACACAAGATCCTCATACTTCTCTGGGTTTGACAGTGGTTCCTGGTTTTAATTTTTCAAGTACCCTCACAAAGGTGTTATGTACAAATTCCTTGTATCTAGCAGTGTGGGTATTTTTTTTTAGCTCTCAGCTGTATTACATACGGCAAAAGCAGATACAGCTAAATTACTCTTAAATAGTGACATTTGCATATCTCTGCCAGCTTAGCGCCAGTCTTACAACTGCTAAACATACTCCATTTAGCCAACAGAAAAGAATTTTTTTGTATCGCCTTTATAACACACACCAACAGCAGAGTAAGGAAATTTATAGGCATTGGTAAATAGTGACATTTGCTTATCTCTGCAGGCTTTGCACCAGTCACACAACTGCTAGATAAAAATATGCTACTTACTTAGCCAATAGAAAATTATTATCATTTTATATCACCTTTATGACACACGACAACAGCAGACTCAGGAAAATTACTGGTAAATAGTGAGGTTTGCGCATATCTGCCAACATTGCTCAAATCGCACAACTGATAGCTAAATATATGCTATTTATTTAACCAATGCAAAATTTTTTTTTTTTTTATATTGCCTTTTTGACACAAGGCAACAGCAGACTCAGAGAAATTACTGGTAAATAGTGACGTGTGCATATCTCCTCAGGTTCTGTGAAAGTCGCACAATTTCTAGATAAATATATGCTATTTATTTAACCAATAGAAAATTATGATTTTATATCACCTTTATTACACATGGCAACAGCAGAGTAAGGAAAATTATTGGCACTGGTAAATAGTGACGTTTGTGTATCTCTTCAGGCTTTGTGAGAGTTGCATAATGATTAATGTTACCATCCGGCCACCCTCAAAGTTATTAACAGCTGATCAATGGATGTTCTGAGTGTCAGACATGCTGTGGTAAATATTTATATTTTATTTGCTTTTATCATCATTTAGACAATTTATATAGCTTTGATAATTTTGTATTTTAGTATTAGCTTCAGTGTATCTTGTATAGAGGTGTCTTTGTGTTAATGGTTTCCTTTGTTTTTAACCCATTCATGACCCAGCCTATTTTGACCTTAATGACCTGGCCGTTTTTTGCAATTCTGACCAGTGTCCCTTTATGAGGTAATAACACAGGAACGCTTCAACGGATCCTAGCGGTTCTGAGAATGTTTTTTTGTGACATATTGGGCTTCATGTTAGTGGTAAATTTAGGTCAATAAATTCTGCAATTATTTGTGATAAAAACAGAAATTTGGCGAAAATTTTGAAAATTTTGCAATTTTCACATTTTGAATTTTTATTCTGTTACACCAGAGAGTTATGTGACAAAAAATAGTTAATAAATAACATTTCCCACATGTATACTTTACATCAGCACAATTTTGGAAACAAATTTTTTTTATGCTAGGAAGTTATAAGGGTTAAAATTTGACCAGCGATTTCTCATTTTTACAACGAAGTTTACAAAACCATTTTTTTTAGGGACCACCTCACATTTGAAGTCAGTTTGAGGGGTCTATATGGCTGAAAATACCCAAAAGTGACACCATTCTAAAAACTGCACCCCTCAAGGTGCACAAAACCACGTTCAAGAAGTCTATTAACCCTTCAGGTGCTTCACAGCAGCAGAAGCAACATGGAAGAAAAAAATGAACATTTAACTTTTTAGTCACAAAAAAATGATATTTTAGCAACAATTTTTTTATTTTTCCAATGGTAAAAGGAGAAACTGAACCACAAAAGTTATTGTACAATTTGTCCTGAGTACGCTGATACCTCATATGTGGGGGTAAACTACTGTTTGGGCGCACGGCAGGGCTTGGAAGGGAAGGAGCGCCATTTGACTTTTTGAATGAAAAATTGGCTCCACTCTTTAGTGGACACCATGTCACGTTTGGAGCGCCCCTGTGTGCCTAAAAATTGGAGCTCCCCCACAATTGACCCCATTTTGGAAACTAGATGCCCCAAGGAACTTGTCTAGATGCATAGTGAGCACTTTAAACCCCCAGGTGCTTCACAAATTGATCCATAAAAATGAAAAAGTACTTTTTTTTCACAAAAAAATTCTTTTAGCCCTCAATTTTTTCATTTTCACATGGGCAACAGGATAAAATGGATCCTAAAATTTGTTGGGCAATTTCTCCTGAGTACACAGATACCTCACATGTGGGGTAAACCACTGTTTGGGCACATGGTAAGGCTCGGAAGGGAAGGAGCGCCATTTGACTTTTTGAATGAAAAATTATCTCCATCGTTAGCGGACACCATGTCGCGTTTGGAGAACCCCTGTGTGCCTAAACATTGGCCATCCCCCACAAGTGATCCCATTTTGGAAACTAGACCCCCAAGAAACTTATCTAGATGCATATTGAGCACTTTAAACCCCCAGGTGCTTCACAGAAGTTTATAACGCAGAGCCATGAAAATAAAAAATAATTTTTCTTTCCTCAAAAATGATTTATAGCCTGCAATTTCCTATTTTGCCAAGGGTAATAGGAGAAATTGGACCCCAAATGTTGTTGTGCAGTTTGTCCTGAGTATGCTGATACCCCATATGTGGGGGTAAACCACTGTTTGGGCGCACGGCAGGGCTCGGAAGGGAAGGCACGCCATTTGGCTTTTTAAATGGAAAATTAGCTCCAATCACTTGCGGACTAAATTGTCACGTTTGGAGAGCCCCTGTGTGCCTAAACATTGGAGATCCCCCACAAATGACCCCATTTTGGAAACTAGACCCCAAAAGGAACTAATCTAGATGTGAGATGAGGACTCTGATCCCCCAAGTGCTTCACAGAAGTTTATGACGCAGAGCCATGAAAATAAAAAAAAAAATTCTTTTCTCAAAAATGATTTTTTAGCCTGCAATTTTTTATTTTCCCAAGGGTAACAGGAGGAATTTGACCCCAAAAGTTGTTGTCCAGTTTCTCCTGAGTACGCTGATACCCCATATGTGGGGGTAAACCACTGTTTGGGCACATGCCGGGGCTCGGAAGTGAAGTAGTGACGTTTTGAAATGCAGACTTTGATTAAATGCTCTGGGGGCGTCACGTTGCGTTTGCAGAGCCCCTGATGTGGCTAAACAATAGAAACACCCCACAAGTGACCCCATTTTGGAAACTAGACCCCGAAAGGAACTTATCTAGATGTGTGGTGAGCACTTTGAACCCCCAAGTGCTTCACAGAAGTTTATAACGCAGAGCCGTGAAAATAATAAATACATTTTCTATCCTCAAAAATAATTATTTAGCCCAGAATTTTTTAATTTTTCCAAGGGTAACAGGAGAAATTTGACCCCAATATTTGTTGTCCAGTTTCTCCTGAGTACGGTGGTACCCCATGTGTTGGGGTAAACTACTGTTTGGGCCCATGCCGGGGCTCGGAAGTGAAGTAGTGACGTTTTGAAAAGCAGACTTTGATGGAATGCTCTGCGGCGTCACGTTGCATTTGCAGAGACCCTGATGTGGCTAAACAGTAGAAACCCCCCACAAGTGACCCCATTTTGGAAACTAGACCCTGAAAGGAACTTATCTAGATATGTGGTGAGCACTTTGAAACCCCAAGTGCTTCACAGAAGTTTATAACGCAGAGCCGTGAAAATAAAAAATCATTTTTCTTTCCTCAAAAATGATGTTTTAGCAAGCAATTTTTTAGTTTCACAAGGGTAACAGGAGAAATTAGACCACAGACATTGTTGCGCAGTTTGTCCTGAGTATGCTGGTACCCCATATGTGGGGGTAAACCACTGTTTGGGCGCACGTCGGGGCTCCGAAGTGAGGGAGCACCATTTGACTTTTTGAATACAAGATTGGCTGGAATCAATGGTGGCGCCATGTTGCGTTTGGAGACCCCTGATGTGCCTAAACAGTGGAAACCCCTCAATTCTACCTCCAACACTAACCCCAACACACCCCTAACCCTAATCCCAACTGTAGCCATAACCCTAATCACAACCCTAACCACAACCCTAATTCCAACCCTAACCCTAAGGCTATGTGCCCACATTGCGGATTCGTGTGAGATTTTTCTGCACCATTTTTGAAAAATCCACGGGTAAAAGACACTGCGTTTTACCTGCGGATTTACCGTGGATTTCCAGTGTTTTTTTGTGCGGATTTCACCTGCGGATTCCTATTGAGGAACAGGTGTAAAACGCTGCGGAATCCGCACAAAGAATTGACATGCTGTGGAAAATACAACGCAGCGTTTCCACGCGGTGTTTTCCGCACCATGGGCACAGCGGATTTGGTTTTCCATAGGTTTACATGGTACTGTAAACCTGATGGAACACTGCTGCGAATCCGCAGCGGCCAATCTGCTGCGGATCCACAGCCAAAACCGCACCGTGTGCACATAGCCTAATTCTAAAGGTATGTGCGCATGCTGCGGAAAACGCTGCGGATCCGCAGCAGTTTCCCATGAGTTTACAGTTCAATGTAAACCTATGGGAAACAAAAATCGCTGTACAAATGCTGCAGAAAAACTGCACGGAAATGCAGCGGTTTACATTCCGCAGCATGTCACTTCTTTCTGCGGATTCCGCAGCGGTTTTACAACTGCTCCAATAGAAAACCGCAGTTATAAAACCGCAGTGAAATGCGCAGAAAAACTGCCATAAATCCGCAGAAGGAAAAATCCGCAGAGGACCAGAATATGTGTGCACATATCGAAACCCTAACCCTAACCCTAATTCTAACCTTAGTGGAAAAAAAAAACATTTCTTTATTATTGTCTTTACCTATGGGGGTGACAAAGGGGGAGGGGTAATTTACTATTTTTTTTATTTTGATCACTGTGATAGATTTTATCACAGTGATCAAAATGCACATTGGAACGAATCTGCCAGCCGGCAGATTTGGCGGGCGCACTGCGCATGCGCCCGCCATTTTGGAGGATGGCGGCGCCCATGGAGAAGACGGATTGACCCCGGGAGGCTCGGTAAGTATGATTGGGTGGGGGAGAACGAAGGGGTGGATTGGAGCATAGGGGGTGGATCGGAGCATGGGGGGTGGATCGAAGCACGGGGGGTGGATCGGAGCACGGGGGTGGATCGGAGTGCAGGGGGGTTGGATCGGAGCACGGGGGGGGATTGGAGCACAAGAGCACGGGGGAAGTGGACAGGAGGACGGAGGGGAGCGGATCACTGTGTACAGGACAGATCGGTGGCTTGGGGGGCAATCGGTGGGGTGGGTTGGGGGCACATGAGTGTTTCCAGCCATGGCCGATGATATTGCAGCATCGGCCATGGCTGGATTGTAATATTTCACCAGTTTTAATAGGTGAAATATTACAAATCGCTCTGATTGGCAGTTTCACTTTCAACAGCCAATCAGAGCGATCGTAGCCACGGGGGGGGGGGGGGGGTGAAGCCTCCCCCGCTGGGCTGTACTACCACTCCCCCTGTCTCTGCAGGTAGGGTGAAATTGGAGTTAACCCTTTCACCTGATCAGCAGGGACGCAATCCCTCCATGACGCCACATAGGCGTCATGGGTCGGATTGGCACCGAAATTGGCACTTTCATGACGCCTACGTGGCGTCAAAGGTCGGGAAGGGGTTAACCAATAGAAAATTATTTTTTATATCACCTTTATGACACACGCCAACAACAGACTCAGGGTAATTATTTGTAAATAGTGACGTTTGCATATCCCAGCAGGTTTTGCGCCAGTCGTACAACTGCTAGATAAATATTAACTATTTCAGCTATAGGAGAGGAATACTATATGCTGGCACTGAGTAATATTATTTAGCTGTAAAACAAAGCGGTTTAGTATATGCTGGTATGCAGGAATATTATGTAGTGCCCCAAAAATTTGTTTAGTATATGCTGGTACTGAGTAATATTATTTGGCTCTAAAAGAAACTGGTTTGTAAATTATTATACAAGATATGAAACCCTGCCTCTCTCCCTAATCCCACAGTCTGTTCCTACACTATCCAACACAATGGAAACTAGAAGAGATCTGCAGCAAATTCTTGCAATGATAACACCCAGGAGCCTGCATTTCCCTCTCCCTAGTATTAAATCTCTCCCTACACTATCTCCACCTAACAGAGAACTAATCTTCACTCTCACTAGCTCTTAAAAGAGCTTTTTGTAATCACAAACTCTCCCTATACGCTGCTTTCGCTATTCCTACGCTCACACTACACTTACCAGTGTAGCCAGCTGTTTCTGGCTGTAATGCGCACAAGATGGCGCAGGCAGGAACTAAATATCCACTATGGAGCCGTAAGGTCAGCCAATCACAGTAATGCCACACTAAAGAGTGTGCTGGCATTGCTTTGATTGGCAAGCAAGCCCACCATGCTCATTGGCTGCAAATAAAGCACCAAACATGCTGGGCAGGTCACGCAAAAATACCGAGGTGAATAACAAATTACTCGCCAAGAAACTAACAGCCCAAATACCGTACTATTCGTGCTAGTAACGAATAGTGCCGAATGTATTCACTCATCACTAATTATTTCTGTGCATGACTAGTTTGTATTCATCAATACAGTCTTGCTGGAGCTGAAGGCACCAAATTCATTAAAAGATACACGTCACTTAATGAATTTGGCACCTCTTCTGAGTGACATGCAACTTTAGGCACCGCGCCAGAAATGCTACTCAATTCAGGGACTGAAGTATCCTTTCTGATCTACAACACACCTTTATAAATTTGACTGGTGAAAATTGCTACATCCCCGCCCTGCTACTGTTTTTCCCAGCTATGTCCATTTAGGTCAACTGATTCAAATGGCATGAAAATCCCAAAAGTTGCAAATATGTTGTGCATTTCCTCATTGTTTTCTGGAGTAAAAGTTTTAATCAAATAGCTCCTTTAACTGTGAACAATATTGCTGAGGTAGTTTGTACAGCATCTATATACACATACTGTAAAAAACTGCCATTGGACATCTAAATGAAAGTGCATTGGCTATGGTCTATAATCTGTTCAGGGGTCACTACACTGTGGGCAATTTATATGGATGCACCTAAGTAAAATGGGAATGGTTGGTGATATCAACTTCCTGTTTGTGGCACATTAGTATATGGGAGGGGAAAAACTTTTCAAGATGGGTGGTGACCATGGTGGCCATTTTGAAGTCGGCCATTTTGGCCAACTTTATTTTTTAAATGGGAAGAGGGTCATGTGACACATCAATCTTAATGAGAATTTCACAAGAAAAACAATGGTGTGCTTGGTTTTAACGTATCTTTATTCTTTAATGAGCTATTTACAAGTTTATGAACACTTATAAAACACAATAGTGTTGGATTGTCAATGCAACCCTCTTCTCCCACTCTTGACACACTGATATCAACACCACAGAAGAAATGCTGCACATCTTGTATCTTCACAGCATAGACAACTGCCTTCAGATGACCCAAAGATAAAAGTGTAAGGGGGTCAAATCGGGGGACCTTGGTGGCCATTCAACTGGCCCACGGTAACCAATCTACTTTCCAGGAAACTGTTCATGTAGGAATGCTTGGACTTGACACTTAATATGGTGCACCACCACATTATAGGTATCATATTACTTCCAATGGTGAAGACGTCGAGCAATGTACCTAGCCTTAGCTTCTGAATCTGCCCTCAGTCTGTGAAATTATCACACACTCAAAACCTAGCAACAGTCACAGATAAATCCACCAAACTACTTCTCAAATAAGAACCACCACCAACCTCCAGACATGCAGCAAAAGCTACTCTGACAATGAGTGCTAGCCAGGGCCCAGATTATATAGCACATGGGAGTGGCTAACAGTAAACAGCTGAGCCTTAATGCAGGAAAGCTTCCAGGAGCTCTCAACTGAGCAGATTAACCCTTGCACTGATAAAATAAAGTTGCACCATTTAGTATGATGATGAAGTGCTTCTAATCAATGCAAGAGTAGGAGAAATCAGGCACTGCCATCTTCTGGCTCCTTTCTGTCGCAGCAAACCCATGACAGAGAGTATTTTTATTAGGAATAACTATCATAAATTATGGATTCTGCAGAAGTCCTTGAACGTTGAAACTAGCCCTGTCAAATGAACTATACTTTTAACCCCTTCCTGACCTTTGACGCCACGTAGGCGTCATGAAAGTCGGTGCCAATCCGACCCATGACGCCTATGTGGCGTCATGGAAAGATCGCATCCGTGCAGATCGGGTGAAAGGGTTAACTCCAATTTCACCCAATCTGCAGGGACAGAGGGAGTGGTAGTACAGCCTAGGGGGGGTGGCTTCACCCCCCGTGGCTATGATCGCTCTGATTGGCTGTTGAAAGTGAAACTGGCCAATCAGAGCGATTTGTAATATTTCACCTATTATAACTGGTGAAATATTACAATCCAGCCATGGCCGATGCTGCACTATCATCGGCCATGGCTGGAAACACTGATGTGCCCCCCCACTCCACCGATCGCCCTCCCAAGCCACCGATCAGTCCTGCACACTGCCCCGCTCCCCTCCGTCCTGTGCTCCGCTCCCCCTGTGCTCTTGTCCGCTCCCCCGTGCTCCAATCTCACCCCCCGTGCTCCGATCCAACCCCCCTGCACTCCGATTCACCCCCGTGCTCCGATCCACCCCCCCGTGCTCCAATCCATCCCCCCATGCTCCGATCCACCCCCGTGCTCCGATCCACCCCCCCACGCTCCGATCCACCCCCCCATGCTCCGATCCACCCCCCGTGCTCCCCCCCACCCCTTCATACTTACCGATCCTTCCGGGGTCCGTCCGTCTTCTCCATGGGCGCCGCCATCTTCCAAACTGGCGGGCGCATGCGCAGTGCGCCCGCCGAATCTGCCGGCCGGCAGATTTGTTCCAAAGTGCATTTTGATCACTGAGATATAACCTATCACAGTGATCAAAATAAAAAAAAATAGTAAATGACCCCCCCCCCCCTTGTCACCCCCATAGATAGGGACAATAATAAAATAAAGATTTTTTTTTTCCACTAAGGTTGGGGTTAGGGTTAGGGTTAGGGTTAGGGTTTTGATATGTGCACATGTATTCTGGTCCTCTGCAGATTTTTCCGCAGCGGATTTGATAAATTCGCAGTGCTAAACCGCTGCAGATTTATGGCGGATTCACCGCGGTTTTTCTGCGCATTTCACTGCGGTTTTACAACTGCGGTTTTCTATTGGAGCAGTTGTAAAACCTCTGAGGAATCCGCAGAAAGAAGTGACATGCTGCGGAATGTAAACCGCTGTGTTTCCGTGCAGTTTTTCTGCAGCATGTGTACAGCGATATTTGTTTCCCATAGGTTTACATTGAACTGTAAACTCATGGGAAACTGCTGTGGATTCGCAGCATTTTCCGCAGCGTGTGCACATACCTTGAGAATTAGGCTATGTGCACACGGTGCGGATTTGGCTGCGGATCCGCAGCGGATTGGCCACTGTGGATTCGCAACAGTGTTCCATCACGTTTACAGTACCATGTAAACCTATGGAAAACCAAATCTGCTGTGCCCATGGTGCGGAAAATACCGCGCAGAAACGCTGCGTTGTATTTTCCGCAGCATGTTAATTCTTTGTGCAGATTCCACAGCATTTTACACCTGTTCATCAATAGGAATCCGCAGGTGAAATCCGCACAAAAAACACTGGAAATCCGCGGTAAATCCGCAGGTAAAACGCAGTGCCTTTTACCCGTGGATTTTTCAAAAATGGTGCGGAAAAATCTCACACGAATCCGCAATGTGGGCACATAGCCTTAGGGTTAGGGTTGGAATTAGGGTTGTGGTTAGGGTTGTGATTAGGGTTATGGCTACAGTTGGGATTAGGGTTTGGGGTGTGTTGGGGTTAGTGTTGGAGGTAGAATTGAGGGGTTTCCACTGTTTAGGCACATCAGGGGTCTCCAAACGCAACATGGCGCCACCATTGATTCCAGCCAATCTTGTATTCAAAAAGTCAAATGGTGCTCCTTCACTTCCGAGCCCCGATGTGTGCCCAAACAGTGGTTTACCCAAACATATGGAGTAGCAGTGTACTCAGAACAAACTGCGCAACAATTACTGGGGTCCAATTTCTCCTGTTACCCTTGTGAAAATAAAAAATTGCTTGCTAAAACATCATTTTTGAGGAAAGAAAAATGATTTTTTATTTTCACGGCTCTGCGTTATAATTGTCTGTGAAGCACTTGGGGGTTCAAAGTTCTCACAACATATCTAGAAACGTTCCTTGGGGGGTCTAGTTTCCAAAATGGGGTCACTTGTGGGGGGTTTCTACTGTTTAGGCACACCAGGAGCTCTGCAAACGCAATGTGACGCCCACAGACCATTCCATCAAAGTCTGCATTTCAAAAGTCACTACTTCCCTTCTGAGCCCCGACGTGTGCCCAAAAAGTGGTTTACCCCCACACATGGGCATCAGCGTACTAAGGAGAAACTGGACAACAACCTTTGGGGTCCAATTTCTCCTGTAACCCTTAGGAAAATAAAAAATTCTGGGCTAAAAAATTATTTTTGAGGGAAGAAAACGTATTTATTATTTTTACGGCTCTGCGTTATAAACTTCTGTGAAGCACTTGGGGGTTCAAAGTCCTCACCACATATCTAGATAAGTTCCTTTTGGGGTCTAGTTTCCAGACTGGGGTCACTTGTGGGGGGTTTCTACTGTTTAGCCACATCAGGGTCTCTGCAAACGCAACGTGATGCCCGCAGAGCATTCCATCAAAGTCTGCATTTCAAAACGTCACTACTTCACTTCCGAGCCCCGGCATGTGCCCAAACAGTAGTTTACCCCCACATATGGGGTATCACCGTACTCAGGAGAAACTGGACAACAAATATTGGGGTCAAATTTCTCCTGTTACCCTTGGGAAAATTAAAACATTCTGGGCTAAATAATTATTTTTGAGGAAAGAAAACGTATTTATTATTTTCACAGCTCTGCGTTATAAACTTCTGTGAAGTACTTGGGGGTTCAAAGTCCTCACCACACATCTAGATAAGTTCCTTTCTGGGTCTGGTTTCCAAAATGAGGTCACTTGTTGGGGGTTTCTACTGTTTAGCCACATCAGGGGCTCTGCAAACGCAACATGACGCCCGCAGACCATTCCATCAAAGTCTGCATTTCAAAATGTCACTACTTCACTTCCGAGCCCCGGCATGTGCCCAAACAGTGGTTTACCCCCACATATGGGGTATCAGCGTACTCAGGAGAAACTGGACAACAACTTTCGGGGTCAAATTTCTCCTGCTACCCTTGGGAAAATAAAAAATTGCGGGCTAAAAATCTTTTTTGAGAAAATAATTTTTTTTTTATTTTCACTGCTCTGCGTTATAAACTTCTGTGAAGCAGTTGGGTGTTCAAAGTGCTCACCACACATCTAGATTAGTTCCTTTGGGGGTCTAGTTTCCAAAATGGGGTCATTTGTGGGGTACCTCCAATGTTTAGGCACACAGGGGCTCTCCCAACGTGACATGGTGTCCGCTAATGAGTGGAGCTAATTTTCCATTTAAAAAGCCAAATGGCATGCCTTCCCTTCCGAGCCCTGCCGTGCGCCCAAACAGTGGTTTACCCCCACATATGGGATATCCGCTTACTCAGGACAAATTGGACAACAGCTTTCGTGGTTCAGTTTCTCCTTTTACCATTGGGAAAATAAAAAAAATTGTTGCTAAATGATCATTTTTGTGACTAAAAAGTTAAATGTTCATTTTTTCCTTCCATATTGCTTCTGCTGCTGTGAAGCACCTGAAGGGTTAATAAACTTCTTGAATGTGGTTTTGAGCACCTTGAGGGGTGCAGTTTTTAGAATGGTGTCACTTTTGGGTATTTTCACCCATATAGACCCCTCAAACTGACTTCAAATGTGAGGTGGTCCCTAAAAAAAACGGTTTTGTAAATTTCGTTGTAAAAATGAGAAATCGCTGGTCAAATTTTAACCCTTATAACTTCCTAGCAAAAAAAAATTTTGTTTCCAAAATTGTGCTGATGTAAAGTATACATGTGGGAAATGTTATTTATTAACTATTTTGTGTCACATAACTCTCTGGTTTAACAGAATAAAAATTTTCAAAATTTTCGCCAAATTTCAATTTTTATCACAAATAAACGCAGAATTTATTGACCTAAATTTACCACTATCATGAAGCCCAATATGTCACGAAAAAACATTCTCAGAACCGCTAGGATCCGTTGAAGCATTCCCGAGTTATTACCTCATAAAGGGACACTGGTCAAAATTGCAAAAAACGGCCAGGTCATTAAGGTCAAAATAGGCTGGGTCATGAATGGGTTAAAAACAAAGGAAACCATTAAGACAAAGACACCTCTATACAAGATACACTGAAGCTAATACTAAAATACAAAATTATCAAAGCTATATAAATTGTCTAAATGATGATAAAAGCAAATAAAATATAAATATTTACCAAGGAATGAAGAAAAAATAAAGTGGCACCGCTCTGCTTTCCGGCCGCTGTGCTCACAGTCAGTGCAGGAAGCAGAGCGCCGAGGACAGACAGCGGTAGGTAAGTATGTAGCGTTTGTTTTTTTACTTTAACGATGGTAACCAGGGTAAACATCGGGTTACTAAGCGCGTCCCTGCGCTTAGTAACCCGATGTTTACCCTGGTTACCCGGGGACTTCGGCATCGTTGAAGACAGTTTCAACGATGCCGAAGTCTTTCCCCTGATCGTTGGTCGCTGGAGAGAGCTGTCTGTGTGACAGCTCTCCAGCGACCAAACAGCGACGCTGCAGCGATCCGGATCGTTGTCGGTATCGCTGCAGCATCGCTAAGTGTGACGGGGGCTTTAATGTGATGATGGAGATATTGGCATTTCCCTGTTTTTGCAAATGCAACATCAAGAAAGTTTATTTTATTGCCTGCTACCTTAACGGGTTTTATGTGCTTCACAACATGCACCATACATGTAAGGTACAAGTTAGAAGCGGGTGCATGGAGCATGGGGTGAGCTTTCCATATATGTGGCAGGTAATAGTTGTGTGTTACAACCAGGATCTGCCTCTATCAATTGTGGGTAGCGTGAAGTTCCGCCCCAATTGCTAACCTATTAAATGCCGCTGTCAATGGGGATATGGGGACTACTTTCCATCTTTTTATTATACAATATAATGCTAATGTGTATTGCAGTGTTGAATACCCTACATTGATGTTTATTGTAAATACTGTATTTTAATGAGTGGGTTTGGCTTCGGTAGTGATTGCTGTATGTGTGTTATGTATGTTTCTGTGTATACTTGATAAAGACTTAAGCCAGGTCACAACATTATTATATGATGGCAGAATAAACTTCGACACTTGAAATGTATCACCCTGGACTGGACGCAGTTTATTTGCTTTTATGATGTTAAGGCAGTGGTCACACTTGTGTAAAATATGAACGTGTACTATGCGAGAAAATAGCATAGCACTCGGACCAGTGTTAATTTATGGGGCAGATCACATCTGCGATTATTTTCTCATGCCGAATCAGCATGCGAGAACAATCACAGCATTCTGCAATTGGCATCGAGACGTGGCCGAGTCTAGGCTCCCTCGCACCCATATAAGTCTGTTGGTGTGAGTGACACAACGCACATCACTCGGATATCATCTGAGTGCTGTGTGATATACGCAGGCAGTGGAGGAGATGGAGAAATTACTTTCTCCACCTCCTCCGCAGCTGTGCTCCGATTCTCTCTGTGCGAGAGGCTCAGAGCACAGTAGCATCACACTCGGTTCCCGCTCACAGCAGAGCAGGAGCCGAGGGTCATTAGCATATCGCATCGGATGCCATAGGCTAGTGTGACCCCCGGCCTAACCCTCCAAGGAGGTTCCTTACAATTTGTGAACGAGCGTCCAACATAGTGAGCGCCGTAAGTCTTCCCTTTTTGACTCTGATCATTCATTTTGTCATGATCAATAACTACAACAGAACACTTTAAGTTTCAGTTCTTGAGAAATAATTTATAGTTAACAATAAATAGGATTATGCTTGGAAAAATGGCAACAACTGAATAGAAAATTATTCATATATCCAGCACAGGGTCCCATGACTCAAATAGCACAGGACTTGGTTGTCACAGCAAAAAAGTGCAATTCAGCACCTAAATTAACATCTATTCATTAATGTCTTGTATGATGGTCTCTTAGTCTTTTTAAATGGGTCAACCCTCCTCAGTTATCAAAATGGTGGGTTGTGGGTCATTGAAAAATTTACTGTATACCATACTTCTTTAAATAGACAATTAGCAAACTGTGGTAGCTAGATTCTAATATAGTAATATATATGTTTTGGTTGAAATCCTGTGTAAGTTATATGTTGCCCACTTATATGTGTGCAATTTGAAGAATAGTATAATTCATTTTATTCCAGACAATGCATTGCATTTATAATGACCCCGATCATGGAAATGTATGTTGCAAATCTGTCAGGAAGTGACAGCTGAGGATTTTCCAAGTGACTGTTATCTGAATAATTGTTCACAACAGTATTGCTAGTTTACCTGCAGAATACATTAAGACGGGAGGGATTAACCTAGGAGCTGACATTGATTACTTTAAGCTTATATATACTATAGTAGGTTATCAACATGTGAATCTTTGGGAATTCATAATTGTGCTGCATATAAAAAGTCTACAAGATGAATTTCATAGGGATCGGAAATCTGTCAGACATCTTTTGCAATTGAATTCAGTTCCTGCTTATTTGGCGAACTCTTACAGAGCAGACTATTTAGTAAAAGTTTTATATTACAAAGGGTTGCACCAAAATGTTAAAGCAATGTTATTTTACAGCTTTGAGTGCTTTCATTTTTATATTTCACATTATCTTTCAACAGTGTAATTTATTTCATTGTGATAAGAACTATATGGTCAAAGAGCAAGGCACATGCAGTTATCATTTCCAACTGCACTGGTGAGTCTTTCATCTTATGTTTCCCTTTTGTAAATAGTTTTATGATAAAAATCACTGTGATTAGATTTAGATTACATAAATGGTACTCCGCTTACTGCAGATTAAAGGGGTTTTGTAAGTGTAGAAGATGTGCCTGCTTTGTTTCAGCAATAGAGCCATTATTGCCATATTTTTCTAATGTCACATAATTCCATTAATAACACAATGGGTTTAGATCACATCACTTTTTTCCATATTTTATTTGGTCTCTAAAGTATGTGATCTGTAAGTTGTGGTTTTTTTTTAGCATTCTGTGCACATTTCCCCATAATGTCAAGCTAAATAAATAATTGAATAAATTGCTGGAGATGTATTGAAATATAAAAATAATGAAATATTACATTTATATATTTATTCAAAATATATACAGTGGGAATGGAAAGTACCCAGACCCCTTTAAATTTTAACTCTTTGTTTCATTGCAGCCATTTGGTAAATTCAAAAAAATTCATTTTTTCTCATTAATGTACACTCTGCACCCAATCTTGACTGAAAAAAATGAAATGTAGAAATTTTTGCAAATTTATTAAAAAAGAAAATCTGAAATATTACATGATCATAAGTATTGAGACCCTTTGCTCAGACACTCATATTTAAGTCACATGCTGTCAATTTCCTTGAATTCCTCCTTGAGTTGGTTCTACTCCTTCATTGTAATCCAGCTGTGTTTAATTAAACTGATAGGACTTGATTTGGAAAAGTCCACTCCAGACCTGTCTATATAAAACCTCACAGCTCACAGTGCATGACAGACCAAGTGAGAATCATGAGGTCAAAGGAACTGGCCAAGGAGCTCAGAAAGTTGGTTACACAGATCTGAAATGAGGGGGAATGGATACGTGTTTCTCATGGTAATCTTGTTGAGCTCCCGAAAGTCGAGGCTTGGCCGAAAACCACCATCTTTTTCCTTAAAGGATCACTGTCACTTGGATTTGGAGGGAACAATCTTCAGCCATGGAGGAGGGGTTTTGGGGTTTTTGATTCACCCTTTCCTTACCCGCTGGCTGCATGCTGGCTGCAATATTGGATTGAAGTTCATTCTCTGTCCTCCATAGTACACGCCTGCGCAAGGTATCACTGACAAGGATCCCCAAAGGCGGGTAAATATAGCCCTCCCCAAACCAAAAGGAGGCCGTGCAAAATTAACCCCGAGAGGATAGGAAAGGGAACCCTGTCCACAACCATGACAACACTTGTGTCAGGTCATATCAGCGAAAAGGTGCTTTAAAAAGACTTGTCATGAAGGGGTTTGATAATTCAGAAATTACAGTACTCATTCAGGGAAAGCACTTGTTGTATTAATTGTGTTCGGCTATTTAAATTTTTGTTTTTATTTTTTTTGCAAACAGAAAGTTTAAGGGGATTTAATCATTTAAATTGCAAGTGAATTAGAGTCAATTATAATAGAAAAAAACTTGTCATATGGGGAAACTTAATCTGACAATCTTTCAGAAAAATATGTGCTGTAAATCTATAAGACATTTCTTGTCTTTTCATGTCATTTGTGGTTTAAATAGTGGTTCCTTTTTAATACCTGACAATGCTGTTAATCAGCACTGCAACATTTTACTTTGAAAATCATGGAGGAAAAAAAGCTGGTGTGGAATAGTGCTAAATATTTTCCACCATTGTAACAAAGCAATATTATCAATTGGTTCAGCATCACAAGGGGATCATTTTAACTAGCTGTCATTTTCAACCTTTAAATTCCAATTATTCATTTAATATTGCTATTTTATTCAGTAAGTTTCATGTCACTTCTTTGTCCTTTTTTAACCTTTTCCAGACAAATAACATAGTAGTATATCGCATATTGGTGCTGGCACCATACATGAAAGATGCGAGCTACGATTCTCATTCCCTTGAAGGGCTTGATCAAATGATCGTATAAGACTAGGTTCACATGAATGTGTGCAAAATTGTTCTTTTTTTTTCCAGAAACAATGGTGGTTTTTCATCTGTATTGTCTTCTGTATGCAATCTGTATACCATCCGTGTCTGTTTTTTACCACCATATATAATTCGCATATCCATTTTCTAAATTGATATGGCATCCATTTTTTTACAAGAAAAATTGAATAATTAATAATCAAATACAGTTTCTTATCTATATAATTGTATATTGTTCCTATGAAAAGCACATGACGCATTGATGGTAACATGTGATCCGTTTTTTTATGCAGCCATTGAGTTAGAATCAGCGAATTTATGCCACATTTGTTGAGTCTGCCAATAATTTTTTGGAAATATGAACACTCCTGGTTGGGTGTCCATCTGCTGGATTGGATGTAGTGGAAGACCTGTCGGTCACTGTTATACAATTTCTACTTTGGTGAAATTGATGCCACTTCAGTGGTGTAAGACCCTCATTTGTTTAAATGTCACCACTCCTAGTTGGGTGTCCATCTTTTGGATTGTGTGTAGTGAAAGACCTGTCAGTCCCTATTATACTATCTATACTGTTGTAAAATTGATGTGACTTTGGTGTTGTCTGCCAATAATTTTTGGAAATGTGAACACCCTGGTTGGGTCTCCTTCATGGGTGTTGCCTGTATCAATAGGCCTCCGAAACCATCAGGCCTCCACTTCCTTGGACTCAACTACCCGTGTTACTATCCTTAAATTTTTCTGAAAATGGTAATCTACAAAACTGATACTTGTGCCACTTTAGTGTGGCTCAGCATGAAAGCAGGTTCAGGTGTTACATGTGGTATCAGGACTCCCAGGAAAGAAGGCCTGCACCGATCCCTCACCCATCTCATCTTACTGTGATGTTCAATTGAAAGCTGTAAAAGCTGTCCCAGACCCAGATACCTTATGTCTGGCTGATTGCTGCAGTGCCAATATACAATTTGTACTGAGGGTGAATTGATGCCACTTTCCTGGTGCCTGTCCTTCATTTGATGTGTTTTGACAGCATTTGGAGCCGTTACAGTGCCTTGTGAAAGTATTCGGCTCCCTGGAACTTTTCAACCTTTTCCCACATATTATCCTTCAAACATAAAGATCCCAAATGTAAATTTTTGGTGAAGAATCAACAACAAGTGGAACACAATTGTGAAGTTGAACAGATTCTCGATTGGACTGAGGTCTGGACTTTGACTTGGCCATTCTAACACCTGGATATGTTTATTTGTGAACCATTCCATTGTAGATTTAGCTTTATGTTTGGGATCATTGTCTTGTTGGAAGACAAATCTCCGTCCCAGTCTCAAGTTTTTGCAGACTCCAACAGGTTTTCTTCAAGAATGGTCCGGTATTTGGCTCCATCCATCTTCCCATCAATTTTAACTATCTTCCCTGTCCCTGCTGAAGAAAAGCAGGCCCAAACCATGATGCTGCCACCACCATGTTTAACAGTGGGATGGTGTGTTCAGGGTGATGAGCTGTGTTGCCTTTATGCCAAACATATCGTTTGGCATTGTTGCCAAAAAGTTCAATTTTGGCTTCATCTGACCAGAGCACCTTCCTTCACATGTTTGGTGTGTCTCCCAGGTGGCTTGTTGCAAACTTTAAACAACACTTTTTGTGGATATCTTTGAGAAATGGCTTTCTTCTTGCCACTCTTCCATAAAGGCCAGATTTGTGCAGTGTATGACTGATTGTTGTCCTATGGACAGACTGTCCCACCTCAACTGTAGATCTCTGCCGTTCATCCAGAGTGATCATAGGCCTCTTGTCTGCATCTCTGATCAGTCTTCTCCTTGTCTGAGATGAAAGTTTAGAAGGACAGCTGGGTCTTGGTAGATTTGCAGTGGTGTGATACTCCTTCCATTTCAATATGATCAGTTGCACAGTGCTCCTTGGGATTTTTAAAGTTTTGGAAATCATTTTGTATACAAATCCAGCTTTAAACTTCTCCACAACAGTATCACAGACCTGCCTGTTGTGTTCCTTGGTCTTCATGATGCTCTCTGTGCTTCACACAGAACCCTGAGACTATCACAAAGCAGGTGCATTTATACGGAAACTTGATTACACACAAGTGGATTATAGTTATCATCATTAGGCATTTAGGGCAACTTTTGATCATTCCGAGATCCACAGTGAACTTCTGGAGTGAGTTTGCTGCATTGAAAATAAAGGGGCCGAATAATATTGCACGCTCCACTTTTCAGTTTTTGAATTTCCACAAAAATGTAAAATAACTAATACATTTCGCTCAACTTCACAATTGTGTTCCACTTGTTAATTCTTCACCAAAAATTTACATTTGGTATCTATATGTTTGAAGCATGCATGATAAGTGGGAAAAGGTTGAAAATTTCCTGGGATCCTAATACTTTTGCAAGGCACTGTATATGGTGTTGTGCATGCGTTTGTTTTTGCCTCCCATTGACATGAATGGCGTTCGATTATGTTCGGCGAATATTCAGCGTATTACTAGGCGAATATTTCAAATTCAGCGATCGTAATCCAAACCATACATTGAAATATTTGTTCATCTCTATTAGCATTTGGTGAACATGGTAAAAAAAAATCAAAAAACAGTTGCACTTTTTTTGCAATTTCACCGCACTTGGATTTTTTTTTCCCGCTTTTGAGTATACGATATAGTAAAATCAAAGCTGTTGTTCAAAAGTACAACTCATCTAGCAAAAAATAAGCCTTCACATGGCCATATTGATGGAAAAATAAAAAGTAGTGGTTCTAGGAAGAAGGGGAGCGAAAAACAGAAACGCAAAAACGAAAAAGGACTCTTAGGTGTAATACGATGGAAAACTTGGGTCCTATTGTTTTCAAGCCATCATTTATCACCACTCATTCATAGCACAGTTAAGTTGATGGATACATGTAGGAACATCTCTTTTTAACCACTTAGATGCCATTGTCAGCACTAACCATTGATCCTAATGAGATAAGTGGACAGAATTAGAGTTTCCCATAACCCCTACTATTTCTGCAAAAGATGGATTGTGTTACAACTATCTCCCACATGAAAACATGCCAGGAACACAGCTAGCATAGATGAGGGAAACCACCAAGACGTTAAGGTATGGTTTCTCCTTAAGGATAGGTAGCTTGTCGTGTTTATGGCAGTGGATGTTTGGAATACATTTAATGGTTCATACCAGTGATCACATTTTTAAGTAGACCAAATCATAACCTTCCTGAAATTAGAATTACCATGAAATTTCAAGTCTGAGAGAGACTGGAAAGTTTCTGTATAAAAACAGTATTTAACAACCTTTGGAACCCTAATGAATATAATTAATTTTACAGATGCGTCTCACGAAATTGCAGAGGCATCATAGCTATCTGGCACATCTCAGAACTTCAAACTCCACCGAATTAATTTACCATGGACCCTTATTAGCATAATATACTAAAAAGGTACAAAGTTCACTGTACAACAAGTTAAAGCATGAGACGTAAATAATATATACATTTCAATATGCTTGTCCATGTGTGGGTAGGATGCACACTCAACTCATTTCACAACAATAGCAAATCATAAAACTCACCGGTCCTGTAGTCAGAAGTTCCTTTATTCAAATGTGTAGAAAAAACATCTTCATGGCTCAGGGAAACAGGGCAGTGAGAGGAGTGTGCAGAAGGAGACGACGGCCGTTTCACGCTTGAAACAGCGCATCTACGGGTCGCATTTCACAACAATGTCGCTTCATCAGGAAGGGTAGTGTATAGAAAGCAGGTTGACGTTATAAAGTGGATAAAGAAATGAGGAGGGATATGTAGTGCCCAGCTGTCTTATGTGCACCTCTGCCATGATACCGTGACGCTAAGGAAGAAGTGTACAGTGCTTGCATCACACAGTTACGTCTCGGCCAACAACAATATGCTGTCTGCTACCAAGGAATCTCAGCACAATATCGACATATCTTTACAGTGGTAGAGCAGCACATTCCTGGTTTATATTGTTACTAGATTAGAAAAGAAATACTATTAATTCACCCTCCCTTGGTGTGTAGTGGTTTAGTTCTCTATCCCCTAGTGTTTAGTAGTTTAGTTCTCCAACCCCTGTTGTTGTTTAGTAGTTTAGTTCTCCACCTCCTAGCACCCTGCAAGTCTTGAAGATTCCAAGACTTGTGAAGCAGGCCCTTCCTCGCCTGCCCCCACAGCCACCAGAGTCAGCGAATTCCCAGTCACAGAGATGTAACACCCCTGCTTGCTCATTCATGTGTGAGTGATGAAATGTACCCTGGCAGACATAGATTTATTCAAGGAATGGGTGGTGTCTTCACATGCTGGTGTAGCACAGGCACTTCTTTCTTAGAGAAGTAATCATTACTGGGTAACTGGTACAAGGGGACTGTGACTGCCATCAGCTTTTGGAAAACATCTGTATATACCAGGTGGAAAAGGTAGTATTTCCATGGCCAACAGATTAGAGATGGTGAAGTTCAAGCTCTTAGCTTTGGCATGTGAAGGAGGAAACTTTATTTATGTGATCACAACTGCAGGACTGAGGGCTGACTGCTGTGCTGAAACAGGGTGGAGTAACATAGTAACATAGTAACATAGTTAGTAAGGCCGAAAAAAGACATTTGTCCATCCAGTTCAGCCTATATTCCATCATAATAAATCCCCAGATCTACGTCCTTCTACAGAACCTAATAATTGTATGATACAATATTGTTCTGCTCCAGGAAGACATCCAGGCCTCTCTTGAACCCCTCGACTGAGTTCGCCATCACCACCTCCTTAGGCAAGCAATTCCAGATTCTCACTGCCCTAACAGTAAAGAATCCTCTTCTATGTTGGTGGAAAAACCTTCTCTCCTCCAGACGCAAAGAATGCCCCCTTGTGTCCGTCACCTTACTTGGTATAAACAGATCCTCAGCGAGATATTTGTATTGTCCCCTTATATACTTATACATGGTTATTAGATCGCCCCTCAGTCGTCTTTTTTCTAGACTAAATAATCCTAATTTCGCTAATCTATCTGGGTATTGTAGTTCTCCCATCCCCTTTATTAATTTTGTTGCCCTCCTTTGTACTCTCTCTAGTTCCATTATATCCTTCCTGAGCACCGGTGCCCAAAACTGGACACAGTACTCCATGTGCGGTCTAACTAGGGATTTGTACAGAGGCAATATAATGCTCTCATCATGTGTATCCAGACCTCTTTTAATGCACCCCATGATCCTGTTTGCCTTGGCAGCTGCTGCCTGGCACTGGCTGCTCCAGGTAAGTTTATCATTAACTAGGATCCCCAAGTCCTTCTCCCTGTCAGATTTACCCAGTGGTTTCCCATTCAGTGTGTAATGGTGATATTGATTCCTTCTTCCCATGTGTATAACCTTACATTTATCATTGTTAAACCTCATCTGCCACCTTTCAGCCCAAGTTTCCAACTTATCCAGATCCATCTGTAGCAGAATACTATCTTCTCTTGTATTAACTGCTTTACATAGTTTTGTATCATCTGCAAATATCGATATTTTACTGTGTAAACCTTCTACCAGATCATTAATGAATATGTTGAAGAGAACAGGTCCCAATACTGACCCCTGCGGTACCCCACTGGTCACAGCGACCCAGTTAGAGACTATACCATTTATAACCACCCTCTGCTTTCTATCACTAAGCCAGTTACTAACCCATTTACACACATTTTCCCCCAGACCAAGCATTCTCATTTTGTGTACCAACCTCTTGTGCGGCACGGTATCAAACGCTTTGGAAAAATCGAGATATACCACATCCAATGACTCACCGTGGTCCAGCCTATAGCTTACCTCTTCATAAAAACTGATTAGATTGGTTTGACAGGAGCGATTTCTCATAAACCCATGCTGATATGTAGTTAAACAGTTATTCTCATTGAGATAATCCAGAATAACATCCCTCAGAAACCCTTCAAATATTTTACCAACAATAGAGGTTAGACTTACTGGCCTATAATTTCCAGGTTCACTTTTAGAGCCCTTTTTGAATATTGGTACCACATTTGCTATGCGCCAGTCCTGCGGAACAGACCCTGTCGCTATAGAGTCCCTAAAAATAAGAAATAATGGTTTATCTATTACATTACTTAGTTCTCTTAGTACTCGTGGGTGTATGCCATCCGGACCCGGAGATTTATCTATTTTAATCTTATTTAGCCGGTTTCGCACCTCTTCTTGGGTTAGATTGGTGACCCTTAATATAGGGTTTTCATTGTTTCTTGGGATTTCACCTAGCATTTCATTTTCCACCGTGAATACCGTGGAGAAGAAGGTGTTTAATATGTTAGCTTTTTCCTCGTCATCTACAACCATTCTTTCCTCACTATTTTTTAAAGGGCCTACATTTTCAGTTTTTATTCTTTTACTATTGATATAGTTGAAGAACAGTTTGGGATTAGTTTTACTCTCCTTAGCAATGTGCTTCTCTGTTTCCTTTTTGGCAGCTTTAATTAGTTTTTAGATAAAGTATTTTTCTCCCTATAGTTTTTTAGAGCTTCAATGGTGCTATCCTGCTTTAGTAGTGCAAATGCTTTCTTTTTACTGTTAATTGCCTGTCTTACCTCTTTGTTTAGCCACATTGGGTTTTTCCTATTTCTAGTCCTTTTATTCCCACAAGGTATAAACCGCTTACAGTGCCTATTTAGGATGTTCTTAAACATTTCCCATTTATTATCTGTATTCTTATTTCTGAGGATATTGTCCCAGTCTACCAGATTAAGGGCATCTCTAAGCTGGTCAAACTTTGCCTTCCTAAAGTTCAGTGTTTTTGTGACTCCCTGACAAGTCCCCCTAGTGAAAGACAGGTGAAACTGCACAATATTGTGGTCGCTATTTCCTAGATGCCCAACCACCTGCAGATTTGTTATTCTGTCAGGTCTATTAGATAGTATTAGGTCTAAAAGTGCTGCTCCTCTGGTTGGATTCTGCACCAATTGTGAAAGATAATTTTTCTTGGTTATTAGCAGAAACCTGTTGCCTTTATGGGTTTCACAGGTTTCTGTTTCCCAGTTAATATCCGGGTAGTTAAAGTCCCCCATAACCAGGACCTCATTATGGGCTGCAGCTTCATCTATCTGCTTTAGAAGTAGACTTTCCATGGTTTCTGTTATATTTGGGGGTTTGTAACAGACCCCAATGAGAATTTTGTTACCATTTTTCCCTCCATGAATTTCGACCCATATGGACTCGACATCCTCATTTCCTTCGCTAATATCCTCCCTTAAAGTGGACTTTAGACAAGACTTTACATAGAGACAAACCCCTCCTCCTCTCCGATTTTTACGATCCTTTCTAAACAGACTGTAACCCTGTAAGTTAACTGCCCAGTCACTAGCGCGAACACGACAAATTGCTTCTCTGTGTATGAGGTGCAAGCTAAGATCTTATGGTGGATTGAGAAAGATGTTATGTGCTCAGTTTCTGAGATCAGTCAAAAACAGCAGGCATGTCCACTTTTTCTGTACCTTATCTACAAGGCGTAGATGAGGGCGTCCGGCAATCTAGCTGCCTTGAAGGAACCTTGGACTCTGAACTCTCCTTCAAAACACATATCCATCCCCTTTCCACTTCCTGCAGACTACAATTCAAAAATATATCCTGGATCCGGACATTCCTTAATCGAGAATCTTCAAAAACCCTAGTCCATGCACTCATCATCTCCTGCCTCAACTACTGAAACTTCCTGCTTTGTGGCATCCCTTCTAACAGTCTTGCACTCCTCCAATCTTTCCTAAACTCTGCTTCCAGATGAATCCACCTATCCTCCGCCTCTCCTCTCTTTCAATCTCTTCACGTATTTCCCATTACCTAGAGACTCCAGTTCAGATAGCATTCAAAGCTATCCACAACATGTCTCCTTCATATATCTGTGACGTAGTCTCCTGGTACTTACCTGCATGCAACCTTTGATCCTCATAAGATTTCCTTCTCCCACTCCCCTCTTATCTCCTCTTCCCACAATCGCATACATTTCTCCCGTGCATCCCCTCTACTCTGAAACTCTACCCCAACATATCAAACTCTCGCCTACCTTTGAAACCTTCAAAAGGAACATGAAGAAACACCTCTTCTGACAAGCTTACAACCTATAATAACCATCATTCCACCATACCAGTGCACGACCAGCTCTACCTTCACCTACTGTATCTTCACCCTCACCTTGTAGACTGTGAGCCCTCACGGGCAGGGTCCTCTCTCCTCCTGTACCAGTCAGTGACTTGTATGATTTAAGATTATTGTACATTTTATTATGTTACCTTTTTCACATATAAAGCACCATGGAATAAGTGGCTCTATAACTATAAATAATAATAATATTAATAATACTGCTGTGCAGATGCCAAAGAAAGGGAGTCGAATAGCCCATCCATTAGCAGAAGTGGTCACAATGCTGCACATTTATACTATTTCTACTCTGGGGAAATTGATGCCACTTTAGTGTTTTGTTGCAATAATTTATTGCAATGTGAAGACTCCAAGTTGGGTCTCCATCTAGTGGGTTACCTTTAATGAAAGGGGTATCAGAGCCCCATTATACTATTTCTACTTTGGGGAAATTGATATCACTTTAGTGATGTCTGCCCATAATTTATAGAAATGTTTAGACTCCAAGTTGGGTCTCCTTCATGTGTGTTGCCTGTAGCAGTAGAGCTCCCAGACCAGCAGGCCTGCACTTGCTTTCAGTCAACTACCTGTGTTACTATCCTTACATTTTTCTACCAATAGTAATTTACGAAAATGATGCTTGTGGCACCTGAGTGTGGCTGAGCAGAAAAGCAGTTTGAGCTGTTGCATGAGGTGGTCCCTCACCTACCTCTTAATTTGAACTTGAATTTCAAGCTGTAAATGCTGGCCCTGATCCTGGCTCATAAAAGGGCCCCTATCTGACTCAAGCTGTGCCATTATAACATTTTTACTGTGAGCCAATTTATGCCAATTTTCTTGGTGTCTGCTCCTAATTTTTGGAAATGTTTGGACTGCAAGTTGGGTCTCCTTCATGTGCGTTGCCTGAATTTGGCAGGTCTCTCAGAGCATTAGGCCTACACTGGTCACTCATCCATCTGTTACTGATACTGTTACTGATCAATCTTTAAGCTAGAAATGCTGATCCAAGCCCTGTCCCATCCCAGTACAATTATTACTTTGTAATCTGGATCCATTTTTGCCACTTTTCCTGGTGTCTGAACCAAATTTAAGTTGATTTGACAGCTTTTGGCACTTCTGAAGGTGTTGATATGTGTTTGGCTTTGCCTCCCATTAAATTCAATGGGGTTCGGATATGTTCGACGAACTCTTCGGTGAACACTGGGACGTTTGCCAATCGGAACTGAACTGAACCTTGAAAGGTTGCAGGCAATGCAAGATGGATTCTTGTTTATCATTGAGCAAGAGGAGGCTACAGTGAACAGCTGTAGAGGTAACTCCTATCACACTATAACTGTTCATTGTTGCTGCTGTGAGCTCTCTGTGAAAGAAATGAAAAACTCAGATTAACCCTTTACAGGTAGATGTTTCTGTCTCTTATAGATTAAATTGTTTTATATATAAGCAATGATGTCTTCTTCTTGCAGATTAACCCTTAAAAGTAGGTATGTTCTCCTTTAGCTAGCCTGCACAATTCACAGTAATATCTTAATACTGTAGATGTCTGATAAATACCAATATTCTGTATGAAGTAAAGGCATCTGGTGGAAGGAGAAGAAAATGTTAATCTGTTTATCCTGAATCATGCAAGATGTGAAAACAAGTTCCCTTTACTATTGTAAAGATGCATAGAACCACATCCTCCCACTTCAACGTTGGTACTTCCCAATAAAGAGAATCTCATCTGATTTTGCGCTCACTTTGATAAATAAGAATAATACCTGCCTCACCTAAAAACCAATAGAAGTTATCTGATTTACTGATAACATTGTTCTTTGAATGAAAAGTGAGCCCTTACTCCTTTTATCTGAACTGTTAAATTATGTGCTACTGTGTTTCCTCTGAATTGTATTGTGCCACCATATAAATAAATACTCTTATTAAATTATTATTTGCGAAAAGTCTTCTAATTTTATTACCTCTTTAAAAATTTCTCTACACAACACATACAGTGCCTTGAAAAAGTATATATACCTTGTTAACTTTTCCACATTTTTTTCATGTTACACCTGCAAATTTAAATGTAAGTGTTTGCGAAGTGTAAAAGAAAGGATTAATGATTTTCTATTTTTTTTTTAATATAAATCTGAAAATTGTGATGTGTTTGCGTTCAGCCCCCTTCAGTCAATACTTTCACTGGAATTACTGCTGCAAGTCTTTTGGGGTATGTCTGTACCAGCTTTGTACATCTAGACTCTAGAATCTAGAGGATTACATTTTTGCCCATTCTTCTTTTCAAACTAAATCTAGCTCTGTGAGTTTGTATGTGGAGCATCATTGAAAAGCAATTTTCAAGTCTTGCCACGGATTCTCCATGGGACTTAGATCTGAACTTTTACTAGGTCATTCACTCACATGAATATGCATTAATCGATGATGTTCAGTGTTTGTGCTCCGCCACACGTAGCATTTTGCATTCAGCTCAAAAAAGTACTAATTTAATCTCATCTGACCAGAGCACCTTCTTCCACATACTAGCTGTGTCCCCTACATGGCTTTTTGCAAACTGTAAACGGGACTTCTTAGAGTGTGCTTTCAAAAATAAATTTTATCTTAAGGCAAGATTTGTGGAATAAACAATTAATAGTTGTCCTGTGGACATATTCTCCCATCTGAGCTGCAGCTACTTCATAATGGCCATGGGCCTCTTGGCTGATTCTCTAACTAGTGCTCTCCTTGCTTTGAATGTTAAATTATGTGGACAGCCATGTCTTGGTAGTTTTGTAGCTGTGCCATACTCCTTCCATTTTTGGACCACGGATTGAACAGTGCTCTATGATATTTTCAGAGCTTGGGCTATTTTTAACCCTGCTTTACTGTTATCCACAGCTTTATCCTTGACATGTCTGGTGTGTTCCTTGTTTTATGATGCTGTTTGATCTCTAATGTTCTCAAACAAGCCTTTGAGTACTTCACAGAACAGCTGTAGTTACAGTGGGGGAAACAAGTATTTAATCCCTTGCTGATTTCGTAAGTTTGCTCACTGACAAAGACATGAACAGTCTATAATTTTAATGGTAGGCTAAATTTAACATTGAGAGATAGAATATCAAAAGTAAAATCCAGAAAATCACATTGTAGAAATTATATTAATTCATTTGCATTTTGCAGTGAGAAATAAGTATTTGATCCCACTCGTAAACAAGACTTGATACTTTGTGGCAAAACCCTTGTTGGCAAGCATAGCAGCCAGACTTTTTTTGCAGTGTATGATGAGGTTTGCGCACATCAGGAGGAATTTTGGTCCACTCCACTTTGCAGATCATTAAGATTGTGAGGTTGTTGCTTGGCAACTCGGAGCTTCAACTTCCTCCATAAGTTTCCTCTGGGATTAAGGTCTGGAGACTGGTTAGGCTACTCCATGACCTTAATGTTCTTCTTTATGATCCACTCCTTTTTTGCCTTGACTGTATGTTTTGGGTCATTGTCTTGCTGGAAGACCCAGCCACTACCCATTTTTAATGTCCTGGCGGAGGGAAGGAAGTTGTCATTCGAGGATTTTACAGTATATTCCTCCACCCATTCTCCCATTGATGTGGTGAAGTAGTCCTGTGCCCTTAGCAGAGAAAGAACTCAAAAACATAATGTTTCCACCTCCATGCTTGATAGTGGGGATGGTGTTGTTTGGGTCATAGGCAGCATTTCTCTTCCTCCAAACATGGCGAGTTGAGTTAATGCCAAAGACCTCAATTTTTGTCTCATCTGACAACAGCACCTTCTCCAAATCACTCACAGAATCATCCAGGTGTTCTTTGGCAAACTTCAGACAATCCAGCACATGTGCCTTGTCATCTTGAGCAGGGGGGATCTTGCGGGCACTGCAGGATTTTAAACCTTTTACAGCGTAATGTGTTACCACTGGTTTTCTTCATGACTGTGGTCCCAGCTGCCTTGAGATCTTTAACAAGTTCCCCCCAGGATAGTTTTAGGCTGATCTCTCACCTTCCTCACGCCATCGCCAGAGCCGCCGCCTCGCCCCTACCTTCTATCTCTTCCCCACTATCCCATAGAATGTAAGTCCGCAAGGACAGGGTCCTCTCCCCTCTGTACCAGTCTGTCAATGTAAACCTGCTTACTGTAATCGATATCTATAACCCTGTATGTAACTCCTTTCTCATGTACAGCACCATGGAATTAATGGTGCTATATAAATAAATAATAATAATAATAATGATCAAGTATACCTCATGAGGTGAGATTTTGCATGGTGCCCCAGATCGATGTCGATTGACAGTCATTTTGCATTTCTTCCATTTTCTTACTATTGCACCAACAGTTGTCTCCTCCGCACCCAGCATCTTACTTATGGTTTTGTAGCCCATGCCAGTTTTGTGCAGGTCTATAATCTTGTCCTTCACTTTCTTATTAAGCTCTTTGGTCTTGCCCATGTTGTAGAGGTTAGAGTCTGACTGATTAATTGAATCTGTGGACAGGAGTCTTTTATAAAGGTGACTATGTAAGACAGCTGTCTTTAATGAAGGTACCGAGTTGATTTGGAGCGTCTAACTGGTGTGTAGGAGCCAGAACTCTTATTTATTGGTGTGGGTCCAAATACTTATTTCTTACTTCAAAATGCAAATAAATTTATATAATTTATATAATGTGATTTTCTGGATTTTATTTTTGATATTCTATTTCTCAATGTTACAATTAACCTACCCTTAAAACTATAGACTGTTCATGTCTTTGTCAGTGTGCAAACTTACAAAATCAGCATGGGATCAAATACTTATTTCCCCCAATGTATATTTAAAATAAACTATACATAAGTGGATTCAATATACTACTTATGTTACGTCTGGAGGCAATTGGTCACTCAGGATTTTATTTATGGTTATCATACTATAGGGAGCTGAATACAAACGCCCATCACAATTATCAAATGTATACTGTATTGTGAAAATAATTAAAAAACATGTATCATTTCCATTACACTTCACAAATACTTGCTACTTTGTGTTGGTATATCACATAAAGTTTCAATAAAATATATTTAAGTGTGTGTGTGTAAAGTGAAAAAAAACGTAGAAAAGTTCATGGAGTATTAAGGTATGAATACTTTTTCAAGGCACTGCAAATGAACCAAAGTAAATCCACTGTACATTTTGCTTCACACCCATGGCAAAATCTGTAACAAATTACTTATGCCACAGATTTGGGCCACAGTTTGGTTTATATGGTACAGCGGGTGAAATCAGCATTGAAAATCCACAGCATAAATTCACATACTGCAGATTTTAAAAGCTTCATGGATTATTTATGCAGATTGGGGATGAGATTTGCCAATACTGTAGTAGGTTGATCATGGAAAATCCAGACAAAGAATTTGCAGTATACTCGCTTTTCATTAACAAACCCTAAAAGTGGTTGGATAAATCAAAAGCTAGTATCACCCTGCTTATATATTGTTAATCAATGCCATTACCATTTAATTTACTTTTGGGTCTTCTAATGCATCAGTGTCCAGGTGTAACACTACAACGGCACCACTATAGCTACAACTCTGGCATTTTCTGAAGGATAATAATGGTATCATTTCTGTTTCACTCTAGCCGTTTTTGACACTGCAGTATTCAAAACACAAATTCTGCTGGGACTTTTCATGTAAGTCCATTTATGATATCTCAGAATAGGGGCTGACAGTAACATCAATTATGTCTCAGAAATGTAAGATTAAAAATTGCTTGCACATTTTCTTTCCACTGGAATAGATCAGCTGACCTTACTTTTTCTCATTTCTTCACCTTCCTGCTTAGCTCCCTTAGACCTTGACTCACACTGAGTTTAGGAGGTTTGCTAGTAAGGCTTGGTGTCAGTTGAATAAAGATGCAGAAGATGGTTGAAAGTGACTCATGATCATTAATGTAAAAGTTGCTGACATTGCTTGCTAGTCAAAAGAACCTAGAAAAATCTTGAATATATTAGACCAAGACAAGTACATTTATTAAGGTTATATGTAAAGTGCTATTATTAGATGATCCCATGCTGTAGTCTAAATGGGTGCGGAGGCAGAGACAGCAGCTATAATGAAAACTCTATTCCCGGGGCCCTGAAAGCATATGAAGCACCTGATATTCCTCTTGAATAATAATGTAACTTTGCAGTAGAAAACTTGAAGACTCAAAACTTTAGTAATGTACATACAGTGGATATAAAAAGTCCACACACCTCTGTTAAAATGACAAGATTTGTCTTAAAAAAAATCATGCTAAGAAAATCATTTCCAAACTTTTTTCACACTGTTGTGCCAAATTTAAGCCATTTCTTGATTATTGTCTTCACAGTGTTCCATGGTATAACTAACATTTTAGAAAATATTTTGTAGCCTTCTTCTGACTGGAAACTTTCAACAATGAGATCCCTTTGCTGTGTTATAAGCTGTTTATGGACAATGGCTATTGCCGTAAAGTGCAACTATTAAAATGTCAGGAAAATCCTACTAGAACAGCTGAACTTTATATGAGGTTAATCAGAATCACAGTAAATTAAGGCAGCTGTGTACTGAGTACTATTTAACTTGATTATAAATGTGATTGCCTAATTCTGAACACAAATGCATCCCCAATTATAAGAGGTTGTTTACACTTGTGCAACCACATTATTTTAGTTTTGCTATTTTTATTTTCATCCTCAAAGTGATTTCATCTTGTTTTTCAATAGATTTGTGCAGATTATTGGTGATATAAAAGGTGGAAAAAGTTCTAAAATTATTTTTCCTGGTATAAATTTTTACATGACAAAACCTGTCATCTCAGCAGGCGTGTGAAGATTTTTATTCTATTCACCGCAGGTATAGAACAGTAGAATATGTAGAGAAAATGGAAGAAAAAAGAGATTACAATGCTGTCAATCCCAAGTCGCCCAGGAACAATGGTGGATGGGTGCCAATCCTGCTGGTGATAGTATAAAATCTGTGGGAGAAAAAAAGTGCACAATACCATCAAGTGATACACTTTTAGCTACAAAGTAACGTAAAAGGAAAGTGCTCACCTGAGCAGGTTGTGTGATTGTGTGCAGGCACAACACCTACGAATACCTGATGATATCACCTTCTAAAGCCTTATTGCAGGGAATGAATCCTGCTGGAGAAGCACAGCCAATATGAGAATTTTAAGAGGAAGAGGAAGAATATGCATTACAGGAGCTCGCTTGCCCTGCTTCTAGTGTACTATCAGAAAGAGTCTTCAGTGCTGCTGGTTCAATACTGACCGAAAAAAGGACTCGTCTGGCTACCCGAAATGTTGATGATCTAACCTTCATTAAAATGAACCAATCATGGATTTCAATTATTTTGCCCCACCTTCTCCTGCTGACACGTAGCTTGCCTGAAAAATGTCTTGCTTTTGGCCTCCTCTTACTGACTTCTCCAATTCTGCCATTTGCAGCTGCTGAATGTCCACCATGGGCCATTTTTATACCTCCCTAAATGGGCTGACTCCCCCCACAGGCCGTGGTCACCACCTGGCGCAAGCACCCGTGTGAGTGCCGTTTGCCTGGACAGGTGGGTGTGCCCACTCTTGGGTGACAGCACTGGCACAGGGTCCTTCATAGTACAATGAAGTGTCTCTGACGGTGGTGGTGCACAACCAACGTCAGACACACTGTCGTAATATGAGGGGTCCTGTGCCAGTACCGCCGCCCACGAGAGTGTCCCCCCCAGCTTGAACAGTGCTCTACCACTTGCAATACTTACCTCTCCCTGTTCCACCACTGTGTAGTCTGTGCTGTTAAATCCTTCAATGGCACTGCCAATACAAATTTGTTGAAATGATAGATGATAGTTAAAATATACAGGGGCCCTGGCCTCCATTCAGACTAGTTAATACTGTGTGCCTACTACCACTGTCTGCTACTCAGCAGAGGAGCCCACCCCAGTACCTAGCTATGCCACCTGTTTAGTCCTGTTACCAATTTTGAACTGCTTTTAGCCTACTTTTGTATTTGGGCCTACTAACCGTGTCTGCACCACTCATTACAGTTGTCCTCCACTGAACAAAGCTAGGCAGCCTGTTTAGTCCTGTTACCAATTTTGAACTGCATTTAGCCTACTTTTTTATTGTGGGCCTACTAACTGTGTCTGCGCCACTCATTACAGTTGTCCTCCACTGAACAAAGCTATGCCGCCTGTTTAGTCCTGTTACCAATTTTGAACTGCTTTTAGCCTACTTTTTTATTTTGGGCCTACTAACTGTGTCTGCGCCACTCATTACAGTTGTCCTCCACTGAACAAAGCTAGGCCGCCTGTTTACTCCTGTTACCAATTTTGAACTGCATTTAGCCTACTTTATTATTTGGGTCTATATCTGTGTTTCCTCCTCATCCTGCCCATTGCCCAGCCACTGCTAGATCAGTCTGCTGGTACATTGACCCAGACCACTACATTTCACTTGCACTCTACACAGTCAGAATCTGACCCTGCTGAAAGTCAGGTTCCCCTTCCCGCATACTATACCACCTTACACGGGGACAAAGAGGAAGGTGCAGATGAAAGTGCAGGTTCCTTCATCAGGTGGGGGGGCATACTCGTTGGCGACGTCACTGGCACAGGGCCCCTCATAGTACGCAAGAGTGTCTCTGCCAGTGGGAGGCGCCACCCGCCGTCAAACACATTGCCGTACTATGAGTGGCCCCTTGCCAGTGCCAAGTGCCAATGAGTGGGCCCCCCTGCTTGCTCAGGATCACAGCACTTGCAAAGTTGAAATACTTACCTCTCCCTACTCCACCATCGTGACGTATTCCACGTTTCCTGGGCCCACGAAAATCTTGAGCCAGCCCTACCCTCTACCCCACAACTTTAGCCAAATGACCCTCTGTTTTCAATGTCTAACTATTAGTGTTGAGCATTCCGATACCGCAAGTATCGGGTATCGGCCGATACTTGCGATATCGGAATTCCGATACCGAGTTCCGATACTTTTGTGTTATCGGGAATCGGTATCGGATCCATAGTGATGTGTAAAATAAAGAATTAAAATAAAAAATATTGATATTTTCACCTCTCCGGCGGCCCCTGGACATCACCGCGGGTAACCGGCAGGCTTCTTTGTTTAAAATGAGCGCGTTTAGGACCTGAGAATGACATCGCGGCTTCTGATTGGTCGTGTGCCGCTCATGTGACCGCCACGCGACCAATCACAAGCCGCGACGTCATTCTCAGGCGCTAAACTCCTCATTCTAGGAATTTAGGACCTGCGAATGACGTTGCGGCTTCTGATTGGTCGCGTGGCGGTCACATGAGTGGCACGCGACCAATCAGAAGCCGCGACGTCATTCTCAGGTCCTAAACCTGCTCATTTTAAACAAAGAAGCCTGCCGGTTACCCGCGGTGATGTCCAGGGGCCGCCGGAGAGGTGAATATATCAATATTTTTTATTTTAATTCTTTATTTTACACATTCATATGGATCTCAGGGCCTGAAGGAGAGTTTCCTCTCCTTCAGACCCTGGGAACCATCAGGATACCTTCCGATACTTGGTGTCCCATTGACTTGTATTGGTATCGGATATCGGTATCGGCGATATCCGATACTTTTCGGGTATCGGCCGATACTATCCGATACCGATACTTTCAAGTATCGGACGGTATTGCTCAACACTACTAACTATTATTATAAAGTAAATTAAGATTGTCAAGCTTAAGAAATAAGAATTGATGTTTTTGGCATTAAAATGGGCACTGTAGGTGTTTTCCTGTCCTCCACTCACTGCCAAATTTGATTCCCCATTGACTTGCATTGGGTTTCGTGTTTCAGTCGGCCCCCAACTTTTCGATATAATCGTCCGATTTCACCCGACCCGACTTTTGACAAAGTCGGGTTTCGCGAAACCCGACTCGAGCCTAAAAAAGTAAAAGTCGCTCAACTCTAGTGGTGAGTACCTTGAATCCCCAGGTGCTTCACAGAATTTTATCACTTTGAGCCGTGAAAATATTAAATCATATTTTTCAACAAAAAATGTTTATATCCAAAATTCTGTTCTGCAATTTCTCATGAGTACGCCGATACCCCATATGTGGGCGAAAACTTCTGTTTGGGCACATGGCAGGGCTCGGAAGGGATGGAGCATCGTTTGACTTTCTGAACACAAAATTGTCTGGTTTGAAAGAGAATGCCATGTCGTGTTTGGAGAGCCCCTGATTTAGAGAGTGGAACCCCCCACAAGTGACCCCATTTTGGAAACTAGATGCCACAAGGAATTTATCTAGATGTGTAACAAGTATCTTAAAACCCCAGGTGCTTCACAGAAATGTATAATACTGAGCCATGAAAATTAAAAAATAAATTTTTTTCCCACAAAAACATTGTTTTATTACCAAATTTTCATTTTCACAAGGGTAACGGGAGAATATGGATCCCAAAGTTTGTTGTGCAATTCCAACACCCCATATGTGAGGTTAAAACTAAAGTTTGCGAGCATGGCAGGGCTTGGAAGGGGAGGAGGGAAGTTCTGAAGCGCAGACTTTGATAGAATGCGGATGCCATGTCACGTATGGAGAGCCCATGATGTGCCTAAACAGTGGAAATTCATCACAAGTGACCGCATTTTGGAAACTAGACCACTCAAGGATTTTGTTAGATGTGTGGTGAGCACCTTTAACCCACATGTTCTTCACCGAATTTTACAACATTGAACTGTGAAAAAGTAAGAAAAAATATTTTTCCTCAAAAATGTTGTTTTGGACCCAATGTTTTTTCATTTTCATTAGGGTAATAAGAGAAAATAGATCCCAAACTTTGTTGTGCAATTTCTCCTGAGTATGCCAATTCCCCATATGAGGGGTTAAACTACTGTTTGGGCACACGGCAGGACTCGGAAGGGCAGAAGTGACGTTTTGGAGTGCAGACTTTGATGGATTGGTCTGCGGATGCGATGTTGTGTTTTAGAGAGCCACTGATATGCCTGAAAATTGAAAAAACCCCACAAGTGACCCCATTTTTAGAAACTAAACCCCTCAATAAATTTATCTAGAGGCATAGTTATAGAATGATAATGATTTTTTGGATTTTACTGGTACAGTATATGAATTTACAATGTGGTGGTATGTGTAAGTTGTGCAGAGAACATCCGATTATAAAAGTGTGGTGTGTCAACTGGGTAAAATCAAATTTTATAAATTTATTGACATATGGTTCGCTTTGGAGCAATCCTTAATGCAAAGACCAAGTTTCTCAGTGCAGGTTTCACAATGGTAAATTGTGTCCTGGAGCATCTTATGGGGTCATAATCAACATTTGTGCAGCATTATATTGGACAAATGTCTCTATGGAGCATCTTATGGAGCCCTTATTAACCTTTATGAAGTACTGTATGGGGAAAATGTGTCTATGGAGCATCTTATGGGGCCATTATTAACCTTTGCGCAGCATTATATGGGGCATATTTTAATATGGAGCATCTTATGGGGTCCATCATGAACTGTATGGAGCATCTTATGGGGCCCATCATGAACTGTAGGGAGCATTATATGGGGCTCCTGATTCAATATGGATATTCAAAAACGCTTAGCCTACTTATATCTCAATTAATTTTACTTTTATTGGTACCTATTTTTATTTTTGAAATTTACCGGTAGCTGCTGCATTTTCCACCCTAGGCTTATACTCGAGTCATTAAGTTTTCCCAGTTTTTTTGTGGCAAAATTAGAGGGGTCGGCTTATACTCGAGTCGGCTTATACTCGAGTATATACGGTAATCTAGTTTCCCATCCTTGAACTGATCATAACTTCTGAATATCCTTTTTGTGGAGCCCAAAACTGGATCCCATATTCTACATTTGGCCTCATCAGTAATTTATAAAGGGGCAATAATATGTTGGCATCATGGGATTTTATCTTTTTATACATCCTAAAATCTTGTTTGCTTTTGCAACTGCTACTTGACATTGTGTACTGCTGCTCAGCTTACTTATCACCAGAATACCCAAGTCCTTCTCCTGTTCTGTAGTCCATAGTATACTCCCATTTAATGTATATGCAGCAATAGGATTACTTCGTCCTAGGTGCATTACTCTACATTTAGCTACCCTAAATCTCATTTGCCAAGTGTTTACCTATTCAGACATCTTATTCAGATTGTTTTACAATATTGTGATGTGAAGGACAGATTTTAACCCCTTAGAGACCCTGCCCATTTTCTTTTTTTCCCTCCCCTTATTCCCTGAGCCATAACTTTTTTCTTTTTCTGTCAATATGGCCATGTGAGTGTGAGGGCTTATGTTTTGTGGGATGAGTTGTACTTTTGAATGACCACATTGGTTTTACCATATCATGTACTCAAAAAAATATTCCAAGTGTGGTGAAATTGCAAAACAAAATGCAATTCCACAACTTTTTTTGGATTCTTTCTTACCATGTTTGCCAAATGCTAAAACTGACTTGCCTCTATGATTCTCTAGGTCATTATGAGTTCATAGACACCAAACATGTCTAGGTTCTTTTTTATTTAAGTGGTAAAAAAATCCAACATTTGTTTAAAAAAAAAATTGTGCCATTTTCTGAGACCCCGTAGCATCTCCATTTTTCGTGATCTGGGGTCGGTTAAGGGCTTATTTTTTGAGTGCCAAGCTGACATTTTTATTGATACCATTTTGATGCAGATACGATCTTTTGATCACCCATTATTTCATTTTAATGCAATGTTGCGGCGACCCAAAAAACGTAATTCTGGCGTTTTGACTTTTTTTCTCGCTGCGCCGTTTAGCGCAGGTTAATCCTTTTTATATATTGATAGAGCAGGCAATTCTGTATGCAGCGATACCAAATATGTGTATTTTTTTTATTGTTTTATTTTGAACGGGGCGAAAGGGGGGTGATTTAAAATTTTATATTTTTTTATTTTTTTAATATTTACATTTTTTTTTCTTTTCACATGCTTCAATAGTCTCCATGGGAGACTAGAAGTTGCCATAACCTGATCAGCTCTGCTACAAAAGGTGATGATCAAATCACCTGTATGTAACAGAATTGCTGACTAGCTATGAGCGCCACCCGGCGCCAATCAGGCACTTACAACCATAGAGGTCTCTAGGACACCTCTGGTTATCTTGACAACCCACCAGTGTCCCGCAATCATGTGACGGGGGTCACCGGTGGGCAGATTTTGCGGCCCGATGGCCAGAAGCACGTGTTAAATGCCACTGTCAGTGTTTGTCAGTGGCATTTGATGAGTTAATAGCCATGGGTGGATCACGATTCCACCCGCGGCTGATCCGTGCACATGTCAGCTTTTCAAAACAGCTGACAAGTACCAGGAAAGATGGGAGCTCACCGCCAGAGCCCACATCAAGAGGAGGGAAGTGACCTGCACCGTACTAGTACGGCAGAGGTCGCAAAGGGGTTAATATCATACGTAGTTTGGTGTTGTCAGCAAAGACTGACACTTTACTCTCAATCTCATCCACAAGGTAATTAATAAAGAGGTTAAAAAGAATCAGTCCTAGCACAGACACCTGCGGTACTTCATTGCTGACTATATCCCATTTAGGGAATGTACTATTTATAACGACTCTTTGTTTCCTGTCACTTAGCCAATTCTTACTCATCTGCATATAGTTTCCCCCAGTCCTTGCTTCTGTTGCTTCAGTATAAGGCTGTAATGTTAAACAGTATGAAATTAAAGAGCAGATGAATCACATCAGCCGCATTACTAACATCCAGATTTGCATTTACCTCCTCATAAAAACCCAACATGTTAGTTAGACATGACTTACTCTTCATGAATCCATGCTGTCACTACAATGAGCATTTTTTGGGATTGCTTCAAATAGTGTCCTTTTCATGGCCATTTGGAATACAAGTGTTCTGTAGAGTATACCAGTACTCCAGTATTGATGAAGCTCTGTTTTTTTACTTTGCCCATATGTAGCACAATGCCCCAAAATGTCATATTTTCTGCATTTTCAGGGGTCCATCTGGCCTGTGATGACATGGGATTTGGGGTGCGAACATTGATGGGCATACAAATTTGTGTGGGCCACCGAAGATTTATTATATCCTTGTTGAAAAAGAATTTGAAAAAGTCAATTTCAGTGATACCTGTAGCATCAAATTGGATTCCTGAGCTGCCCATGAAATCCGGAATAAAACGTTTATCATCTTCATGGGGTGGACACATTGGATTGATTGCTCAAGGAGTTGCCTCGGTCCTATGGCGTCTTGCTGGGGGTCCCTCCTCAGTAGTTGAGGAGGAGGAGGAAGAAAGATAAAAGAATGTGGCATCTTCCTCACTACCCAAATCCACCTAGGAAGGAAGGAAAGCTCATGCCTTCTCAGTGAATGGTGTCTACTTAATGAATAGGCTATTTTTATTTTATTCTTCAAAACACTGGGGATGTGTGTATAAGTAGTTCTTTTACACATGTGTAAGGAAGAGTACCAGAGCAGGTGTACCTTTTACACACCGGTTCCGGAACTGCTGGGGCTGTCACCCATGTTGCAGGGGGGTAGATCTAGATTGCTGGACGAATCGGGTCATGTGACTGGGCTAGGAGAAACGGGGCCTGTTAGCGCTATGCGGGTGAAAAGTGGCAGAGCTCGCACGGAAAAGCTGAGAGGCAAGACGGGCGCTGTGGCTGCTGTGAAGTAAGAGCAGCTTGATTACGCAGGCCGCCTCTACAGACCGTCGGCAGTTTCCCGCCACCCTCCTCACCAGAAGATGACTCAGGGCCGACACCAGAGACCGTGCCGTTAGTAGGACGCCATGTGGGTCTACCGGCCAGGCCAGTACCTGTTGAACAAGGACCTGCACACACCATGGAGTGAGAGTTCATTCTGGCGGTAGCTCACGTTGGACTCAGTACCGTGCCAGACACTATTGGATACGGGAAATCGCTTATCAGAGACTACGTTGAGACGTCAAGTGCCGCTGTTGTCGGTGCCACCATTGGATCACTGCCTACCAGGAACAACACTGAGACACCATGGGCCGCTGCTGTCGGTGCCACCGTTGGAACCCTGAAACTCTGCATACCAGAACACATCAGTCTGATAAGTGCCACAACTTTCATATTAAACGATCATTCGCCCCTACCCATCCTTCCTCCTTCACAGTTATGTCCTATTCCTACTATCACTCTGCAATCCTTCACTCCCTGCGTGGAGTGCATTTATTCTTTAATAAATCCCTAAACTCATGGTCTGCCTCCTGTTTGTGGCGACATCTCGTGTTCATGCGATTTCTGCACATGTATTGTGTGGGGCGTGTCTAAAGGGTACTATTTATTATAAAAAGTAGAGAGAAAAAGCAGAGAAAAAATGTAGAGAAAAAGAAGTAATAAAAAAAGTAAAAATTTAGAAGAAACACAAAGAAGAAAAAAATGAAAAGAAAAATCAGTAGAAGTAAAGAAAGTTTGTTTGAAAAAAATTACAATGACATTCACTACACTAATGCCCTACTCTAAAGTTACTTGTCACTGTCTATTCTTTATTTTATGCAACAGAAAAACAGAAGTAACTAACACTGCAAACATACTCTTCCCTAAAGCACTAACTTTAAAATTACTCAGTGCAAAAGAAAAACGGATGTCACTAACACTACGTCATAAACTGTCCTAATGTGCTAGCTAAGAAGTTAGCCGGTGCTAACTATTCTTTCTTTTTTTTGCAAAAGACAAATGGATGTCACTAATACTGTGACATCCCCACCCCTAATGCGCTAGCTAAGATGTTACCAGGTGCTAACTATTCTTTCTTTTTTTTTGCAAAAATTATTTTTTTTCTTTTTCAAAAGAAAAAAAAATGTCACTAACACTGAGATGTTTGCTCCCCTAATGCGCTAACTATAAAGTTACTGGGCGCTAACAATCCTTTTTTTTTTTCAAATGAAAAATGAACATCATTAACACTGCGACATAAACTCTCCTAATGAGCTAGCTAAGAAGTTACCTGACACTATCTATTCTTATTTTTGCAAAAGAAAAACAGATGTTACTAACACTGTAACATACTGTATGCTCTCCTGCTGCGCTAACTATAAAGTTACTCTGTGCTAACTTTTCTTTTTTAGTTTTGCAAAAGTGAAATGGGCTTCATTATCACTGTGATGTACGCTCACCTAATGGACTAACTAAGAAGTTACCTGGCGCTAACAATTTTTTTTTTTTCAAAAGTAAATCAGATGTCAGTTACACTGCACCATCTGCTACTCTACCTATAGCTAAAAAAGAAAAAGACCATTGGCACAGTGATTCCGCACACGGAAAAGGCGCAAACATACTATTGGGAGCTGGGGGAATTGGGAGCTGCAACAGGGATTTGGAAACTGCTGCTACTGTGATCACAGACAGCAAACAGCACTCAGCATAAGATTGCAGGAGGATCACAGGAGGCAAGCAGAACCACAGAAGACTAGTGTTGAGTAGTGTTGAGCATTCCGATACCGCAAGTATCGGGTATCGGCCGATACTTGCGGTATCGGAATTCCGATACCGAGATCCGATATTTTTGTGATATCGGGTATCGGTATCGGAAGTGTAAAATAAAGAATTAAAATAAAAAATATTGTTATATTCACCTCTCCGGCGGCCCCTGGACATCAGCGGGAGGATCCGGCGTCCGGCACGGCTTCTTTCTTCAAAATGCGCGCCTTCAGGACCTGTGGAATGACGTCCCGGCTTCTGATTGGTCGCGTGCCGCCCATGTGACCGCCACGCGACCAATCAGAAGCCGCGACGTCATTCCTCAGCTAAAGTCCTAGAATAAGCGCCTTTTAGGACCTGAGGAATGACGTCGCGGCTTCTGATTGGTCGCGTGGCGGTCACATGGGCGGCACGCGACCAATCAGAAGCCGGGACGTCATTCCACAGGTCCTGAAGGCGCGCATTTTGAAGAAAGAAGCCGTGCCGGACGCCGGATCCTCCCGCTGATGTCCAGGGGCCGCCGGAGAGGTGAATATAACAATATTTTTTATTTTAATTCTTTATTTTACACTTTAATATGGATCCCAGGGCCTGAAGGAGAGTTTCCTCTCCTTCAGACCCTGGGATCCATGAGAATACCTTCCGATACTTGATGTCCCATTGACTTGTATTGGTATCGGATATCGGTATCGGCGATATCCGATATTTTTCGGGTATCGGCCGATACTATCCGATACCGATACTTTCAAGTATCGGACGGTATCGCTCAACACTAGTGTTGAGCATTCCGATACTGTAAATATCGGATATCGGCCGATATTCACTGTATCGGATTTCCGATACTGAGTTCCGGTACATTTAAGTTATCGGATACCGGAATTGGAAGTTCCTATAGTGCAATGATGCACTATAATTGAGTGTGGGTGGTGCGTGGGCAGAGACTGTGTGTCTGTGTGTGCAGGCGGGGTCTGTGCGTGACCGTGGGGGGTCTGTACGGGCCTGCTGGGGGTCTGTGCGGCCTGCCGGGGGTCTGTGCGGGCCTGCCGGGGGTCTGTATGGGCCTGCCGGGGGTCTGTGCGGCCTGCCGGGGGTCTGTGTGGGCCTGCCGGGGGTCTGTGCGGCCTGCCAGGGGTCTGTATGGGCCTGCCGGGGGTCTGTGCGGCCTGCCGGGGGTCTGTGCGGGCCTGCCGGGGGTCTGTATGGGCCTGCCGGGGGTCTGTGCGGCCTGCCGGGGGTCTGTACGGGCCTCTCAGGGGTCTGTGTGGCCTGCCGGGGGTCTGTACGGGCCTCTCGGGGGTCTGTATGGGCCTCTCGGGGGTCTGTGCGGCCTGCCAGGGGTCTTTGTGTTTGTGTGCAGGCATCGTCCGATGGGACTACAAGTCCCATTGGGCTATGCCTGCTACAATGGCAGTGATTGACACATTAGCCAATGATGGGACAGTAGTAGTCCCATCATCCGGCTAATGTGTTGAATGTAAAAAAAAACAAAACACAAACATACATACTACATACATACAACATGCATACATAAAACATACATACAACATACTACATACATACATACAACATACTACATACATACATACATACTGTACATACAACATACATACAACATACCAAATACATACAACATACATACAACATACTATATACTACATACATACAACATACATACACACAGCATACATACAACATACTACATACATACTACATACATACATACAACATACTACATACATGTATACAACATACATACAACATACTACATACATACAAAATACATAGATACATTATACTACATACATACATACAACATACATACAACATACATACAACATACCACATACATACAGCATACATAAAACATACATAAAACATACATACAACTTACACACATACATACAACATACTACATACATACAACATACACACAACATACAACATACATACAACATACATACTACATACATACTACATACTTACAACATACATACAGTACAGACCAAAAGTTTGGACACATGTTCTTGTTTAAAGATTTTTCTGTATTTTCATGACTATGAAAATTGTACATTCACACTGAAGGCATCAAAACTATGAATTAACACATGTGGAATTATATATTTAACAAAAAAGTGTGAAACAACTGAAATTATGTCTTATATTCTAGGTTCTTCAAAGTAGCCACCTTTTGCTTTGATGACAGCTTTACACAATCTTGGCATTCTCTTGATGAGCTTCAAGAGGTAGTCACCGGGAATGGTCTTCCAACAATCTTGAAGGAGTTCCTAGAGATGCTTAGCACTTGTTGGCCCTTTTGCCTTCATACTGAGGTCCAGCTCACCCCAAACCATCTGGGGACTGTGGAGGCCAGGTCATCTGGCATAGACCCCATCACTCTCATTCTTGGTCAAATAGCCCTTACACAGCCTGGAGGTGTGTTTGGGGTCATTGACCTGTTGAAAAATAAATGATGGTCCAACTAAATGCAAACCGGATGGAATAGCATGCCGCTGTAAGATGCTGTGGTAGCCATGCTGGTTCAGTATACCTTCAATATTGAATAAATCCCCAACAGTATCACCAGCAAAGCACCCCTACACCATCACAAGTCCTCCTCCATGCTTCACGGTGGGAACTAGGCATGTAGAGTCCATCCGTTCACCTTTTTTGAGTGGCACAAAGACACGGTAGTTGGAACCAAAGATCTCAAATTTGGCTCATCAGACCAAAGCACAGATTTCCACTGGTCTAATGTCCATTCCTTGTGTTCTATAGCCAAACAAGTCTCTTCTGCTTGTTGCCTGTCCTTAGCAGTGGCTTCCTAGCAGCTATTTTACCATGAAGGCCTGCTGCACAAAGTCTCCTCTTAACAGTTGTTGTAGAGATGTGTCTGCTGCTAGAACTCTGTGTGGCATTGACCTGGTGTCTAATCTGAGCTGCTGTTAATCTGCGATTTCTGAGGCTGGTGACTCGGATAAACTTATCCTCAGAAGCAGAGGTGACTCTTGGTCTTCCTTTCCTGGGGCGGTCCTCACGTGAGCCAGTTTCTTTGTAGCGCTTGATGGTTTTTGCTACTGCACTTGGAGACACTTTCAAAGTTTTCCCAATTTTTCAAACTGGCTGACCTTCATTTCTTAAAGTAATGATGGCCAATCGTTTTTCTTTACTTAGCTGCTTTTTTCTTGCCATAATACAAATTCTATCAGTCTATTCAGTAGGACTATCAGCTGTGTATCCACCAAACTTCTGCACAACACAACTGATGGTCCCAACACCATTTATAAGGCAAGAAATCCCACTTATCAAACCTGACAGGGCATACCTGTGAAGTGAAAACCATTCCTGGTGACTACCTCTTGAAGCTCATCAAGAGAATGCCAAGAGTGTGCAAAGCAGTCATCAAAGCAAAAGGTGGCTACTTTGAAGAACCTAGAATTTAAGACAATTTCAGTTTCACACTTTTTTGTTAAGTATATAATTCCACATGTGTTAATTCATAGTTTTGATGCCTTCAGCGTGAACGTACAATTTTCATAGTCAAGAAAATACATAAAAATCTTTAAATGAGAATGTGTCCAAACTTTTGGTCTGTACTGTACATACTACATACATACTACATACATACATACATACTACATACATACACACTACATACATACAACATACATACTACATACATACAACATACATACTACATACATACTACATACATACTACATACATACATACTACATACATATTACATATATACTACATACTACATACATGCTATATACATATTGCATACTACATACATACTGCATACATACATACAACATACATACAACATACATACATACATACTACATACATACAACATATATACTATATACATACTACATACTACATACATACTACATACTGTAGCGATTTCACTCACTCAGCTGCGACGGCTGACACTCAGGAGACGTGTTCCTTTAAAGTTCACTGGGTTTATTGCTTCATAAACCATGTGGCAAAACAACAGAAAGCAAAATAGCCTTTGGTTCAGGCAAAGGAAAACAAGTGTCCAGTTCATCCGGCTCAGTCCTGAAGCCGAACACACTCAGGAGGGTTTCACCTCCACACATATCTGCTGTGTAAAGGATTAGCCAGTCTTATATAGGACTAACCACACCCAGTAATCTATCACATGATTAGCCATGTGGTCTGACATCACCACAGGTCCTGAAACACAAACATATGGTTATATAAAACAACGCAATATTCCGGGCTACATTACAGCAACAAGGCACTTATGTGGCACATACCTCCCATCGACTACACACCCTTTAGCCATGCTACATACCTCCCCCCTCTGCCTAAAGCCGTGGGGCTTGGCACTTTCTCCCACTAAACAAGGGATTCTTGATAGGGCATCCGCATTACCGTGCAGCTTTCCGGCCCGATGTTCCACATGGAAACTGAAGTCCTGCAGGGATAAGAACCAACGGGTGACCCTAGCATTTCTACCCTTCGTTTCCCTCATCCACCTAAGTGGGGCATGGTCGGATATCAGTCTAAATTTACGTCCCAGCAGATAGTACCGTAATGTGTCCACTGCCCATTTTATGGCCAAGCACTCCTTCTCAATGACTGAGTAGTTCTTTTCAGATGAGGACAGCTTCCTACTCAGATAGAGAACAGGATGCTCCTCCCCATGTAGTTCTTGGGAAAGGACTGCTCCCACCCCAACATCTGAGGCATCTGTCTGAAGAATAAACGGGTTGCTTACACAAAGCGTTTTTCATTTCTTGGAAGGCTGACTCTGTTTCTTCGGACCACTTAACCATTACTGGTTTTGTCCCTTTTAGCAGGTCAGTCAGAGGCGCAGCCATCGTGGCGAAGTTTGGGATGAACCTCCTGTAATATCCCACGATTCCCAGGAAGGCTTTAACTTGCTTCTTGGAAACTGGTTTTGGCCACGTTTGAATTGCCTCCACTTTACTGATTTGGGGTTTTATTTCTCCGTGACCCACTATGTATCCAAGGTACTTAGCTTCTTCTTTACCCAAGGCACACTTCTTTGGGTTTATAGTAAATCCGGCCTCTCTTATAGCATCCAACACCGCTTGGACTTTCTCCAGATGACTCTCCCAGTCCGGGCTAAAGATGACGATATCATCTAGGTACACAGCAGCGTATGCCTTATGGGGTGCAAGAACTCTATCCATAGCCCTCTGGAAGGTCGCCGGAGCTCCCTGTAGGCCAAACGGCATCCGGGCATACTGGAAGCATCCATCAGGTGTCGAAAAGGCTGTCTTCTCCTTGGCTTCCTGCGCCATGGGGATCTGCCAATACCCCTTTGTCAGATCCAAGGTGGATATATATCTGGCGTGCCCAAGCCTTTCGATGAGCTCATCAATACGGGGCATGGGATAAGCGTCGAACTTGGAGACCTCATTCAACTTCCGATAGTCGTTGCAAAACCTCCACTCTCCATCAGGTTTTGGGACCAGGACAATTGGGCTTGACCAACCGCTCTTGGATTCCTCAATGACTCCAAGCCTCAACATATGCTCCACTTCCTTGGAGATAACTTCTCGACGAGCCTCAGGAATACGATAAGGTTTCACATTCACCCGCACATGGGGCTCTGTTAGGACCTCGTGCTCTATGACCTTCGTGTATCCTGGCAATTCTGAAAACAGGTCCCTGTTTTTCTGGAGTAACTCCCGGCACTGCTGTTTCTGGGTTTTCGATAGCGTCTCTGCTATAGTAACCGCTCCAACCTCACCTTCTGGGTTGCTTAACAATGATGGAGTAACTGTCGGCTCTCTATCTTGCCATGGCTTGATGAGGTTGACATGGTAAACTTGGAATGGTTTCCGTCTTCCTGGTTGGTGAATTTTATAATTTACCTCACCAAGTTTCTCGACAACCTCATATGGCCCTTGCCATTTGGCCAAGAACTTGCTTTCCACCGTTGGAACTAACACAAGAACTCGGTCTCCCGGATTGAACTGCCTCACTCTTGCAGACCGGTTGTAGACCCTGGCTTGAGCTTCTTGTGCTTGGAGAAGGTGTTCTTTCACGATCGGCATCACCTTTGCAATCCTCTGCTGCATCAGGGCCACATGCTCAATGACGCTTCTGTGGGGCGTGACTTCGGCTTCCCAGGTTTCCTTGGCTATATCCAGGAGTCCTCGTGGATGTCGGCCATATAGAAGCTCAAACGGTGAGAACCCTGTGGAGGCCTGTGGAACTTCACGAATGGAAAACATCAGATAGGGTAAGAGACAATCCCAGTCTCTACCGTCTTTCCCTATAGCTTTTCTCAGCATGCTCTTTAGAGTCTTGTTAAACCTCTCAACAAGACCATCTGACTGGGGATGGTACACCGAGGTCCTCAACTGGGAGATCTTCAGGGCTTTGCATAACTCCCTCATCACTTTGCTCATGAAAGGTGTACCCTGGTCAGTCAGGATCTCCTTTGGCAGACCTGTCCGGGAAAAGACATGGACCAACTCGCGGGCTATGCTCTTTGAGGAAGAATTCCTCAAGGGAATTGCCTCAGGATAGCGTGTGGCATAGTCCAGGATGACTAATATATACTGATGGCCCCGAGCTGATTTAACTAAGGGACCGACCAAGTCCATGGCAATTCTCTCGAACGGTACCTCAATAATGGGCAGTGGCACAAGGGGGTTCCGGAAATGAGGAGTAGGAGCAGTTAGCTGACATGTAGGGCAGGACCTGCAATAGTTCACTATTTCCCGGTGACACCCAGGCCAATAGAACCTCTGCACAACCCGTTCCTGCGTTTTTTCCACCCCTAGGTGTCCACCCAAGATGTGTGAATGGGCCATGTCCAACACTTTCCGTCTATACGGACCCGGCACTATCAACTGCTCTACCAACTCCTCCCTTATTTTCGTGACCCGGTACAACAATTCCCCCCTCAACAGAAAATGGGGAAATCTTTTGTCTGCCCCCGGCTCCTGTACCACCCCGTCAATAACTGTGACATTATTAAAGGCTTCCCTCAGAGTGGGGTCCCTATGTTGGGCAGTCCCAAAATTTTCACCGGTAACCTCTAACTCCAGAATGTCAGATGTAGGGGATACTTCCTCCTCATCCCCAACCAGAACACAAAAAGGAAAGCTGTCTGCTTCTGGGTGTGGCGATACCATTCCAGGGTTCACTGGTTCCCTGCCAGGGAGCTCAGAACCCTTTCCCCACAAATCCCAAAACAAACAGAAATCCCGGCCAATAATTATAGGGTGCAACAAGTCCTGAACTATGCCGACTATGTGGGATTCAGTGCCACATGCCGTTTCAATGTCCACCCTGGCCATAGGGTAGTCCTTTGCATCACCATGTATGCACCGCACTCCGACCTTCTTTCCTGGGAGCAGATGAAGAGGAAAAGTGGCCCTCACCAGGGTCACTAGGCTCCACGAGTCTAACAGTGCCGTTACTGCTCGACCGTTCACCTTTACGGGACACGCTTGAGGTCCCTCGTTGGATGGAGAGTTCACACTGCAGACTGGATACGCATAGTATGAACAACGGCGTCCCATGCTGCAGTCCATCTGCTCAGTGGCTTGGGAACAACGGGCAGCTATATGTCCTGGCTTGTGGCACCTCCAACAAATAACATCACCCGTGGGGACCTTGGGCACCACCTCCCCCGCCCTTTGTGACCTTGGACGCACCACCCCTTTTTGGGACTCAGCTGCCCTCTGGGACCCCCAGTACGGCATGGGCTGCCTCCCGAAAGAGCCTTCCAACCCTTGGTATCTCTCAACCAGTCCGATCAGCTCGTCGGCATTCTGGGGATCACCCTGGGCAACCCAAGACTGTATAGGCCTCGGGAGGGAATGGACAAACCGATCCATCATCACCCGTTCTACCATCTGTGCAGGCGCAGAGGTCTCTGGCTGCAGCCATTTCTGGACCAGGTGCAACAGATCAAACATTTGGGAACGAGGTGGTTTGTCCCGGTGATAGCCCCAGGAGTGAACTCGCTGTGCCCTGACAGTCAGTGTCACCCCCAGACGTGCGAGAATCTCGGCTTTCAATTTGTGATACTCTTTGGCATCCTGCAAGGTCAAATCATAGTACGCCTTCTGGGGTTCTCCCGTCAGGTATGGCGCAAGTACCTCTGCCCACTGCTCTGGCGGAAGTTTTTCCCTCTCAGCGACCCTCTCAAACACCGTTAGGAAGGCCTCAACATCATCCCCGGGAGTCATTTTCTGCAATGCACGTCTTACCGTCTTCCGGACATGGGTGTCATCAGCCAAACCTGGGGTTGGGGCGCTCGCCTTGCCCTGGATGGCGGTTGCCAGAAGCTGCATCTGCTGCTGATGCTCCTGCTGGCTCTGTTGTAACTGCTGCCGTTGCTCCTGCTGGCTTTGCTGCATCTGCTGCCGTTGCTCCTGCTGGCTCTGCTGTATCTGCTGCTGGCTCTGTTGTATCTGCTGCATCAACAGCCTGTTGGTCTCTTGCTGCCTTTGCTCCTGCTGGACCAAGTGTTTCAGCAGGTCTTCCATTTTCTCCGGCAATGCTTGCTGGCTTGCAACAGCCTTGACCAAGGACATTCAAAAATAAACTCACGTCTCCGCTGGGAACGTTGCCCGCATTCTCCACCAATTGTAGCGATTTCACTCACTCAGCTGCGACGGCTGACACTCAGGAGACGTGTTCCTTTAAAGTTCACTGGGTTTATTGCTTCATAAACCATGTGGCAAAACAACAGAAAGCAAAATAGCCTTTGGTTCAGGCAAAGGAAAACAAGTGTCCAGTTCATCCGGCTCAGTCCTGAAGCCGAACACACTCAGGAGGGTTTCACCTCCACACATATCTGCTGTGTAAAGGATTAGCCAGTCTTATATAGGACTAACCACACCCAGTAATCTATCACATGATTAGCCATGTGGTCTGACATCACCACAGGTCCTGAAACACAAACATATGGTTATATAAAACAACGCAATATTCCGGGCTACATTACAGCAACAAGGCACTTATGTGGCACATACCTCCCATCGACTACACACCCTTTAGCCATGCTACAATACATACATACAACATACATACTACATACATACAACATACATACAACTTACATACATACTACATACATACTACATACATACTACATACATACTACATACATACTATATACTACATACATACATACTACATACATACAACATACATACATACTACATACATACTACATACTACATACATACTACATACATACTGCATACATGCTACATACATACAACATACATACAACATACATACTACATACATACAACATACATACTACATACATACAACATACATACAACTTACATACATACTACATACATACCACATACATACTACATATATTCTACATACATACAACATACATACAATATACTACATACATACTACATACATACTACAAACAATGCATTCATACATTACATACAATACATACATATAGACAAACAGAAAATATATAACAGAGGGTGCATACTCACCATGACTTGTCACTTTGTTTTCCGAAGCCAGTGTCATCTGTAAAAAATATTAAAATACCAAACAATCAATATACTCCCTGATCCGCAGAAATCCACGAGTGTCCCACGATGATCTCCCGTGGAGAACGGCAGCATCAGCTGATGTGACCGCTCTTCATGGGCTCCAGGAATACAATGACGGGAGGAAGGTATCCTTCCGCACTGTATTCCTCCGCAGCTGTAAAAAAAATAGTCTCTAGTCTTACTTTTGGCATTGCTGTGTGAGAAATTTTCCCACGCAGCAAATCCCATAAAGTGAGACTCTGAACTAAGGTAACCTCTCAGTGATGCACTGTAGGGGCCATTGTCTCCTGTCAGTGTGTCACTGAAGGTCCTATAGAGCAGTGACATCACCCGATGTTATTAATTGGGCTATGGCAGACAGGTAGTATACGGTTTATTATTTTACGTTTTTTGCAGGCGCTGAAGTATGGTGAGTATGGTTAAATGAAGAATATTAAAATACTTTTTTCCTAATGTGTGTGTTTTATTAACCATTTACTAGTATTGGATTAATAATGGATAGGCGTCTTATTGACGCCTCTCCATTATTAACCTGGCTTAATCTCACCTTACAATAGCAAGGTGACACATAACCCTTATTACCCCATATCCCACCGCTACACGGGAGTGGGAAGAGAGGAGCTAAGTGCCGGAATTGGCACATCTTACAGATGCGCCATTTCTGGGGCAGCTGCAGACTGGTATTTGTAGCCGGGGGCAATATCCATGGCCCCTCTCTAGGCTATGAATGTCAGCCCGCAGCTGTCTGCATAGCCTTTCTGGCTATAAAATATAGGGGGACCCCACGTCATTTTTTTGGGGGGTCCCCCTATTTTAATAGCCAATAAAGGCTACGCAGACAGCTGTGAGCTGATATTCATAGCAGGTTACAAATATTAACCCCCGGCTATCAGGTTTCCCCCTCTGGCACAGAGAATTGCGCGGGAGCCCACGCCGTTTTTTTCCGTTTCCACAAAATGCCCACAATAACAAGCCTCAAAAAACACGGTAAGTGTAAAAGAAGCCTAAAAGTGAAGAACTTTTAAAAAAATTGTAGGCTTCCATTTCTCAGATGTACAGTTTTACGTGGTCTGTGAACATTTCTGTTACCTATAAAACTGAGAAAAAGTATTGAAACATTTTTCTGGATTGAATTTGTTTGTCACCTATACACTTTTGCATTCTTTCTGTTACATTATGGTGGAGTAAACTCGCAAAAAAACGCTTAGATTGCATGCGACCAATTTTTTGCTTTTATTTAAAATAAACTAGGTTTCAAGAGACCTAGCAATTATAAAATGCGTAAAGCAAGCATAAAAGAATGGGGAAGTGGAGTGCTTATAATAGTGCACGCAGATACCGAGGGCAGGTGCGACTATACCTGTTGCTGGAGCACAAGAAACACGCCCATCCACATCACATAAGTTCCTGTCCCACTTTGCAGGGAGGCAAAGTACATCACTTCTTAAGCCAGAGCAGTGCGAAAAGACTTCTAGCAGGCTTGACAACACTACACAGTCTTCCACACTGCCCAGTCTCACCATCCTAAAGTCTGGATCATTTAATCCTCACCCTAATCCTGCTTCCTCCCGCCATGTTGAATCCCAGGATACTAGTGATCCCACACTAGCACTCTTGACTCAACTTGGTAGTGCAGCGGTTTGTGAAAACATACCCTGATTTGCCAAAGCTTCTGGTAAGAGAACGCCACGTCAGCACCCATTTTCACAAGTCAGCTACAGTTGCCGCCACTCTGGAGGTGCTGCAACAGCACATGCAAGTGCCAGCTCACCGACTGGTGTGAAATGTCACTACAAGCTGCAACTCCACACTGCGCATCCTAGCAAGGCTTTGTGAGCAGAAGATGCCATTGATTGAGTACCAACTCCAAAATGCCCATTGGTATTCTGTTCAGCCTCCGCACATAACAACTGAAGAGTGGGCATGGATGTCTAACATTTGTTTGGTTCTCCAAGACTTTAAGGACTCCACACAGATGGTGAGCAGCGGTGATGTCATAGTCAGCGCAACTATCCTGCTTCTGTGCCTACTTAAGCAGTCACTGCTCACAATTAAACATGAAGTTTTGCATGCATACCAGTTTGGAATAGAGAAAGACATAACACAGCATCATTTCATCTGCTTAGTGTGGATTGGGTAAGAATTAGGAGGTGGTAGTTGAGGAAGAGGATGAGGAACAGGAGCTGGTGGCTAGTGCAACTTAGTCTAGTAGCCACACATCCTCTGTCACATCTCTCTAAGGTGGATGGGATGAGGATGAGAATGAGGAGGAAGAGAGGGAGGAGGAGATGGAGGGTAGTCATCATGGTGGAGACAGGGAAGTGTTGGCTGTATGAAGCTTGGTCACATATGGCTGACTTTATGTACCGCTGCCTTTCCCATGATCCTTGCGTTACATTCATCTTGGCAGAAAAAGGGTACGGGTTGTTTACCTTGCTAGACCCATGCTACAATGAGAACTTTGCATCTCTTCTTCTTGAGGTGGAGAAGTCGAAAATAGTGCTGTTGTGGAAAATATGTTGAAAAATTCCCATCAGACAGCGCTAGTGGCAGTGGGCAAGCTTCCTTAGCTGACCAAGTAGGAGAGGTCAGGGAGACACACAGCAGAGGCAGGGGTACACATTCAAAGGTGTGTGCCAATTTCATGACACCATACCAGCGCTCAGGACCTGATGACTGGGTATTTTTGACAAGAAGGGAAAAGTTTTATAGATGGTAAAGCCATACTTGGCCAACTAAACCAGCATACTCCCTAAATCTCCTTCTAAAACTTGCTCCAAAGTTATCGGTATAATATTTCTCATCCATAGGGTATTCCGTGGTCTAGATTACATTTTGTTGTTATATAACACTGAAAAAACTTGTTTGAAATTGTATCATTAATTGTTATGTGCAACAAAGAAAGACTGGCACAAACCAGCAAAGGTGAAGCAAAAGATGCACTTGGTGCAGGCTGCTCAGCTAGGCGAGCCCTTAAGGGCTGGGAACTCCTAAAAATGGAAGGGGGACTTTAGCAGGGGCTTTCCCGGGCCAATGGTCACCTAGCAGCTGGTGTCTGCTGATGTGGCAGGTGTCTAGTCAAGATCCAGGTGAGTACTTCTGCAAGAAACCTCAGGAGTGAAACACAAAGAGACAAGAGGAAGAACCCTAAGGAAAACCCTGAAAAGATAGCTACCAATATTGCCATCACCAATCACTTCCAAAGCACATAGGAGCTGCAATAAACAACAAGGCCAGAGCAGGGAGCAGGATTAAATAGCCCACTTGAGGCTGAAGGAACTGATCAGGGGTTGACTACCTTTCAATCATCCCCAGGTAGCCACTCCTTGCTAACTTGCACAGGAGAATGGACACAATACAACCACTGCCTAATCGTGTTGAGCGATACCTTCCGATATTTGAAAGTATCGGTATCGGATTGTATCGGCCGATATCAGAAAAATATCGGATATCGCCGATACCGATACCCGATACCAATACAAGTCAATGGGACACAAATATCAGAATGTATCCTGGAATGGTTCCCAGGGTCTGAAGGAGAGGAAACTCTCCTTCAGGCCCTGGGATACATATTCATGTAAAAAATAAAGAATAAAAATAAAAAGTATGGATATACTCACCCCTCCGGCGGACCCTGGACCTTAGCGGTGTAACCGGGAGCCTCCGTTCCTAAGAATGAGTGGGTGAAGGACCTTCGATGACGTCGCGGCTTGTGATTGGTCGCGTGACCGCTCATGTGACTGCTCACGCGACCAATCACAAGCCGCGACATCATCGCACGTCCTTCACTCGCTAATTCTTAGGAACGGAGACTGCCGGTTGCAGCGGTTACAACCAGGGCGCGTCTGAGGGTGAGTATATTCATATTTTTTATTTTTATTCTTTATTTTACACATAAATATTCATCCCAATCCCGATTCCCGATATCGCAAAAATATCGGAACTCGGGATCGGAATTCCGATACCGCAAATATCGGCCGATACCCGATACTTGCGGTATCGGAATGCTCAACACTACTGCCTAATTCCAGAGACAGCAGCATCCTGCATTGCCTGGCAACTGTGGAACACAGCATCCCATGTTTCCTGGGTAGAGAAACCCATGGGAAATACAGTGTTTCACATACCCACACATCAAATGCATTGCTCCAAGACATTGGAACAGTTTTCCTACACAAATGGTAGCTGCGCCTTCAGGGTTAGTACAATGGTGGTGCTTGCAACCGTAGCAGCGTAGCACCGGTTCCAAAACATTCCCAAGTAGGTGCCACAAAACCACAATTCCTAACATTATTATATTGCTCACCCATAGGGTATTCCGTGGTCTGGAGTCCATTTCATTGCTATATATCTCTCAAAAAACTTGTTTAAAATTTATCTCTAGTTATTTACATTGCTCTTCCATAAGGTATTACATATTCTTGGGTACATTTCATTACTATGAAAGCCTCAAAAAACTTCTTTAAAAATGTATCGTTACTATATTGATCATCCATATAGTATTCCATAGTGTATCAAAAAATTCCCAATAGTTAACCACCAGGCACTTCAACAATACATAACCACAAAAGAGGCCTACAATAAAGTAGTCAAAATGAAGCAAACCAAATTAAAAAAATAACCATATTTATTGAAGTCACGTTTAGTATATAAATATATAAATGACAGACAAAAAACATAATCCAAGATATTCAACAGGAGGGGCTCCGGACAGTATACCAAACCTTATATTATAGATAGTAAATATATAGCTCTAAAAATCATATGCTATAGTACTCCCTTAGCTATAATATGTGCATTTGAGACATTCTCAGGAATAAAAATTAACAAGCAGGGACCTAGAGCCTTAAGGAAGGGGGTAAGAACACAGGCACAAAGCACAACACAGTGCTGCACTCCCAGTCAATGAATGACACTTAACTAGATCAAGGAATAATTCCTATCCACACAAAGGGCCCGAAAACATAGACCAATGTGCTGAAAACTAACAATGTCCTCAGTGCCAATCCAATCACATAAATTCAAGGTTCAATTACCTGTCAGGAGTGCTTCACGCCCCCGGAAGAAGCCAAGGCGAAACGTGCGTAGGGGTGAGGAGGGTCTCCATGGCAGTCCTGGGTGGTCCCACAGACATCGGCACATTATCACAGCGCTCCTGACATATTATAGCTAAGGGAGTACTATAGCATATGATTTTTGGAGCTATATATTTACTATCTATAATATAAGGTATGGTATACTGTCCGGAGCCCCTCCTGTTGAATATCTTGCATTATGTTTTTTGTCTGTCATTTTTATATACTAAATGTGTCTTCAATAAATATGGTTATTTTTTTAATTTGGTTCGCTTCATTTTGACTACTTTATTGTAGGTCTCTTTTGTGGTTATATAGTATTCCATAGTCTGGAGTACATTTTGCTGGTATGTAACTCTCAAAAAACATCTTCAAAACCTTAGGCTGTGTGAGCACATTGCCAAAGTGGTACATTTTTTGTTGTTTTTTCTGCTCAGATTTGTTACAAAACCTTAGGCAAAACCTGATGCCAGCAAAGTGAGAAACCTGATGTGTCATGCACACCTTGAGTATTTTTGGCTTGCAGATTTTGTGCAGAAAATAATCTGCTGTATGTCACTTCTCTGAGCATTTTTCGTTTTTCACCATTGACTTCATTCCAATCAAAAACATGGCAAAAATGCACATATTGCAGCTGTAATTTTCCTGCCAAGAGATGCAGAAATAGTGCAGACATTTTACTCAATGTGTGTACATACCCTTATTGGTATTATATGGCTCACTCCCAGACTATTACTTTGTCTGGAGTACATTTCTTTGGTATATAACACTCAAAAGCGCTGAGCCTTTATGAGTCTGAGAGTGCCAATACATGACAATTTGAACAGAATGTGTATGAGGCCATCCTTTACGTCTAATACAGGGTGTATTTGAGTCCTTTATTTTTGTCAGTTCTTGCTTCCTTCATAAATAAACTGAAATGTCCTATTTTTTAATAAAAAAAACATTTTAGGTTTATTTAAATTATATATTTTTTACATCCTTTTTAAATTTTGTCTTATATACAAGTCATTATAGAGGAAAAAATGTCTTTCCATTTTTCTTGTAAAATGTAATTTCTCATCGGTTTGGAATGTTTTATTGTCACTCCTTAAAGTGGAGTAGAAGTGTGACACCATTGTTCTCAGCAGCTATCTGGGAGTCAGAGATGTTTCCAGGGGTCTTCCCCATGCTGTTCTCCTTCCATTCAGCACTTTTCCCATCCATTCCAACATGTTCACTGCCCCTTAGACCTCTTTGTTTGGTCTGCTGGATAAAGAAACTCAGCTTTCCCATTGACTCCCATTATACTCATTACTTGAAACGAACATGCAAGTGTTAAGAATTGCTTTGTTCGAGCAATGAGGACCTAAGCATTTTAGTGCTCATTCATCCTTAGCTATTTTGTTATGATGCTTTTGAAAATAGAATATCTTACAAAGGATGTGCAGCTGCCAGTTCGCCTAATGAGATGAAGTTGTGCTTCTAAATAAAAATGACTTTGAATTATTTTCTTGAGTATTGTCTATCTGAACCCATTAGGATAATGATTAAACCAAATAATCGTTGCATATTGCTTATTCTATGTCACAAAAAGCAATTTCCTAATTATTCTGCTTTCTTCTAACATAAGAAGGTCAGCTAAGGTAACTAATTTCTAAGGCACATCATGAGCAGAGCATTATCATAGAATGAGCACATATTAACACAAATTAAAAAAAAAATATGAAGTAAAGTTTTAAAGGTGTTGTGCAAGAATATATATACATGATTAGTGTTGAGCGATACCGTCCGATATTTGAAAGTATCGGTATCGGATGGTATCGGCCGATATCCGAAAAATATCGGATATCGCCGATACCGATATCCGATACCAATACAAGTCAATGGGACACAAATATCGGAAGGTATCCTGTAATGGATCCCAGGGTCTGAAGGAGAGGAAACTCTCCTTCAGGCCCTGGGATCCATATTCATGTGTAAAATAAAGAATAAAAATAAAAAATATTGATATACTTACCCTCTGACGCGCCCTGGTCGTCACCGCTGCAACCGCCTTGCTTTCGTTCCGAAGAATGAGCGCGTTAAGGGCCTTCGATGACGTCGCGGCTTGTGATTGGTCGCTGAGCGGTCATGTGACCGCTCACGCGACCAATCACAAGCCGCAACGTCATCGAAGGCCCTTTACGAGCTCATTCTTCGGAACGAAAGCAAGGCGGTTGCAGCGGTGACGACCAGGGCGCGTCAGAGGGTAAGTATATCAATATTTTTTATTTTTATTCTTTATTTTACACATTAATCTTAATCCCGATACCAATTCCCGATATCACAAAAATATCAGAACTCGGTATCGGAATTCCGATACCGCACATAGCGGCCGATACCCGATACTTGCGGTATCGGAATGCTCAACACTATACATGATCAATCTTTAGGATAGGCCATACATATAAGATGCGTGGAGGTCTCACACCCGACACCATCTGGAGGTAATATGCAATGAATGAAGATAGAACATCATAGCTCCATACTTTGTCTACTGGTCATTCTCGGGCACTGCAGCTTAGCTCTTCTTGAAGATAATAGAGTCTAAATTAATGTATCTAAAAACAGCCACAAAACAATTTACAGAGCTTTGGTGATCCAGATCCATGCGCAGTGTTCTTCAGTCATATGACCTGCTACCAGTTAATTGGTGTGGTATTGGATATCAGATCCCTGCTGATCTGATATTGATAACCTTTCCTAAGCATAGGTCATTGGACTTCAAAGTTCATTTACACTGACAGGGATAATCCAAGGCAATACATAAGAAATGCAGTGTCATATGAGCAATCAGGATCATACACATACAGTAAGTTACCTTCAAAATCTAAAATAAAAGCTAGTAAGAGTTCAAAAAAGGTGTTAGAAAAATAATATTTTTTTCTTTTTTATTGGAAAAACAATGCTAAAATTGCTCCAATATGTACTTATAAAAAGTGACATTCAGCTCCATTGAAGAAAAAAATAACAATAATACAACACAGACAGCTCAACTATAGAAACAACAAGGGAATAGGCGTCAACTGCACTGGCAAGAAAGATTCTGGTATCCTTGGAAACAAAAATTGACCAATAAATATAGTAATTGGCTTTCAAGATGTCTCTACAAACTATTCTATTTCTATTTCAATGAAATGCGAACAGGTGTAAATCAAAAGCATCCGTGGAACAAATCCACCATAAATGTTCCAAACTTGCCTTTTCAGATGAGAAGATAAAAAAACGTGTTTTGGCTCATACTGTAAATATGATATAGGATATATATTTGGGTGTTGTTTACTAAAAACAGCTAGTTCAATAAAATGTCTTTTAACAGATAATAATTAGAGGTGAGCGAGCTCTAAAATGCCCGGATGATCGTTATTCGAATCCAGCAATTTTTTTTAATGCTTGGGTGCTTGTTTTGAGTAACGAGTATAATGGGAGTCAATGGAGGACTGTGGAGCAGTAAAAATGTTGAAATGGGTGGAAAAATGCTTAATGGAAGTAGAACAGCATGGGGAAGACCTCTGGAAGCATCTCAAACGCACAGATCACTGCTGAAAACAGTGGTGCAACACTTTTGCTACACTTTAAGGACTGAAAATAAAATATTAATAATAATAGTAATAATATTTTTATTTATATAGCACCAACATATTCTGCAGCGCTTTACAAATTATAGAGGGGACTTGTACAGACAATAGACATTACAGCATAACAGAAATCACAGTTCAAAATAGATACCAAGAGGAGTGAGGGCCCTGCTCGCAAGCTTACAAACTATGAGGAAAAGGGGGAGACACGAGAGGTGAATGGTAACAATTGCTTTAGTTATTTGGACCAGCCATAGTGTAAGGCTCGGGTGTTCATGTAAAGTTGCATGAACCAGTTCACTGCCTAAGTATGTAGCAGTACAGACACACAGGGCTATTAACTGTATAAAGTGTATGAGAACATGATGGGAGGAACCTGATCATGGTTTAAGTTTTTTTTTGTTTTGTTTGAATAGGCCACACAGGGATAGTTAGGTTAATGGGTTGAGGCGGTAGGCCAATCTGAACAAATGAGTTTTTAGGGCACGCTTAAAACTGTGGGGATTAGGGATTGATTGTATTAACCTGGGTAGTGCAATCCAAAGAATCAGCTCAGCATGTGTAAAGTCTTGGAGACCGGAGAGGGAGGTTCTGATTATTGAGGATGCTAACCTCAGGTCATTAGCAGAGCGGAGGGCATGGGTAGGGTGGTAGACTGAGACCAGAGAGGAGATGTAGGGTGGTGCTGAGCCATGGAGTGCTTTGTGGATGAGGGTAGTAGTTTTGTACTGGATACTGGAAATATTCAAAATACAGCTCTGGCAAAAATTAGGAGACCACCACATCAAAACCTTGGCATGGGCAGCCCAATCTCCAGACCTGAACCCCATTTAAAACCTCTGGAATGTAATCAAAGACATAGATTTAGTCAAGGAATGGGTGATATTGTCTGCGATATGCGGGTGTAGTACAGGCACAGCTTTCTTAGAAACGTAATGGCGACTGGGCAGCTGGTACTGAAGGACTGCAATTGCCATCTGTTTTCAGAAACCGTCTGTGTCTACAAGTTGGAAAGGCAGCATTTTCATGGCCAACAGACTGAAGAGGGTGGTATTCAACTTCTTAGCTTTGTCATGCATAAGAGGAAACAATTTTTTATGTGACAACAACTGCATTACCAAGGGTTGGCTGCAGTGCTGAGAGAGGGCGGAGTATGGTGAGCTGGACAAAATGCTCGACCATGGGAGAGGTGCAGGCAGAGATGTTACAGTGGATTGAGAAAGATGTGGTGTGCTCGCTCTCTAAGATCAGTCAAAAACAGCAGGCATGTCCGCTTCTGTTATAACTGATGGAAGGCTCTCAGTCAGCATAACTGTAGTGGTGGAGTGGGTAAAAAACCTAAGGTTCTGAGGTCAAAGACTCGTGTCTCAATAGTTGGCCTGGTAACAATGGAGGAGGAACAAGCAGCAGATGTGATTGATGGGGTGGCTGATGGTTGTTGAGATTAGCTGGTCTGCATTTTAGTGCAGAGGGATTCCCAGAGTAATGTATGTTGATTGCATATGTGAAGGTTCATACATGTAGTAGTCAAACTATTGCACTGTTTCCCTTTCCAGTTTTTTTTGCAAAGTTGGCAGATTGCATGAGTTCTTGCCCTTGGCACCCATGCAAACTGCAGATCCGCGGACACAGCTTTTAACAGCCACAGTTGTGGCTAAGTATGCATTGCTCGTCGTAGCTGCATCACAACGTGTCTGCGACATACGGCACAATGTAACTTCCTTGTCTTCCTCCTCAGATGACTTACTCAGCTGTGTTCCTCTGTGTTCACGCAAACTAGGATCTACCACCTCATCATCATCATCCTTAGTATTATCACATTCCTTGCCCTGTGAGTTGCCCTCCTCTTCTTCCTGCCCTGACAGCACAGTACAGTCCACGTGAGCCTCAGATATCTGAGTCTCGTCAGGATCACCTCCCTCCCAGGGGTTAACGTCTCGTAATGAGGGTCAGGATGCTGCTCGGACTCCATTTCATCCTGCCCCTGATCCAAACTAAAATAATTTTCGGCATCTGTGCAGATTTCCTCCTCTTGACTCTTCCTTGTAAAGCTTTAAGGTACACATCTGATGATCATGGCATAGAATGTGTGAACAGCTCTTCAGACTCACCCATCTGTGGTTCCAAACAGTCAGTTGTATGGTTGTAGAGTTGGAACTCGGTGGGAAGCAAGGGTAATTTGGAAGCCACCTCTGTGGACTGTACTGGGTGTGATTTTGAGGATGAGGAAGAGGAGGAGAGGCCACTGGAAGCTGCACTTGATCCATTCGGGCACATGCTCTTTCTGGGCTTCATGAACAAAGTGTATCGCTTTGCATTTGCCATAGAAATGTAGTACAGTAGCCCGTCCAGTAACAAAAGTTGTCAGTTCTCTTTGCATGGGACATGACGTTATTGGTTAACTAGCACTTTCAAAAACATTTCCACCTACCCCCAAGTACACCTTGAACTCTATTTTTCCCAGTCATAATGCTCAGATGTGGTAGGTGCACAGTATTAGCAACAAAAAAATAGATTTTAAACTCTGCACCAGCTCTGCAAACAACTGAATTTCAGCAGCAGTAAATAACAGTAAAAGGTCAAATATGGCATGCTGAATCTCTTTACTCACGGAAGAAAGAATTGTTTGAGCGAGGATGAGGCCTGTATGACAAAGAAGATATGCTCCAAACAATTATAAAATTAGATCTCCCATACTGTATGATGTAAGCAACACAAGAATTTTGGGGGGGGCCTGTGAATCAGGCCTGTAAAATAGACTAGATGCTCCAAACAGTGTGAAAGTAAGATGTCCCCTACTGTACTACGTTCATAAAAAAATATATATTTTTGGTGCCTGTGGTTAGGCCTCTATAAGAGACTAGATGCTACAAAAAAATTGAAAGTGAGATGTCCCGTACTGTACGACGTTAGTAACACAATAATTTTTTTGGAGGCCTGTGGATCAGACATCTATAACAGTTTAGATGCTGAAATCAATTTGAAAGTGAAATATCCCTTACTGTACTACGTTAATAAAAGAAAATGTATTTTTGTTGCCTGTGGATTAGGCCTCAATAAGAGACTAGATGCTACAAACAATTTGAAAGTGAAACGTCCCTTACAGTACGACATTAGCAACACAATGATATTTGGGGGCTCTGGATATTCGGCCTCTATAACAGACTAGATGCTACAAACAATTTGAAAGTGAGATGTCCCTTACAGTACAACATTAGCAACACAATAATATTTGGGGGCTCTGTAGATTCGGCCTCTATAACAGACTAGATGCTACAAACAATTTGAAAGTGACATGTCTCTTACAGTACGACATTAGCAACACAATAATATTTGGGGGATCTGTAGATTCGGCCTCTATAACAGACTAGATGCTACAAACAATTTGAAAGTGAGATGTCCCTAACAGTACGACATTAGCAACACAATAATATTTGGGGGATCTGTAGATTCGGCCTCTATAACAGACTAGATGCTACAAACAATTTGAAAGTGAGATGTCCCTTACAGTACGACATTAGCAACACAATAATATTTGGGGGCTCTGTAGATTCGGCCTCTATAACAGACTAGATGCTACAAACAATTTGAAAGTGACATGTCCCTTACAGTACGACATTAGCAACACAATAATATTTGGGGGATCTGTAGATTCGGCCTCTATAACAGACTAGATGCTACAAACAATTTGAAAGTGAGAAGTCCCCTATTGTACAACGTCAGTAAAGGAAGAATTTTTGCAGGCCTGTGGATCAGGCCTCTTATAATAGAGTAGATGCTACAAACAATTCCGTACTCAGGGATGCTTTGTGCAAAGTACCTTTGTGACGTTGTGGTCGTGTGACCGCGACGTCATCTCAGGTGATTCGTGCAATGCATCACTGGGAACAGAAGCCGCCGCGTGCACCGCTGAGGGGCGGGAGGACTCCAGGGGCCATTAAAAGGTAAGTATATCTCTATTTTTTATTTTAACTCTTATTTTTACATGATATGGATCCCAGGGCGTGAATGAGAGTCTCCTCTCCTCCACACCCTGGGTAACATCCGCACATGAAGCGCTCACTTTACGCATGGTGGGCATAGCCACATGCATAAAGTGAGCGTTTCAATGCAATCCTATGGCTGCGGAATTGCCATGATTCTGCAGAAATAATGAACAAGCTGTGCATTTTACTGCTATGCAATTCCGCAGCGGGAAAATCTGCAGCATGGGCACAGCAACTGCAGAATCCCATAGGATTGCATGGGAATGCATTTTTTAAGCATTTTTAAGCATTTCCAATGCAGCAAAAAATGCAGCAGAAACACATGAGAAATGCAACGTAGGCACACAGCCTAACTGTACTACTTTAGTAAAAGAAAATTTTTTGGGTGCCTGTGGATTAGGCCTCTATAAGAAACTAGATACTACAAACAATTTGAAAGTGAGATGTCCCTTACTGTGCCACATTAGTAACACAATAATATTCGGGGGACCTGTGGATCAGGCCTCTTATAATAGAGTAGATGCTACAAACAATTTGAAAGTGAGATGTCCCCTACTATACAATGTTAGTAACAGAAGAATTTTTTTGGGGGGGGCTGTAGATTCAGCCTTTAAAACAAACTAGATGCTGCAAACAATTTGAAAGTGAGATGTCCCTTACTGTACGACGTTAGTAACAGAAGAATGTTGGGGGGGCCTGTAGATTCAGCCTCTATAACAGACTAGATGCTACAAACAATTTGAAAGTGAGATATCCCCAACTGTACGACATTAGTAACAGTTAAATTTTTTGGGGCCTGTGGATCAGACCTCTATAACATAATAGATGCTACAAACAATTTGAAAGTGAGATGTCCCCTTCTATATGACATTAGTATCAGAAGAAATTTTTTGGCTCCTGCGTAATAGGCCTCTATAAAAGACTAGATACTACAAACAAGCTGAAAGTGAGATGCCCCCTACTGTAAGATGTAAGTAACAGAAGAATTTTGGGGGGCCTGTGGATCAGATCTGTATAACAGAATAGATTCTACAAACAATTTCAAAGTGAGATGTCCCGTATTGTACAGCGTTAGTAACAGGAGAATTTTTGTGGGCCTGTTGATCAGGCTTCTATAATAGAGTAGATGCTACAAACAGTTTGAAAGTGAGATGACACTTACTGTATGACGTTAGTAACAGAAGAATTTTTTGGAGCTTATGGATCAGGCCTCTATAACAGACTAGATGCTACAAAACATTGGAAAGTGAGATGTCCACTACTGTATGACAATAGTAACAGAAGAATTATTTTTTTTGTGTGGGTGATGCCTGTATAACCTATAAGACATGGTCCAAACTATTTCAAATTCGGATTTAGCCTGCTGTATCACGTTTGTAAAATCCAACAAATGTTGTTTTTTCTATGTGCAACAGCTGTGCACACACAATAATTTCACTACCAAAAAGTTCCCGCTTGGGACATGGCGGGCTGCATCACGTTTAGCAGCAGAAATTTTTTTGTTATGTGCATGAGGTCTCCAGACAGCTTTATTTCAGCACAACAAAATGACAATGTAGGAGACAGCAGGCTGTGTCTCTTTTTGCAACAGAAAAAATTATAATTTAAAAAAAAATTGCTTTAGGTCTGCAGACAGCTTCATATCACTGCCACAAAATTACAATATGGAATACGGCGGGCTGTATCACATTTAGCAACAGAAAAAATGTATTTATTTTTTTTAATGTGTATAAGCTATGCACACTGTTGAATTTATCTGCCACTAAATAATGTGAGAAATGGCTAGCAACTGCCCCCAGAAAGTATTTGTTCATGCACAACAGCTCAAATCACAGAACTGTCACCAACACTAAATGACAAGGTGGGATATGGCATACTATTTCACATTTAGCTAGTGCAAGGTTGTGCAACAAAATATTAAGTTAAGGATACCACCATTTCTGTCCAGCCCTATTTCATGAGTTTTATTTTTTATAAATTCTGTGGAAGCATTGTTGAAAAGCAATGTTTGACTTTCAGTTGTTCATTTTCACAGATCTTTCATTTACTATTACTTTTGTCCAATTCAAGTTATTTCTGTGACCATTGTGGGGTTTTCTGTCATTAAACGAGGAATACCAACAATTTTGACCACGTGTGTACCTAAAATCTACCTGCTAACACTGCCAGCTTCAGAAGCAGACTCTTTGCACTGTTATTATGTCAAAATGGCGCTAAAACAAGATGTCTGCTCTTTATATGGAGAGTGACATATGATTTCAGCAGCCAATGACACAATCCGTTGTGTCAGGTCATTGTGGAAGTTTCCTGCACAGTGATTGGCTAGCTGCAATGTGTACACATAAAGTTTTAAAAAATTGCTGTTTACAAGGACGCCGCGCCTCTGAGCTCTGCAAACCCTCTCCCCTCATCAAACACGTGTCCCACTCTCATTATACACCACCATTACAGTAGCAAAAGTGGTGAAAATACTTTTGTGGCAATGCACCTGTACCTTTTACCGAAGTTTTCAAATTTTTCCATATTTTACTAAATTTTGCTCTGGTTTCCGATCACGAATCCGAATGTGCCATATTCGTGCTGAATTTATGTTTGGCAATCATTTTACGAAAAAATTTGCTCATCACTAATTATAACCCCCACTGGTGGCACAGAAAACTCTCTCAGGCAAGCCACTATCAGCAGGGCAGCAAAACACCTCCATGGTATGGGGGTCAGCTCATACTAGGTGTCCAGCTTTGAGACCCAATAGCTGAAGGAATTAGGGAGTACACTGGTTTTGTAGGCCAGGTATTGCTTGACCATCTTTTTAAAAACTTTCTCCTCCTTGTTAAAAATACCGGTTAATCCGGGCATGTATGCTGGGAGGGTGTCATGAAACTGACACAGGCCTTTGTCAGTTTACAACTGCCTCTGATGTGTGACTCACTCTCTTCTCCTCACTTCTCCTCCTTTGTTGGACGGAGAAGCTTTCCCACTGCCACTAGCGTTGTCTGATGAGAATTTTTTCAAGATATTTTCCACATTGGCTTTCTAGGAAAGAATCATTTTGGAAGACATCTCCTCATCAAGAAGAAGAGTTGTAAAGTTCTCCTTGTAGCATGGGTTTAGCAGGATGAACAACCAGTACTCTTTTTCGTGCAAGATGAATGCACCGTGAGGGTCACAGGAAAGGTAGCGGTACATAAAGTCTCCCATATGTGCCAAGGTCCACCATGATGACTACTTTCCATCTCCTTCTCCCTCTCTTCCTCATCAGTTCCCGTCTCAGACCAACCACATGGAGAGCCTGCTCCTGTTCCTCTTCCTCAGAATCCACCTTCTTATTGTTACTCAATCCGTGCTGAGCACATGAGATGAGCCTGTTTGATGTCTTCCTCCTTCTCTACCTGGTCTGCCTGGAAAGCTTCATGTTTCATTGTCAGCAGTGACTATTTTAGTAGGCACAGACGTGGGATCCTTGTCCCGTTGACGGCATCATTGCTGCTTATGATCTTTGTGGAGTCCTCAAACTCTTGGAGAATTGTACATATGTTTGACATCAATGCCAAATATTAAAGTGTTTTGAGTGGAGACTGACCAGAAAACCGAAGTGCATGTTGGAACTGGTATGCCACAACTAGCCTCTTCTGCTCACAAAGCCTTGCCAGCAAGGTAAGAGTGGAGTTCCAGAGCGTGGTCACATCATACACCAGTCGGTGAGCCAGCACTTGCATGTGCTGCTACAGCACTGCCAGAGCGGCAGCAACTGTAGCTGACTTGCTTAAATGGGCTCTGGTGCAGTGTATTTGACCAGAAACTCTGGCAAATCTGAGTAAGTTTTCAGAAACCGCTGAACTACCTAGCTGAGCACATGGGCCAAACATGATACATGTGTGAGATTGCCAAGCTTCATAGCCGCCACCAAGATTGGCCATTGTCACTAGAGATGAATGAACTTGTTCGGAAAGCGTTTGTTAACCCCTTACTGACCTCGGACGGGATAGTACTTCCAAGGTCAGCTCCCCTGCTTTGATGCAGGGCTCCGCGGTGAGCCCGCATCAAAGCCGGGACATGTCAGCTGTTTTGAACAGCTGACATGTGCCCGCAATAGCGGCGGGTGAAATTGCAATTCACCCGCCGCTATTAACTAGTAAAATGCCGCTGTCAAACGCAGACAGCGGCACTTAACTACCGCATCCGACCGGGCGGCCTGATATAAGCGCATCGCCGACCCCGTCACATGATCGGGAGTCGGCGATGCTTCTCCATTGTAACCATAGAGGTCCTTGAGACCTCTATGGTTACTGATCGCCGGTGGCTGTGAGCGCCACCCTGTGGTCGGCGCTCACAGCACACCTGATTTTCTGCTATATAGCAGCGAACAGCAGATCTCTGCTATGTAGCAGAGGCGATCGGGTTGTGCCTGCTTCTAGCCTCCCATGGAGGCTATTGAAGCATGGCAAAAGTAAAAAAAAAAAAGTTAAAAAAAATGTGAAAAAATTAAAAAAAAATATAAAAGTTTAAATCACCCCCCTTTCGCCCCAATCAAAATAAATCAATAAAAAAATCAATCCTACACATATTTGGTATCGCTGCGTTCAGAATCACCCGATCTATCAATAAAAAAAAGCATTAACCTGATCGCTAAACGGCGTAACGAGAAAAAAATCAAAACACCAGAATTACGTTTTTTTGGTCGCCGCGACATTGCATTAAAATGCAATAACGGGTGATCAAACGAACGTATCTTCACCGAATTGTAATCATTAAAAATGCCAGCTTGGCACGCAAAAAATAAGCCCTCAACCGACCCCAGATCTTGAAAAATGGAGACGATACGAGTGTCGGAAAATGGCTCAATTTTTATTTATTTTTTTAGCAAAGTTTGGAATTTTTTTTCACCACTTAGGTAAAAAATAACCTAGACATGTTAGGTGTCTATGAACTCATAGTGACCTGGAGAATCATAATGGCAGGTCAGTTTTAACATTTAGTGAACCTAGCAAAAAAGCCAAACAAAAAACAAGCGTGGGACTGCACTTTTTTTGCAATTTCACTGCACTTGGAATTTTTTTTCCCATTTTTTAGTACACAACATGGTAAAACCAATGATGTTGTTCAAAAGTACAACTCGTCCCGCAAAAAATAAGCCCTCATGTGGCCAAGTTGACAGAAAAATAAAAAATTTATGGCTCTGGGAAGGAGGTGAGCGAAAAACGAACACGGAAAAATGGAAAATCCCAAGGTCATGAAGGGGTTAATATCAAATTCAGCACAAATGTAGCACATTTGGATTCATGATCGGTTTCACAAGCATTTTTACTCAAAGTTGGCAAAATTCGGTCACATTTTGGTAAATCTTTGCACTTCCTCTAAAATGCTTTTGTTATTACTTTAGCTAACATAGTGGAGCTGTATGATGAGTGGGGGTGATGGGAGTATGTGTTTCATAAGGGGAGGGGGTGTGGAGAGGTTAGAGGAGCTCCGCGCTCTTTTTTTCCCCCTTAACTATATGTATGTTGATTCCGGCAGCCAATCAGAGCACAGAAACCATGCACAGCATCATGACACAAGGTTTTCTGTAATTGATTGCTGAAGTCTCGTTTCCCTGGCCATATAAAAAGCAAACATCTTGTTTTGCTGCTGTCATTTTCTAAGTGTCACAATGCAGAGAAGCTGAACTTGTCAGTTAGCTATATAGGATCCTGAACTGTGTGAAATTGATCTTACAGCATCTAACTAGATTATGCAAATACTGTGTGGCAGTCTCATTAGGTCCCATTTGCTAATCAGAATCATTTGTGATAAAACTGTGTTTCAGTAACAAATCAGAAGACCAGGTTTCCATTAAAAAATCATTAGGCCTAATATTGGTGGGAAGCCAGGAGGGTCAATTCGCTAATCCAAATAGTTTGTGATAAAACTGTGTTCCAATGACAAATCAGAAGGCCAGATTTCCAATTAAAAATCATTAGGCATAATATACGTGTGCAGCCAGGAGACACAATTAACTAATCCAAATAGTTTTTGATAAAATTGTGTTTCAGTAACAAATCAGAAGACCAGATTTCCACTTATTAATTGTTAGACAATGTGCCTAAAGAACACAGTTATACCTAAGAAAATAAATAGTGATTGTTCATTTAGTGCCAGGTGGCTGACAGCTATGGGACTAAAGTTGTATAACAGCAGTTTTCAAGAGGGGAAGGTTACATACAATATGATTGGGAAAAAGTGAGGTTGTGGTGGAAGGGGGAATAGCCTTGGTGTTCGACTTGCACGTGTAGGTGTTAATGTCAGTGAAATCTCAACTGAACAAACACCGTCTCGTCCTATCCAAAGACTACTGACAACATCTATTACTGGACAGGCTACTCAACTCTCTCTCTTTGGCAGCTGCACAGTGGTACATCTTGTAGATGAGACTCAGAAAGAGCCTGTGCTCCAGTGGATGGCAAGTGTCATCTCCTCCTTTTCCTTCACCTCAACATCACAATTCTCAGAGGTGGCACACCAATCACCCTTGTTTCTCCCGCTTTACAATTTTCCAAACACCCAACTAACTGTACGGAACCACAAATGGGCCATTCTGAAGAGCTGTTTACACGTTGTATTCCATGACATCAGATGTCTGCTCTGAAGAATCACATAATCCAGATGAGGAAAGTATCTGAACTGATGCCCAAAATCGTTTCTTTCTGGATCTGGGACTGGACAAAGTAGGATCCGAGCAGAATCTATATCCTCATCACCAGATGTTAATTACCGTGGCTGGAGGTGGTCTTGATGAGACTCAGATACCAGAGGTGCATGTAGACTATATTGTGGTGTTAGGGCAGAAAGAGAAGGGGGGTGATTCTCAGGGGAGAAGTGTGAGAACCATTGGGATGATGATGAGTTTGTAGCTCCCACTTGGTGTGAACCGAGAGGTGCACAGCTGAGAAACACAGCAGAGGAGGTGGAGGAGGAGTTAGTTGAGGAGGTTATGTTGCGGCTTCCCACGCAGACACAAAGTGATGCAACCATGACAAGCATTGTATCTTCAGACCCAACTTTGGGTGTGGCCAGCACTGGTCACAAATGTGCAGTTCGCAGGGGCGGAAAGGGTTGCCTAGCCTGACCCTTATTTGAGACCGCAAAGAATATCCAACTCATGTTATCTATCAAATTTACAAAAAAAATTAAGTAGTGGCAAAAATTGCAATGATTTAACAACTACATGAACGAACTGGAACAGGCATGATAAATATGCTTTAATGTGGGAGTCTCACTGCGCTAAAATGTGAAATAGTGGGCCTCGCCAACCACTGGCCATCCATATATGCTGCTTCTTCCTCCTCTGTCACTGTGCCAAGTCTTCTCACACAGGTCTCCTGTAGTAGAAACTCCACTTGTTTACCCCCTACATTCGGGATGTGGGAGAGCTCATCAGCTGCTATGAAAGTGGACATGACTGCTGTTTTTGTGTCACATAGCACAACACATTTTTCTCAATCCACATAACATCTCTTCCTTCACCTCACTCACAGACTAGCAGTTTGTCATGTTCTCCATGCACCACCCTCTCTCATCATAGCAGCCAGCCCTCAGTCCCACAGTTGTGGTCACCTAAAAGAATGTTTCCTCCTACACATGCCAAAGCAAAAAGCTTGAACTCCACCATCTCAAATCTGTTGGCCACAGAAATGATGCCTTTCCGCCTGGAGCATACAGATGGTTTCAGAAAGTTGATGTCCATCGCTGTTCCCCAGTTCCCACCCATTCTTTGAAGAAATCTATGCCTGCCATGGTGCATTTCACCACTCACATGTGGACAAGAAAACATCGGCAGGGGCATTACATCTCACTGATTGGGCACTGAGTGACTCTGGTGACTGTAGGGGGAGGCAGTTACAGGGCTACTCCACAAGTCTTTGAATTCCCAAGACTTGCAGGGCAAACCTCTGTATCTAACAGTTCTTCCACTGCTTCTGGCTCCCCCGCCTCCGCTCTCAACCTCCGCACTCAAGACAGTTAGCGCAGACGATGCCATCATCAGCATTACTATTCTGGTCATTCACATGCTGGAGCACACAGTTTGAATAGTCTGCGTGAGCAAGTGGTGGTCCCATAGGAAGATGTGGATGCAGAGGAGGATGCGGAATGTATAACAATATCTCAAGTTTATGGATTGTCATTGCACAGGTGGATGCCATAGGAGGGTGGCTTACTGTGGTTGAGGGGGGCTCATGCTACCAGACAAACTGTTAGTTAAGGTGTAGGAGCCGAGAAGCAAATGGAAGATGATGAGGTAATGGACACACAACAGTCAGGAGATTAAGAGGATAATGACCGCCTCTCTGTTGTCTATGATTGACAGGAGGGGATGGAGGAAGCAACCATGAGTGTTAACTCACGATCAACAAACCATGAAATTGAACCTCATGGAAGCACCTTCTTGCTGTACTATCTTCAGTATGAAGTATGATGCCTGGAATAGTAGGGTTAAAATAATACTGACTATTTGGATGTCACTCTGTTAGATTCATGGTGCAAGAGTAAATTTAGCCCGATACTTCCCACCCCAAAAAGGGATGCGCATATGCTGGAGTATCAAATCATACTTGAAGACAATCTTAACCCCTTCCCACCGAGGCCCTTTTTCGTTTTTGCGTTTTTGTTTTTCGCTCCCCTCCTTCCCAGAGCTGTAACTTTTTTATTTTTCCGTCAATATGGTCATGTGAGGGCTTATTTTTTGTGGGACGAGTTAGGCCGGCATCACACTACCGTGTTTTACGGACTGTGGTGCAGTGACCAATGTTACAGCCAGGGGGCGCTGCGTGTGCACTTCAAGATGCACTTGGAGGCATAGTTGTGATGAGACAAAGTCCGGCAGAATTGTAGATGGCCGGTATGTGTGTCGCAGAGGAGGACACTCTGCGCTGTCAGTCTAAAGTTATGTTATGGTCTGGGACCTGTAGTCCCACATGTAAATGTGTAAGTTCTAATGGGAGATTGGCAGGGCTAGTCATAAGAGATGGGAGGGTCAGACTAGCCACACACACCCACACTCCCACACAGGGGAGTGGTTACAGGTATGTAATGTGACCAGGGTGTGGGTCACATGGTTCCTGTGTTTGGATCTGAATGGTACCTGTGAGGTTCCTGTTCAAGGTCCTGGACGGTCGGTGTTGGAGGCTCCTGGGAGTAGAGTCGTCCTGGAAGCACCTGGAGACCGTAGACCTGGACGGTCTGTGTTGAGGACCTGTGACTGACGTGAAGTCAGTGTGAGGAGTGGAACTCCTGAGAGGTAACCCCGGACAAGGGGATTGTAATGTACAGCAGAGAAGCCTATCTGCTACATGATCTGTCTGATGTCCTTTAATGTTTCGTGGCTGTATTACAATGGACTGTACATCATATGGTTTATGCAGTTTAATAAACCAGACTCATGTGAGGTACCGTGCCTGAGTGCTTGAATCTTGTGCCAAGCGAGTGTCCCCCAACACACTCAGGTAGCGTAATCTTACAGGACGTAAGAGGGGTGCTGAAAATACGGATTGGATACGGTACAATGCTTCTCTATGCCCCTGCTTCTATCAGCCGTATTTTACTGATCCGTATTATATGGTCTTCTACGGCCGTAGAAAATAGCAGCATGCTGCGTTTGTCACCGTATTGCGTAAAAAATCCGCCAAGGAAAGTCTATGGGGGCCAGACAAATATGGATTACACACGGACCAGCAGTGTGACTTGCGAGAAATACGCAGCGGTGTTAGAGAGAAAAGCCGGCAATTCAGCACGGTGTCCAGTAAAATCACACTAAGAACCACAACTTCATGAGAAACATGCCCATATAATAATAATGACAACATACAAATAATAATGGGCCATAAAGGATAAACTATGGGATAATCGCTAACTGAAAATATACTACCATAGAAAAACAACGATCAAACACCCAAAAAAACTATATAGTAGAAAAATATTATTTTATTGAATATACATAAAACAGGGTATTACGGAAAAAGCCAGGGGGGGGAAGAATGAAAACACTCAGGTCACATGTGCAACAAGAAACGGCCAGGGGTACAGGCATGAGGACCATATAGAGTAGAACTAATCAATGATTAGGTTCCAAATAAGGAGTCCTAAAAATCGCCATAGCAGGAATCAAAGAATCACAAAAAAACAATATAATAAACAAAATACACCAAAGGTGAAGAATAATTACCTGCGTAGGCACACAATATGACCACGGTCCACAGCGTGTACCCACCCCAACGCACGTTTCGGCGTAATGAGCCTTTTTCAAGGGGTGATGGGTCATGGGAAATAGTGAGGATAAAATAGCAAACACCCACCAATCACCGCTCAGAGTATCAGCTGGACACTATGATTACAATTAAAGGATGCCGGAAGTGAAATGTAATGAGGCAACGTATTTCAGCCATACCAGTCACTCAGATGGTGCTATGCCGCCATTGCCGCATGTAATGGAGTCACCGCCATGATAGCATGACATCACACGCCCAACTCCAATAGTACACGCCCACTTCCGGTGACAAGTCCGTCACCATAGCGACCATAGACGCCGGACAATGTCAGACGCCAGGCAATGCCGGCATCATACGCCCAACTAAGATAGTGTACGCCCACTTCCGGTGACACGTGCGTCACCACAGCAACCATAAGCGCCTAGACAATGCCAACGTCTGACGTCAGAAGGAAGAAGGCGCAAGACGTGCTCAGACCCATCAATGGCCGCCCACCTACAGTGACGCGTACGTCGCCGAGGCAACCAGGGACGCCGAGCGGCGCCGGCGTCTGAAGTCGGGGCCAAGGAAAGACTCCTCAGTCCACAACAAAAGAGACGCCGGAAGCCGGACGGCGGACCAGGCGCCCCAGCGCGCACGCGTCAGGGTGACAGCCACTGGGGGCGAAGATGGGGCGGCGGCGCCACCAAACATGCGTGCAACATGCAAGAGGCGCATCATATATTACAATCCACCCATAGAGATGTATAAGGAAGCAATAAGTCACCTCCAAATATACACATATACTGTGAAGAAACATAACTATTCACATAGACAGCATATATTATCAACCATAATAGTATACAATAATAATAAAACATATGAACACATCATGTTAGCATACACAGAGAGAAATACTCTATGGATATAGAGATTAGCATGGGGTAAGTCCAGATATTATTATGGCCGCATATCTTCAATCAACATGATGACACATCACTCCAGCATACTCCAGAATATCCAGATCTCGTCAGCAATGCATAAACTGAGCAGCAACGAAGCGGATGAATACTAAATAAAAGATAATATAAAAAAGATGTTAAGAACAAAGAACCGCCTAATTGAGCACACAACAGAGGAAACCCTATATAATATAATACAGATAGATGTAAGTTTCAGGCCCGGAGAGAGAGAACTACCTCATAAGAAGGAAACAAAACTAATTGTTTCGTTTAGTCTCTTGGGCTGGACAGTGTCCAAAACCCAAATCCACCTCGTTTCGCAACGAGCTAATTTTTGGCTCAAATTACCCCCACGAATTCCAGGAATGATGGTATCAATGCCCCTAACCCTCAGAAGGGAGCTGTCACAATCATGATGGATTTTAAAATGATGTGGTAATGTCCTGAGTGTGGCTATGTCATCATGGCCGGCCGCCGCCCGTATCCCCAACACATGTTCACGCACCCGCACCTTAAGCTGGCGAGTAGTCATACCGACATATATGAGATTACAGGGGCACGTAGCAAAATATACCACATACCGTGAGGTACATGTGATGTGCCTCCTGATCTCATACGTCTTAGTACCAGCAGAATTAACAAAGGAGTGGGTGCGCTCGACATTGGGGCAGGCGACGCACCGGCCACAAGGAACACAGCCACATCCAGGACGGCCCACATCAAGAAACGTAGATTTACTTACACCCTGATAGTGACTATGAACCAGATGATCTCTCAAATTCCGAGAACGTCTTACCGTGATGCTAGGGGCAGCGGGCAGTAATTGATTCAAAATCGGGTCGGTTTGTAAGATCGGCCATGCTTTTTGAAGACAACTCCGCATCCGTGAAAACTGAGCATGATAGTTAGTAATAAACCTAACCTTTTGGTTACTCTTAGGGGTTTTATTTTTATAGAGCAAAGATTGCCTAGTTGAATGTAGAGCTCTATTATACGCTCTCTTTATAGAGCGTCCACTATAGCCCCTTTCACGAAACCTCACGCTTAGCTCCTGGGCTTTGAGTTTGAAATCACTCTCGTCAGAACAAATCCGCCAAGGAAAGTCTATGGGGGCCAGACAAATATGGATTACACACGGACCAGCAGTGTGACTTGCGAGAAATACGCAGCGGTGTTAGAGAGAAAAGCCGGCAATTCAGCACGGTGTACAGTAAAATCACACTGACAGCTTACAATAGAATAGGTAGAATACATGTGTACACATAGAATAGGTATATATATATACTGTATATATATGCATATATATATATATATATATATATATATATGTCATTGAGACACATATATGTATATATATTAATATTTCATACAGCGCTAGATAGCTTTAAAGCCGGTAATTCAATTGCCGGCTTTTGCTATCTCCTTCCTAAACCCGACATGATATGAGACATGGTTTACATACAGTAAACCATCTCATATCCCCATTTTTTTTGCATATTCCACACTACTAATGTTAGTGTGTATGTGCAAAATTTGGGCTCTCTAGCTAATAAATTTAAGGGTTAAATGGCGGAAAAAATTGGCGTGGGCTCCCGCACAATTTTCTCCGCCAGAGTAGTAAAGCCAGTGACTGAGGGCAGATATTAATAGCCTGGAGAGGGTCCACGGTTTTTGCCCCCCCCCCGGGCTAAAAACATCTGCCCCCAGCCACCCCAGAAAAGGCACATCTGGAAGATGCGCCTATTCTGGCACTTTGCCACTCTCTTCCCATTCCCGTGTAGCGGTGGGATATGGGGTAATGAAGGGTTAATGTCACTTTTTTTTACTTTTGCCATGCTTCAATAGCCTCCATGGGAGACTAGAAGCTGTCACCACTCGATCGGCTCAGCTACATAGCAGCGATCATCAGATCGCTGCTGTGTAGCTGAATTGCAGGCTTGCTATGAGCGCTGACAACAGGGTGGCGCTCACTGCAGGCCAGCATCAGTAACCATAGAGGTCTTGAGGACCCCCGATCATGTGAAGGGGTCGGCAATGCGCTCATTTCCGGCCGCGCGGCCGGAAGCAGTAGTTAAATGCCGCTTTCAGTGTTTGACAGCGGCATTTAACAGATTAATAGCGGCCGGTGAATCGCGATTTCACCCGCCACTATTGTGCGCACATGTCAGCTGTACAAAACAGCTGACAGGTCGCGACTTTGATGTGGGCTCACCGCCAGAACCCACATCAAAGGGGGAGACACGACATGAGCCGCACTAGTACGGGGCATGGCGTGAAGTGGTTAAGATTGATTTTCCACAGGACAGCAGTGAGGCACACAGTGTACATCCCAGTTCTAGACGTCCAACCCTAGGAATGACAAGGCATCATTGCAAAAGCATTAACAGCAGCCACGGCAGCAGTGTAAGTGACATAAGCAATTTTTGTGAGTCATTTCACTGTTTTTTTAGACCAGACCGTGAACCAGCAGAACAGAGTACAAGTCTGACGTGTTGTGAATGACTGGAGGGGATGGTGCAAGAGAACAAGAGTATCTGGAGTTCAATATCAATGCCATCAAGGGGGGGTTTGGACCCTTTTGCATTTTGGTCTTCAAAAATGGAAGAGTGGCCTGAGCTCGCCTGTCTTGCCTTGGAGGTTTTGTCATGCCCGGCAGCCAGCGTTCTCTCAGAACATGTCTTCAGCACTGCTGGTGAAGTCCTGACTGATAAATGCAGCCAGCTGTCACCTGTGTATACCACCTAAATTTCATCAAAATGAACAAGTCTTGTTTCTCCAATGACTTTTGCACCCCAGTCGCTGACTAGGCAAACTAGGTGATGGTGTTTTAGTGTTTAGCATTGATCTTTCGTTATCGCAGTTTGTACCATCATTTTTGTGGCTTGTGTGCCTGCTATTGCTACTGCTGATGATGATGCTAACAATTTTTTGAATTTGGAGACTTTTACTTATGAGCGAATAGTGAAATATGCAGAAAAATTGGCACAAATAATTTCTAATCGTGTATTCGTACCGAATAAAGAACCAATGCAATAAAATCGGAAAGCTGAATATTTTTCTGCTGGACCCAACAAACAGGTCTGGGGTGTTGTGAATTCTGCTCTTGGGCTCCCTCCGGTGGTTGTTGATGGTAATGCAGTTATTCCTGAGCAGCAATCTTGGACAGGTGTTTCTGCTAATTGCAATTCGGACTGGGGTATTTAGCTGTGCAGGACTCATTAGTCCTTGCCAGTAGTCAATGTTCCTTTGGAAGTATTGGTCCTCTGCCTGGCCCCTCCTGCTTGCTGCCAATTCAGCTAAGATAAGTGTTTTCTTCATTTTTTTAGACACACTGCTGTGTGTTTATTTTCTGTGCTTATCTTGTTTCTATTTTGTTCCTGCTAGACTGTGCCTGATGTTTTTCTCAGTCTAGTTGGACTCGCTGGAGTCGCAGATATACTCTCCACATCTTTAGTTAGGTGGTGGAGTTTTTGTATTTTTCTGCTGTGGATATTTTGTAGTGTTTTATGCTGACCGCTGACCGCATAGTATCCTGTACTATCCTTTCCTATCTAGGTAGAAGTGGCCTCCTTTGCTTATCCCTGTTTTCTGTCTGCGTGTGTCTTTTCCTCTCCTACTCACAGTCATTATTTGTGGGGGGCTACCTATCCTTTAGGGGTCTACTCTGAGGCAAGAGAGTTTTCCTATTTCCATCTTTAGGGATATTTAGTCCTTAGGCTGTGTCGAGGTGTCTAGGTCTGGTTAGGCACACCCCACGGCTACTTCTAGTTACGGTGATAGGATCAGGGATTGCGGTCAGTAAAGTTACCACTGCTCCAGCGAAGGTCATTTCATGCTGCTCCAAGGCCACCTGATCATAACACTGGGGCATGAGAAAAAAGCTGAAATGGATGGGAAAGAACGAAAACTAAATGGGAAAAGCATGGAGAAGAGGCCTGCATGACTTTCTGACTCATATATGGTATCTGCGAATAATGTTGTCAGACATTGTGCCGCTTCTATAAAAAAGACCTACCAAACCAAACCTATTTTTTTTTAAAGGAAAAATGCTAAGAAACATTTTTCCTTCATAACTATATGTATATAATGCACAATAAAAATAATTTTAAAAAAATTATACCTCCCCTTTAGCATATGTTTACACGGAGCATTTTGGCTTTAGTTTTTCCTTTTACGTTTGTGAGGGCTCTCACTCCTACATTTGGGAGGTCCCTCCCTCATTCCAAATTGTTAGCTAGATAGTGGAATACATGGTTCCCATCCCTTTAAAATGCCAGTTAAAACATGACCATTAAAATTTTGGGCTTCGCCCGCCACCACCACCATGTCCACCGCAAAGTCATTATTCAGCCCTCGCTTCACTTTTTCAGTAGGTGCCGTGAAACTTTGGGAAGCCCCTCAGGTGGCCCTGTATCATACATTTGAGAGAGCTCTCACTTCTACATTTGGGAAGTCCTTCCCTTATTCCAAATAATTGGCAAAATATTGGAATACATATTTCCATCCCATTACAATGCCAATTAAAACATGCCCATTTGAAATTTGGCATTTGCCCACCACCATCACTATGTCCACAACCATGTCATTATGGGGCCCTCGCTTCACATTTTCAGAGGGCCAGCAGGTGCTGTGAAACTTGAGTTTGTGAAGGGCCCTTAGGATGCACTGTATCATACATTTGGGAGAGCTCTCACTCCTACATTTGGGAAGTCCCTCCCTCATTCCAAATAGTTAACAAGATAGTGGAACACATTTTCCCCATCTCTTTACAATGCCAGTTCAAACATGTCCATTTGAATTTTGTTGGGCTTCGCCTGCAACCACCACCACCATGTTCACCGTCATGTGATTATGTGGATCTCACTTCAAATTTTCAGGGGTCCATCAGGGGCCATGAAACATGAGCTTGGGAAGGGCCCTCAGGTTGCCCTGTATAATTCTTTTGGGAGAGCTCTCACTCCTACATTTGGGAGGTCCCTCCCTCATAGTAAATAGTTAGCAAGATAGTGGAATACATATTCCACATCCCTTTGCAATGCCAGTTCAAACATGACCATTTGGATTTTGGTCTTCACCCGCCACGACCACCAACACCATGTCCACCACCATGTCATTATGCATCCCTCGCTTCACATTTTCAGAGGGCCAGCTGATGCTGTGGAAGCTGAGTTTTGTGAGCTCCAAGTCCACAGTTCATTTTGGCCACTGGATCACAATGGAGCCACTGTCATTGTGGGTGAAGCTGCTGTAAGGTGAATATAATACAGGAGTTGGGGGAGCTGTATGATCAATATCAGTAAATTGGATTCTATCAGACACCAAAAGCATTAGAATTAAATTATGAATACAGTGTATGCAGGCAAGGGCCTGTATTGTAGTAAGCCTGTCAGACCTGAAACCCATGTCAGGAGTATGTAATAGCCTCATTTTACTTGGAAGCATCCTCCTAAAGGGATAGAGACAGCACTGCCATTGGCTAATCTGCATGAGCCTGCACAGGTCTTCTGGAAACTACCAAAAAAGACAGAATGTATATTTTGCATGGTTTTGAGCAACAATGGAGTAATTACAGGATATGTCCCAGAGAGTGTCGAGGTCTGTGGAGTGTATTACTCAGGTCAAAGGTAGGGTTGAGCGAAACAGATCGGCACTTTTCAAAAGTCGCCGACTTTTAGCAAAGTCGGGTTTCGTGAAACCCGACCCGATCCCACTCTGGGATCGGGTCGGCGGTCGGCGATCTGTACTCCAAAGTCGGGTTTCATTTTATATATATATATATATATATGTCATAGATATATATATATATATATTTACTTCAGCGCGATAATGTTGAAAAGCCGGTAATTCAAATGCCAGCTTTTCATTTCTCCTGCCTAAACCCGACATGATATGAGACATGGTTTACATACAGTAAACCATGTCATTTCCCCCTTTTTTTGCATATTACACTCTACTAATGTTAGTAGTGTGTATGTGCAAAATTTCGGCGCTCTAGCTATTAAATTTAAGGGTTAAATCGCGGAAAAAATTGGCATGGGCTCCCGCGCAATTTTCTCCGCCAGAGTAGTAAAGCCAGTGACTGAGGGCAGATATTAATAGCCTGGAGAGGGTCTACGGGTTTTTCCCCCCCCCCCCGGGCTAAAAACATCTGCCCCCAGCCACCCCAGAAAAGGCACATCTGGAAGATGCGCCTATTCTGGCACTTGACCACTCTCTTCCCACTCCCGTGTAGCGGTGGGATATGGGGTAATGAAGGGTTAATGTCACCTTGCTATTGTAAGGTGACTTTAAGCCAGATTAATAATGGAGAGGCGTCAATTCTGACACCTATCCATTATTAATCCAATTGTATGAAAGGGTTAAAAAAACACACACACATTATTAAAAAGTATTTTAATGAAATAAACACACAGATTGTTTTAATAATTTATTGCTCGCTCAATCCACCTGAAGACCCTCGTTCTGTAACAAATTAAAAATAATAAACCAACAATATACATACCTTCCGTTGATCTGTAACGTCCCACGCTGTAAATCCATCTGAAGGGGTTAAAATATTTTACAGCCAGGAGCTCTGCCAATGCAGCTGTGCTCGTGGCTGTTAACCCCAGCAAATGAAGGTAATGTAGGTCAATGACCTGTAGTTACCTTCATTCGCGGTGATGCGCCCCCTGCTGGATGTCCCTCGAGCGTGGGAAAAGTTCCCAGGCTCAAGGTCATAAACCGTGGACCCTCTCTAGGCTATTAATATCTGCCCTCAGTCACTTGCTTTACCACTCTGGCGGAGAAAATTGCGCGGGAGCCCACGCCAATTTTTTCCGCAATTTAACCCTTAAATTTATTAGCTAGAGCGCCAAAATTTTGCACATACAAACTACTAACATTAGTAGTGTGTAATATGCAAAAAAAGGGGGATATGACATGGTTTACTGTATGTAAACCATGTCTCATATCATGTCGGGTTTAGGCAGGAGAAATGAAAAGCCGGCAATTGAATTACACTGAAAAGTCACTCAACCCTAGTCACAGGCAGTGCTACAGAGCTCAGGTAAAGGCCATATTGTGGCAATGACCATGCTCCAACATGTGTAAGGCTGCAGTCTTTATAGTGCTATGGAGCATATGAACCAAGTCTCTTATATGAGCTTAAAATGTACAAAAACTGGCCAATGCCCCACCACAATTTTTTTGTAAGGACCCAAATAAAGAAAATGTAAGGGAAGCGACAGTTTAATAAAGAGAAACAAGTGCCAGGTGTCGAGTTCCTGCACAGGGGAAATCTCGAACCATCTCCGCTGCGGTTTCCCATTCTTCTCCAGCGCAGTGGAGTCTGCTCAGCGGAGACGTCGGTCGCAGCATCTAGCTCAGGCTGATACTGGATGACTGCTTACTACTGCCCTTCCAGGCTCTGTCCTTGTAGCCAGCAATGTTCAGCAGCGAGCAGGTCTTTCTGGGACTAAGTAATGCTTTTCCCTTACTGAGCATGCCCACGGGATGACCTCCCATTGGAGGTCGGGGGTCACATGCTCAGGTCCTGTTGCGGCTCCTATTGGTCCATCTGGAAGGTCTTGTAGCACTGCCGCTATAAAATGTTTGCATGGCCACTAGGCCATGCGCTAGTGTACACTTGTAAACGTGTGTGTTGATGTGTGAAAGTTGTTCATTAATTATCCCCTCCCTTGTGTATGACTGCTCACGTAAGGTGGATGATTGCTATCTAGCGCTCGATCTACTATCAGCACTTGGCCACAAAACAGTGTCAAATTGCTGTGACCGCCAGTGCGGCACCGTGTGCTTTCATGGCGCTTTCCTTACCCAAGCCTGGGTGGTTAGTGGCATCCGCCAGAGCAGCACTGCACGCAATCCGGTGCATCTAAATTATTATTTTGGTTACGCTGACTGTTGTGATAGGCAATTCAGTATCACAATGGACATAGCGGTCAGAGCACATACAGTGATCTGACAATAACCCAAAATAATAGAACGAGCTCTGAGACGTGGGAACTCTGCAGACCGCAATCCCTAATCCTCTCCAAACAACACTAGAGGCAGCCGTGGATTGCGCCTAACTCTGCCTATGCAACTCGGCACAGCCTGAGAAACTAACTAGCCTGAAGATAGAAAATAAGCCTACCTTGCCTCAGAGAAATACCCCAAAGGAAAAGGCAGCCCCCCACATATAATGACTGTGAGTTAAGATGAAAAGACAAACGTAGGGATGAAATAGATTCAGCAAAGTGAGGCCCGACTTTCTTAACAGAGCGAGGATAGGAAAGATAACTTTGCGGTCTACACAAAACCCTAAAGAAAACCACGCAAAGGGGGCAAAAAGACCCTCCGTACCGAACTAACGGCACGGAGGTACACCCTTTGCGTCCCAGAGCTTCCAGCAAAACAATTAGACAAGCTGGACAGAAAAAAAAACAAACAAATAGCAAAGAAGAACTTAGCTATGCAGAGCAGCAGGCCACAGGAATGATCCAGGGAAAAACAAGTCCAACACTGGAACATTGACAGGAAGCATGGATCAAAGCACTAGGTGGAGTTAAGTAGAGAAGCACCTAACGACCTCACCAGATCACCTGAGGGAGGAAACTCAGAAGCCGCAGTACCACTTTCCTCCACAAACGGAAGCTCCCAGAAAGAATCAGCCGAAGTACCACTTGTGACCACAGGAGGGAGCTCTGCCACAGAATTCACAACAGTACCCCCCCCTTGAGGAGGGGTCACCGAACCCTCACCAGAGCCCCCAGGCCGACCAGGATGAGCCACATGAAAGGCACGAACAAAATCGGGAGCATGGACATCAGAGGCAAAAACCTAGGAATTATCTTCCTGAGCATAACCCTTCCATTTAACCAGATACTGGAGTTTCCGTCTTGAAACACGAGAATCCAAAATCTTCTCCACAATATACTCCAATTCCCCCTCCACCAAAACCGGGGCAGGAGGGTCAACAGATGGAACCATAGGTGCCACGTATCTCCGCAACAATGACCTATGGAATACATTATGTATGGAAAAAGAATCTGGGAGGGTCAGACGAAAAGACACAGGATTAAGAACCTCAGAAATCCTATACGGACCAATGAAACGAGGTTTAAACTTAGGAGAGGAAACCTTCATAGGAATATGACGAGAAGATAACCAAACCAGATCCCCAACACGAAGTCGGGGATCCACACGGCGTCTGCGATTAGCGAAACGTTGAGCCTTCTCCTGGGACAAGGTCAAATTGTCCACTACATGAGTCCAAATCTGCTGCAACCTGTCCACCACAGTATCCACACCAGGACAGTCCGAAGACTCAACCTGTCCTGAAGAGAAACGAGGATGAAACCCAGAATTGCAGAAAAATGGCGAAACCAAGGTAGCCGAGCTGGCCCGATTATTAAGGGCGAACTCAGCCAAAGGCAAAAAAGACACCCAGTCATCCTGATCGGCAGAAACAAAGCATCTCAGATAGGTTTCCAAGGTCTGATTGGTTCGTTCGGTCTGGCCATTAGTCTGAGGATGGAAAGCCGAGGAAAAAGACAAGTCAATGCCCATCCTACCACAAAAGGCTCGCCAAAACCTCGAAACAAACTGGGAACCTCTGTCAGAAACGATATTCTCTGGAATGCCATGCAAACGAACCACATGCTGGAAGAACAATGGCACCAAATCAGAGGAGGAAGGCAATTTAGACAAGGGTACCAGATGGACCATCTTAGAAAAGCGATCACAGACCACCCAAATCTTTTGAGAAACGGGAAGATCTGAAATAAAATCCATAGAGATATGTGTCCAAGGCCTCTTCGGGACCGGCAAGGGCAAAAGCAACCCACTGGCACGAGAACAGCAGGGCTTAGCCCGAGCACAAATCCCACAGGACTGCACAAAAGTACGCACATCCCGCGACAGAGATGGCCACCAAAAGGATCTAGCCACTAACTCTCTGGTACCAAAGATTCCAGGATGACCAGCCAACACCGAACAATGAACCTCAGAGATAACTTTATTCGTCCACCTATCAGGGACAAACAGTTTCTCCGCTGGACAACGATCAGGTTTATTAGCCTGAAATTTTTGCAGCACCCGCCACAAATCAGGGGAGATAGCAGACACAATTACTCCTTCCTTGAGGATACCCGCCGGCTCAGATAAACCCGGAGAGTCGGGCACAAAACTCCTAGACAGAGCATCCGCCTTCACATTTTTAGAGCCCGGAAGGTACGAAATCACAAAGTCAATACGGGCAAAAAACAGCGACCAACAAGCCTGTCTAGGATTCAAATGCTTAGCAGACTCGAGATAAGTCAAGTTCTTATGATCAGTCAATACCACCACGTGATGCTTAGCTCCTTCAAGCCAATGACGCCACTCCTCGAATGCCCACTTCATGGCCAGCAACTCTCGGTTGCCCACATCATAATTTCGCTCAGCAGGCGAAAACTTCCTGGAAAAAAAAGCGCATGGTTTCATCACTGAGCAATCAGAACCTCTCTGCGACAAAACAGCCCCTGCTCCAATCTCAGAAGCATCAACCTCGACCTGGAACGGAAGAGAAACATCTGGTTGACACAACACAGGGGCAGAAGAAAAACGACGCTTCAACTCTTGAAAAGCTTCCACAGCAGCAGAAGAACAATTGACCAAATCTGCACCCTTCTTGGTCAAATCGGTCAATGGTTTGGCAATACTAGAAAAATTGCAGATGAAGCGACGATAAAAATTAGCAAAGCCCAGGAACTTTTGCAGACTTTTCAGAGATGTCGGCTGAGTCCAATCATGGATGGCTTGGACCTTAACAGGATCCATCTCGATAGTAGAAGGGGAAAAGATGAACCCCAAAAATGAAACCTTCTGCACACCAAAGACACACTTTGATCCCTTCACAAACAAAGAATTAGCACACAGGACCTGAAAAACCGTTCTGACCTGCTTCACATGAGACTCCCAATCATCCGAGAAGATCAAAATGTCATCCAAGTACACAATCAGGAATTTATCCAGGTACTCTCGGAAGATGTCATGCATAAAGGACTGAAACACTGATGGAGCATTGGCAAGTCCGAATGGCATCACTAGATACTCAAAATGACCCTCGGGCGTATTAAATGCAGTTTTCCATTCATCGCCTTGCCTGATTCGCACCAGATTATACGCACCACGAAGATCTATCTTAGTGAACCAACTAGCCCCCTTAATCAGAGCAAACAAGTCAGATAACAATGGCAAGGGGTATTGAAATTTAACAGTGATCTTATTTAGAAGGCGGTAATCTATACAAGGTCTCAGCGAACCATCCTTCTTGGCTACAAAAAAGAACCCTGCTCCTAATGGCGACGATGACGGGCGAATATGCCCCTTCTCCAGGGATTCCTTCACATAACTGCGCATAGCGGTGTGCTCAGGCACGGGTAAATTAAACAGTCGACCTTTTGGGAATTTACTACCAGGAATCAAATTGATAGCACAATCACAATCCCTATGCGGAGGTAGGGCATCGGACTTGGGCTCATCAAATACATCCCGGTAATCAGACAAGAACTCTGGAACCTCAGAAGGGGTGGATGACGAAATTGACAGAAATGGAACATCACCATGTACCCCCTGACAACCCCAGCTGGACACTGACATGGATTTCCAATCCAATACTGGATTATGGGCTTGTAGCCATGGCAACCCCAACACGACCACATCATGCAGATTATGCAACACCAGAAAGCGAATAACCTCCTGATGTGCAGGAGCCATGCACATGGTCAGCTGGGTCCAGTATTGAGGCTTATTCTTGGCCAAAGGCATAGCATCAATTCCTCTCAATGGAATAGGACACTGCAAGGGCTCCAAGAAAAACCCACAACGCTTAGCATATTCCAAGTCCATCAAATTCACGGCAGCGCCTGAATCCACAAAGGCCATGACAGAATACGATGACAAAGAGCAGATCAAGGAAACGGACAGAAGAAATTTTGACTGTACTGTACCAATGGTGGCAGACCTAGCGAACCGCTTAGTGCACTTAGGACAATCAGAGATAGCATGAGTGGAATCACCACAGTAGAAACACAGCCCATTCAGACGTCTGTGTTCTTGCCGTTCAACTCTGGTCATAGTCCTATCGCACTGCATAGGCTCAGGTTTAATCTCAGGTAATACCGCCAAATGGTGCACAGATTTACGCTCACGCAAGCGTCGACCGATCTGAATGGCCAAAGACATAGACTCATTCAAACCAGCAGGCATAGGAAATCCCACCATGACATCCTTAAGGGCTTCAGAGAGACCCTTTCTGAATATAGCTGCCAGCGCAGATTCATTCCATTGAGTGAGCACGGACCACTTTCTAAATTTCTGGCAATATACCTCTGACAAAGAGCCAGCAAATTTTTTTCTGCCTGATCCACTGAATTAGGCTCATCGTACAGCAATCCAAGCGCCAGGAAAAACGCATCGATATTACTTAATGCAGGATCTCCTGACGCAAGAGAAAATGCCCAGTCCTGAGGGTCACCACGCAAAAAAGAAATGACGATCCTAACCTGTTGAACTGGGTCACCAGAGGAGCGAGGATTCAAAGCCAGAAATAGTTTACAATTATTTTTGAAACTCAGAAATGTAGTTCTATCTCCAAAAAACAAATCTGGAATAGGAATTCTCGGTTCTAACAAAGAATTTGGAACCACAAAATCTTGAATATTTTGAACTCTTGCCGTGAGCTGATCCACACATGAAGACAGACCTTTAATGTCCATTGCTACACCTGTGTCCTGAACCACCCAAATGTCTAGGGGAAAAAAAAGGCAAAACACAGTGCAAAGAAAAAAAAATGGTCTCAGAACTTCTTTTTTCCCTCTATTGAGAATCATTAGCACTTTGGGCTTCCTGTACTGTTGTGATAGGCAATTCAGTATCACAATGGACATAGCGGTCAGAGCACATACAGTGATCTGACAATAACCCAAAATAATAGAACGAGCTCTGAGACATGGGAACTCTGCAGACCGCAATCCCTAATCCTCTCCAAACAACACTAGAGGCAGCCGTGGATTGCGCCTAACTCTGCCTATGCAACTCGGCACAGCCTGAGAAACTAACTAGCCTGAAGATAGAAAATAAGCCTACCTTGCCTCAGAGAAATACCCCAAAGGAAAAGGCAGCCCCCCACATATAATGACTGTGCGTTAAGATGAAAAGACAAACGTAGGGATGAAATAGATTCAGCAAAGTGAGGCCCGACTTTCTTAACAGAGCGAGGATAGGAAAAATAACTTTGCGTTCTACACAAAACCCTAAAGAAAACCACGCAAAGGGGGCAAAAAGACCCTCCGTACCGAACTAACGGCACGGAGGTACACCCTTTGCGTCCCAGAGCTTCCAGCAAAACAATTAGACAAGCTGGACAGAAAAAATAGCAAACAAATAGCAAAGAAGAACTTAGCTATGCAGAGCAGCAGGCCACAGGAATGATCCAGGGAAAAACAAGTCCAACACTGGAACATTGACAGGAAGCATGGATCAAAGCACTAGGTGGAGTTAAGTAGAGAAGCACCTAACGACCTCACCAGATCACCTGAGGGAGGAAACTCAGAAGCCGCAGTACCACTTTCCTCCGCAAACGGAAGCTCCCAGAAAGAATCAGCCGAAGTACCACTTGTGACCACAGGAGGGAGCTCTGCCACAGAATTCACAACAGCTGACAACCCAGTTGCGGTGTTGAGCGCAAGAGGTCTAGTTGTACTCTAATCCCAAGTCTAGGGGTAGAGTTCTGTGACTCCTTGCTTGTGCTCTTTGTGGGGTACCGCGGCCCTGTGATGCAACAGGGTTCGCTTTCTTCATACTGGGTGAAGTTAACCCATGTGTGAATCCATATTGTACTGCCATAGAGTCTGTCAATACTTAGCAGATGGTTCAATCTCTGCACGGTGGACCCCGGGCTGCGAATGCACCTTACTCTATCTTTCTAATTATTTGGTGCTTCCGCTAGCCCTAACATTACACTAGCACCAGGGTCTGGCTAATGATGATGGACAAACAGCAATCCTTGTGGTAAATCCAGCAGCTGGAGCGTAGGTTGGCGGCTCTCGAGTGCACAACCTCAGCTGTGGATGTAACTGCAGTTGCTGTTCAGGCTGCTAGTGTGGCTGCAGAAACCTTGTCCACTGCCACCCCTGTTCCGACTCTATCTCGCCCCCAGCTGCCAGAAAAATTTTCTGGTGATAAGAAATCTTGTAAGGGTTTCATGAGCCAGTGCTCTACACATCTCAAGCTTCTGGATGCACGTTTTCCCACACAGCGGGCTAAGGTGGGATTTATTGTGTCTCTCCTGTTGGACAGGGCGTTGGATTGGGCTACGCCGCTGTGGGAGCATGGCCATCATGTGGTGCAGAGTGCCTGATTGTTTCTGAGCACTCTGAAACAGGTCTTTTTAGGACCTTTTGTCCCCCATGATACGGCTCTCCAACTGTTGGCATTGACTCAGAGCTCATCCTTGGTCAGCCGTTTTGCCATCCACTTTTGCACCCTAGCATCTGAGCTGGAGTGGTCAAATAAAGCCCTTATTCCGATATTTTGGAGGGGGCTGGCTGACCACGTGAAGGATGCTCTGGCCACTAGGGAGATTCCCGCCACACTGGAAGAGTTAATAGCTGTATCCACCTGTTTTGACCTCCGTTTTCACGAGCGGAGGTTAGAGCGAGGCCAGTGTAGGCAGAGGTTTCGGCTGGCTCCCACTTTCACAAAACCTTTGGAATCTCCAGTCCAGGCCCGTGAGTCACATGAGGCTATGGTAGTGTCACGAGCGGGATCTAAGTCCCGGACTGCTGGTGCACTCCACGTTTGTCATGTTTGCCCGCAGTCAGGACATCTTGCCACCAGATGTTCCCAGCGGTCGAGGAAACATCAGCCTGTAGTGGTAGTAAGTGGAGGTACATTAGACACAGTGACGTTTGCCTTCAAATTGTCCTTTAAGGAGACCATTACTATAGACTCATTTACCCACTCGGCTGAGCTCTGCATGTATACTGGGGCGGAGGGCAATTTTATGTCTTCTGCCTTCGCCCAACGTCACGCAATTCCCCTGGTAATGTTAGCTCAACCAGTAACCGTATGATAACCTCAGAATTATGTCATGCCTAGGTTTCAGGCAGCTCATGAAAAATATAACATCCAAAAAAGCGAAAAAAAGCTATAGCCTTAAAATACAAACGTTTTATTTCAATCAATAGTTAAAATCAACATTTTAAATAAGACAAAAAGATAAGAAGTTGCGAAGACACTGTGCAAACTATAAATGGACCAGCCTACGGATAAATGGCGCTATTGGGCCTATGAGGAAAAAGGAACATATAGGTATTCAGAAAAAAGGAAAATCTATGGTGGGAAAATAACCCCTCCTACAGTTAATGTATCTGTACCTATATGACTTTAGTAAGGATTGTAAAAAGGCCTAAATAAAGTTATGGCCGAGTGTGGTAACAATACTCACAAGAGTGAGATTAGTAGTATGTAAGGTGCAAGTGCAAGTGCAGCTTAATAAGAAATCAAGGGGTTAAATTGCCCAATCAAATAAAGACCCAAGAGTTAAATCGCACAGTGGCGTAGGCACATTACCTCCGTTGGCGTGGACCGGTTCCCCAACGTGCGTTTCGCGTGCAGCTTTATCAAGGGGTTAGTGTAAAGTGTGCTATGTGCAAGGAGCTTTTATATCATGAGAAGGGCGGACATTGGTGGCAGCGGCTGTGATGGCGCTCCAGCAAGGGAGATCCGCCGACATCATCAGGATTCGGCGTCACGCGGTGTCGGGACTCCTCCCCGCTCGACGCGTCAGAGCGGGGGGGAGGCCGGGCCGTTACAGACGCGTCGCCCCGGCAACGCTGAGGCAGGAAAACCCGGAAGGAGCGCTCACCGCTGATGCAGTAATGTATGCTGCGGGACAAATGGCTTCATTGCGGATAGACTGAATAGAAAGAAAGGATCGTCCCTAGTAATAAGCATGAATGTGGAGAAATCGTGCTGAGATAATGGGCCCTGCTACGGATAAGCTAAAGGGGAGGAGTTGTCTCTAGTGATAGACGTGAATAGGGATCATAAGGTTAAGTGAGCCAAACCTATAAATAAGGCTGTGTGGGGCCAGTAAAGATACTGAGATGTGTCCAAATAGACATAATAGGGTGAGGTAATATAAACCAGTGAATAGGATTATATTGGGGAACCAATTAATAGGGGTGTAGTCCCCAGGGTTCAAGGTGATAAAGAAGAACATATGAATACAGTACAAAAAATTATATGTATATATATATATATAAAAATACATACTGCAACGAAATATTACAAATATTGGTATGCAAATAGGTACGAAACACATATGTATGTACAAAAATGTGAACAAAAAATAAAAAATAAATAAAAATAATTAAAGAAACAAATAAAAAATAAAAAATAAAAAAATTATTACAGGTTGGGGCAATGTGATAATCTGTGGTATAGAGCAAAGTCCGTCAACAGGGGCACCAATAGCATAATGGAAATGATCCATATTGTATGAGCCCGGGAGTCCTGCAGAGCACTGGTAAGCCGCCAGCAATGTCCGAGATGATGGGTGATGTAGGTGAAAAAAATAACATGGATAAGGGACACAAATCCAAGTCTATAGAAAAGGAAATAAAAAAGGTTAAAAACATGATAAAACAGCTAAAAATTATATGAAACTAAAGAAATGGGGCAAAACTGAGTACTTCGTTAAGACCAATCGGTTGAACTGATCCCACCCTGTAAATCCAGCGGGCCTCCAATTGTGCAAGCGATTTTCTCCAGTTCCCTCCCCTAGCATCTATGTGTATTTTATCTATGCCTATGGCTTTCAGAAGGGAGGCATTGCAGTTGTGGGCCATCTTAAAGTGTTTGGGCACTGATTTGAGAAGCATGGGGTCATCAATCTCCCGAGCATTAATAATGTCTCGGTAGTGCTCTCTGATTCTAGTTTTGAGGGGTCTGGACGTGAGGCCTACATAGACCTTGGGGCAGGGACAAGAGATGTAATATACCACCCCAACAGTATTGCATGTGATGTGTTGTGTGATGGAGAATGTTGTTTTGCCATCACAGGATTGAAAAGTGGTAGAACGGAGCATGTTGGGACAGGCAATGCAGTCACCGCATGGGTAAAAGCCCCATTTTGGTCCCCTCGAGGAAAAGGCCTTTTCAAAGGAGGGGCCAGGATAGTAACTCCGAACCAACTGGTCTTTGAGGTTAGGTGATTTTTTATATGTGATGGAGGGGTGGTCAAACAAATGCTTAGAAAGAGTCTTGTCTATCTTCAATAGCGGCCAATACTTCGTCAAAGCTGTTTTCATGTCCCGCCAACCGTTGTTGTAAGTGGTGATAAACCGCACTGGTGCATCATGGGTGGTCTTAGTGCGTTGTTTTAATAATTCCATCCGGCTGGCCTTCTCGGCCCTTTTCAAGCCCCTCTTAATGCTCCTATTGGAATAGCCTCTTTCTTGAAATCGAGTAGTCAGAATGTTAGCCTGCTCTTTGAAGTTCTTTTCACTTGAACAAATACGCTTAGCTCTAAGAAATTGCCCAACTGGTATGCTGGAAATAAGGGGCTGTGGGTGAGAAGAGGAGGCGTGAAGAAAAGAATTCACCGCAGTGTCCTTTCGGTATACATTGGTTTCCAGACAGCCGCCGGGAAAACCTGTGATTTCAATATCAAGAAAGTCAATTGATGTTTGGCTGTATTTATGAGATAGTTTTATATTGTAAGGATTATGGTTTAAAAGTCCAATAAAGTCGAGGAGGCCCTGCTCTGGGCCCTGCCATATCATCAAGATATCATCTATGTAGCGGGCCCAGAACAGGACCCGCTCGATATGAGCCACTGGTTTGGAGAAGAAGATGTCCCTCTCCCACATCCCCATAAACAAATTCGCATATGAAGATGCGAAGGCCGCCCCCTTTGCGGTCCCTTGCTGTTGTAGGTAAATGCTTTGTTTAAAGATGAAAAAATTATGTTCAAGGGCAAATTGAAGTAAAGTGAGAAGGAACTCTGTGAAATCAGGCTGATAGTCCGACATCCCTAAAATGGTTTTAGTGGCCCGGATACCGTCTTGATGTTGGATAGAGGTGTATAAGGATTCTACATCCATGGTTACCAACCACATATCGGGGTCCAGGGGAATGCCCTCAATTTTTCTAAGGACATCCCCAGTATCCTTGACATATGAGGGGAGATCAGCGACTAATGGTTTAAGATGGAATTCTAAATATTTGCAGATTGTTTCAGATAAACTCCCATTGCCGGAAACGATGTGGCGTCCTGGTGGATTATTGGCGTTTTTGTGTACTTTAGGAATGAAGTATATGCAAGCCATTTTGGGATACAGGGGAATTAGGTGGTTTTTAAGATCTACTGTTATGAGTCCCTGGTCAAAGGCCTTATCTAGGATGTCCTGCAGTTCCCCGTTGAATTTAATTGAGGGGTTGAAAGTGAGTTTCTTGTAGCAGGTTATATCTCTCAACTGCCTGAAGGCCTCCTTTTCGTACATGTGTGTGGGCCACACTACCACATTGCCCCCCTTATCGGCTTGTTTGACCACTACCTCCTTGAGGTTTTTCAATTCAATTAAAGCTGTTCTTTGTGGGGGTGTGAGATTTTGTTTAGGTTTAGAGACTTTAATCTGCTCAAATTCCTGGGTTACAAGCTTAACAAATAACTCAATATTAGGGTATAGGTTAATTGGGGGGAATTTTTTAGGGATGGGTGGTGTAAATTTACCTGTAGGTTTTGGATCTGGTGATTCATCACTGAGCTCCTGAAGAATAGCTATAGCTCGTAGTTCATCTTCAGCCCAGGTCTCCCCGGAGTGGGGCCTGTCATGCAATTTTTTCAAGACAAGCTTGCGGGCAAAGAGCTGGAGGTCTTTGGTGGCTAAAAAGGAGTCAAAGGAATTTGAGGGTGAAAAGGAGAGGCCCAAACTAAGAACCTCAATTTGAGGTGGAGTCAGAATAATGTTAGACAGATTGATTACCTGCATTCTAGATGAAGAGGCGTTATTGGGGCGACCCTGGAATTTCTTTGGGGTGTCATTTTTTCTGGAGAAATTGTTTTTGCGCAGATTATAGGGACGTTGATGAGAATCACCACTTTCCCGTGAGGATATGGAGGATATAGAGGAGGATCGCGTGGGGGTTCTTTCACCTCTACCACCTGACGGCCATTTGTAAATAGAACCGTTGTTAAAGTCATTCAGGTCTCTTTGGAATTTTTTGGCCTTTATCTCTTTGACCTCCTTTTCCCATATGGTGAATTGATTATCAAGATCTTTATTGATGGCTTCAATTGCAGCCGGCGGAAGATTATCCAGCTATTTAAAGCGGGTTGATTCAATGTCAATATCAAGTTGCTCAAGAGTTTTTTTATTGTTCCCTACAAGGAGTTCAATTAGTGATTTAGAGTAGGAGGTACATGATTCTTCCCACCTCGTTCTAAATATTGGGTCATCAATGGGGAAGGATGGCATAATGCGTATACGCAGCCCCCTGGGTATCAGGCCCTTTGCTAGGTAGCTTTCCAGGGAGGCCTTGTTCCACCATGTCCTAGTTCTTCTTTTTAGATGTTTAAGCGTGTTTCTGAGTTCAGTTTTTTGCCCATTCTCAGTAGTACTAAAATGCACTGCGTCACCGCAAAATACCGTGTCGATGCAAGAGAGCCAATTTTTGTCTCTCGCTTTGTAATCCATCCTGGCACGTAGGAAGAAACCTGTAACTAAGTACAGAAAATAAATAATAACCTCAGAATTATGTCATGCCTAGGTTTCAGGCAACTCATGAAAAATATAACATCCAAAAAAGCGAAAAAAAGCTATAGCCTTAAAATACAAACGTTTTATTTCAATCAATAGTTAAAATCAACATTTTAAATAAGACAAAAAGATAAGAAGTTGCGAAGACACTGTGCAAACTATAAACGGACCAGCCTACGGATAAATGGCGCTATTGGGCCTATGAGGAAAAAGGAACATATAGGTATTCAGAAAAAAGGAAAATCTACGGTGGGAAAATAACCCCTCCTACAGTTAATGTATCTGTACCTATATGACTTTAGTAAGGATTGTAAAAAGGCCTAAATAAAGTTATGGCCGAGTGTGGTAACAATACTCACAAGAGTGAGATTAGTAGTATGTAAGGTGCAAGTGCAAGTGCAGCTTAATAAGAAATCAAGGGGTTAAATTGCCCAATCAAATAAAGACCCAAGAGTTAAATCGCACAGTGGTGTAGGCACATTACCTCCGTTGGCGTGGACCAGTTCCCCAACGCGCGTTTCGCGTGCAGCTTTATCAAGGGGTTAGTGTAAAGTGTGCTATGTGCAAGGAGCTTTTATATCATGAGAAGGGCGGACATTGGTGGCAGCGGCTGTGATGGCGCTCCAGCAAGGGAGATCCGCCGACATCATCAGGATTCGGCGTCACGCGGTGTCGGGACTCCTCCCCGCTCGACGCGTCAGAGCGGGTGGGAGGCCGGGCCGTTACAGACGCGTCGCCCCGGCAACGCTGAGGCAGGAAAACCCGGAAGGAGCGCTCACCGCTGATGCAGTAATGTATGCTGCGGGACAAATGGCTTCATTGCGGATAGACTGAGAATGGGCAAAAAACTGAACTCAGAAACACGCTTAAACATCTTCTAAAAAGAAGAACTAGGACATGGTGGAACAAGGCCTCCCTGGAAAGCTACCTAGCAAAGGGCCTGATACCCAGGGGGCTGCATATACGCATTATGCCATCCTTCCCCATTGATGACCCAATATTTAGAACGAGGTGGGAAGAATCATGTACCTCCTGCTCTAAATCACTAATTGAACTCCTTGTAGGGAACAATAAAACAACTCTTGAGCAACTTGATATTGACATTGAATCAACCCGCTTTAAATAGCTGGATAATCTTCCGCCGGCTGAAATTGAAGCCATCAATAAAGATCTTGATAATCAATTCACCATATGGGAAAAGGAGGTCAAAGAGATAAAGGCCAAAAAATTCCAAAGAGACCTGAATGACTTTAACAACGGTTCTATTTACAAATGGCCGTCAGGTGGTAGAGGTGAAAGAACCCCCACGCGATCCTCCTCTATATCCTCCATATCCTCACGGGAAAGTGGTGATTCTCATCAACGTCCCTATAATCTGCGCAAAAACAATTTCTCCAGAAAAAATGACACCCCAAAGAAATTCCAGGGTCGCCCCAATAACGCCTCTTCATCTAGAATGCAGGTAATCAATCTGTCTAACATTATTCTGACTCCACCTCAAATTGAGGTTCTTAGTTTGGGCCTTTCCTTTTCACCCTTAAATTCCTTTGACTCCTTTTTAGCCACCAAAGACCTCCAGCTCTTTGCCCGCAAGCTTGTCTTGAAAAAATTGCATGACAGGCCCCACTCCGGGGAGTCCTGGACTGAAGATGAACTACGAGCTATAGCTATTCTTGAGGAGCTCAGTGATGAATCACCAGATCCAAAACCTACAGGTAAATTTACACCACCCATCCCTAAAAAATTCCCCCCAATTAACCTATACCCTAATATTGATTTATTTGTTAAGCTTGTAACCCAGGAATTTGAGCAGATTAAAGTCTCTAAACCTAAACAAAATCTCACCCCCCCACAAAGAACAGCTTTAATTGAATTGAAAAACCTCAAGGGGGTAGTGGTCAAACAAGCCGATAAGGGGGGCAATGTGGTAGTGTGGCCCACACACATGTACGAAAAGGAGGCCTTCAGGCAGTTGAGAGATATAGCCTGCTACAAGAAACTCACTTTCAACCCCTCAATTAAATTCAAGGGGGAACTGCAGGACATCCTAGATAAGGCCTTTGACCAGGGACTCATAACAGTAGATCTTAAAAACCACCTAATTCCCCTGTATCCCAAAATGGCTTGCATATACTTCATTCCTAAAGTTCACAAAAATGCCAATAATCCACCAGGACGCCCCATCGTTTCCGGCAATGGGAGTTTATCTGAAACAATCTGCAAATATTTAGAATTCCATCTTAAACCATTAGTCGCTGATCTCCCCTCATATGTCAAGGATACTGGGGATGTCCTTAGAAAAATTGAGGGCATTCCCCTGGACCCCGATATGTGGTTGGTAACCATGGATGTAGAATCCTTATACACCTCTATCCAACATCAAGACGGTATCCGGGCCACTAAAACCTTTTTAGGGATGTCGGACTATCAGCCTGATTTCACAGAGTTCCTTCTCACTTTACTTCAATTTGCCCTTGAACATAATTTTTTCATCTTTAAACAAAGCATTTACCTACAACAGCAAGGGACCGCAATGGGGGCGGCCTTCGCATCTTCACATGCGAATTTGTTTATGGGCATGTGGGAGAGGGACATCTTCTTCTCCAAACCAGTGGCTCATATCGAGCGGGTCCTGTTCTGGGCCCGCTACATAGATGATATCTTGATGATATGGCAGGGCCCAGAGCAGGACCTCCTCGACTTCATTGGACTTTTAAACCATAATCCTTACAATATAAAACTATCTCATAAATACAGCCAAACATCAATTGACTTTCTTGATATTGAAATCACAGGTTTTCCCGGCGGCTGTCTGGAAACCAATGTATACCGAAAGGACACTGCGGTGAATTCTTTTCTTCACGCCTCCTCTTCTCACCCACAGCCCCTTATTTCCAGCATACCAGTTGGGAAATTTCTTAGAGCTAAGCGTATTTGTTCAAGTGAAAAGAACTTCAAAGAGCAGGCTAACATTCTGACTACTCGATTTCAAGAAAGAGGCTATTCCAATAGGAGCATTAAGAGGGGCTTGAAAAGGGCCGAGAAGGCCAGCCGGATGGAATTGTTAAAACAACGCACTAAGACCACCCATGATGCACCAGTGCGGTTTATCACCACTTACAACAACGGTTGGCGGGACAGGAAAACAGCTTTGACGAAGTATTGGCCACTATTGAAGATAGACAAGACTCTTTCTAAGCATTTGTTTGACCACCCCTCCATCACATATAAAAAATCACCTAGTTACTATCCTGGCCCCTCCTTTGAAAAGGCCTTTTCCTCGAGGGGACCAAAATGGGGCTTTTACCCATGCGGTGACTGCATTGCCTGTCCCAACATGCTCCGTTCTACCACTTTTCAATCCTGTGATGGCAAAACAACATTCTCCATCACACAACACATCACATGCAATACTGTTGGGGTGGTATATTACATCTCTTGTCCCTGCCCCAAGGTCTATGTAGGCCTCACGTCCAGACCCCTCAAAACTAGAATCAGAGAGCACTACCGAGACATTATTAATGCTCGGGAGATTGATGACCCCATGCTTCTCAAATCAGTGCCCAAACACTTTAAGATGGCCCACAACTGCAATGCCTCCCTTCTGAAAGCCATAGGCATAGATAAAATACACATAGATGCTAGCGGAGGGAACTGGAGAAAATCGCTTGCACAATTGGAGGCCCGCTGGATTTACAGGGTGGGATCAGTTCAACCGGTTGGTCTTAACGAAGTACTCAGTTTTGCCCCATTTCTTTAGTTTCATATAATTTTTAGCTGTTTTATCATGTTTTTAACCTTTTTTATTTCCTTTTCTATAGATTGGATTTGTGTCCCTTATCCATGTTATTTTTTTCACCTACATCACCCATCATCTCGGACATTGCTGGCGGCTTACCATTGCTCTGCAGGACTCCCGGGCTCATACAATATGGACCATTTCCATTATGCTATTGGTGCCCCTGTTGACGGACTTTGCTCTATACCACAGATTATCACATTGCCCCAACCTGTAATTATTTTTTTATTTTTTATTTTTTATTTGTTTCTTTAATTATTTTTATTTATTTTTTATTTTTTGGTCACATTTTTGTACATACATATGTGTTTTGTACCTTTTGCTATTTGCATACCAATATTTGTAATATTTTGTTGCAGTATGTATTTTTATATATATATATATACATATAATTTTTTGTACTGTATTCATAAGTTTTTCTTTATCACCTTGAACCCTGGGGACTGCACCCCTATTAATTGATTCCCCAATATAATCCTATTCACTGGTTTATATTACCTCACCCTATTATGTCTATTTGGACACATCTCAGTATCTTTACTGGCCCCACCCTGCCTTATTTATAGGTTTGGCTCACTTAACCTTATGATCCCTATTCACGTCTATCACTAGAGACAACTCCTCCCCTTTAGCTTATCCGTAGCAGGGCCCATTATCTCAGCACGATTTCTCCACATTCATGCTTATTACTAGGGACGATCCTTTCTTTCTATTCAGTCTATCCGCAATGAAGCCATTTGTCCCGCAGCATACATTACTGCATCAGCGGTGAGCGCTCCTTCCGGGTTTTCCTGCCTCAGCGTTGCCGGGGCGACGCGTCTGTAATGGCCCGGCCTCCCCCCGCTCTGACGCGTCGAGCGGGGAGGAGTCCGGACACCGCGTGACGCCGAATCCTGATGACGTCGGCGGATCTCCCTTGCTGGAGCGCCATCACAGCCGCTGCCACCAATGTCCGCCCTTCTCATGATATAAAAGCTCCTTGCACATAGCACACTTTACACTAACCCCTTGATAAAGCTGCACGCGAAACGCGCGTTGGGGAACCGGTCCACGCCAACGGAGGTAATGTGCCTACGCCACTGTGCGATTTAACTCTTGGGTCTTTATTTGATTGGGCAATTTAACCCCTTGATTTCTTATTAAGCTGCACTTGCACTTGCACCTTACATACTACTAATCTCACTCTTGTGAGTATTGTTACCACACTCGGCCATAACTTTATTTAGGCCTTTTTACAATCCTTACTAAAGTCATATAGGTACAGATACATTAACTGTAGGAGGGGTTATTTTCCCACCGTAGATTTTCCTTTTTTCTGAATACCTATATGTTCCTTTTTCCTCATAGGCCCAATAGCGCCATTTATCCGTAGGCTGGTCCGTTTATAGTTTGCACAGTGTCTTCGCAACTTCTTATCTTTTTGTCTTATTTAAAATGTTGATTTTAACTATTGATTGAAATAAAACGTTTGTATTTTAAGGCTATAGCTTTTTTTCGCTTTTTTGGATGTCAGTAACCGTATGAGTGGTAAATAGGTCGACACTACCCTCACAGATAACACACCAGACCATCCCTTTTTCTCTGTCCATATCACCATCTCATCAGGAAATGATATATCTGCTCATCATTCCTGAGGGAATTGATGAGGTCCTGTTAGGGATACCTTGGCTACGGTACCACTCTCCTCATATTGAGTGGTCCACAGGCAGAATTTTGGGATGGGGCGAATCTTGTGGGGGTAGATGTCACAGGGAATGTGTTCAGGTTGTTACTACTGCGATAACCACAGATCCATCCTGTCTCCACAAGCAATATTGGCCCTATGTGGACATGTCCTCCAAAAGAGTTGCAGAGACCCTTCCGCCTCACCCCCACTATGACTGTCCTATTGATCTCTTGCCTGGTGCTGAGCCTCCACGGGGTCGGGTCTATCCTTTATCTCTCCCGGAGACTGGGGCAATGTCACAGTACATCCAGGAAAATCTGGCAAGAGGATTCATTAGGAAGTCAGTATCACCTGCAGGGGCTGGGTTCTTCTTCGTGCAGAAGAAGAACAGGGAACTATGTCCATGCATAGATTACCGGGGTCTTAACGCCATCACCGTTAAGAATAATATCCTCTGCCCCTGATAACTGAGCTCTTTGATAGGCTTCGGGGAGCAAGGGTATTTATAAAATTAGATCTGCGGGGTGCTTACAACCTGATTCGCATCCGTGAGGGGGATGAATGGAAGATGGCTTTTAACACCAGGGATGGCAATATCTGGTGATGCCCTTCGGGCTCTGTAATGCCCCAGCCGTTTTCCAAGACTTTGTGAACGACATCTTCCAGGATATGCTTTCCACCTCGGTTGTAGTCTATCTGGATGATATTATCATCTACTCTGCAGATATTGACTTCCACAAGAGAGATGTTTGCAGAGTCTTCGACCTCTTACGGGCAAATTCCCTCTACGCAAAGTTGAAGAAATGTGTGTTTGAGCAGGAGTCCTTACCTTTCCTAGGCTATATTATCTCCATCCAGGGATTGGCTATGGATCCTGCCAAAGTACAGGCTGTGATGGACTGGCAGGAACCCCATTCTCTTAAAGTGGTGCAGCGCTTTATGGGGTTCATTAATTACTATCGCCAGTTCATTCCACACTTCTCAACATTGGTAGCTCCCTTTGTTGCCCTCACCAAGAAGGGAGCAAATCCCAAATTGTGGTCAGAGGAGGTCTCCAAGGCCTTTCACTCCAGTAAGTCACACTTCGCTAGCGTTCCCATCCTACATCGTCCTGATGAAGATAAGCCATTTATAATGGAGGTTGATGCCTCATCTGTTGGTGCTGGAGCAGTCCTTTTTCAAAAGGATGCTCAAGGTCGGAAGCATCCTTGCTTCTTCTTTTTTAAGACTTTTTCACCATCGGAGAGGAATTATTCCATCAGGGACAGGGATTTTCTAGCCATGAAGTTGGCCTTCTCAAAGTGGAGACATCTCTTGGAGGGGGCTTGTTTTCCCTTCTAATTCTTCACAGACCACAAGAATTTGGTGTACTTGCAAACAGCCCCACAGTTAAATTCTCGCCAGGCCAGATGGTCCTTGTTCTTCTCCCGGTTTCATTTCACCCTCCATTTTCTTTCTGGGGAGAAGAACATTCGTGCCAATGCTCAGTCTCACTCCATTGTATCATCTGAGGAGGAGGAAGAGGAGCCTCGGCTTATTGTGCCCACTGAGAGCCTGAGAACTGTGGCCCCGGGTTCGCTAGAGTCTGTGCCTTCAGGCAAGACTTTTGTACCATCCAGCCTGCGTCCGGAGGTTCTCTCTTGGGCTCACTTGTCCAGGGTGGGTGGACATTTTGGGTCCAAAAGGACATGTGAGCTACTGGGAAGGACATACTGGTGGCCGCATATTGCTCGTGATGTCGCAGACTATGTTCGGGCGTGTGTCTCTTGCACCAAGAACAAGTCTCCTCGGCAACGGCCAGCTGGGTTGCTTAACCACCTGCCAGTGGCGGACAGGCCCTGGGAAGTGGTAGGGATGGATTTTGTGGTGGGCTTACCCAAGTCTCGTAGCTGCACCATTATCTGGGTGATCACCGACCGTTTTTCCAAAATGGTGCACTTGGTGCCTCTTCCACGGCTACCTTCTGCACGGGCTCTGGCAGCATTGTTCATCAAGCATATCTTTCGCCTACATGGTCTTCAGTTTGCGCCTCGATTTTGGAGAGAGCTTTGTCGTCTACTCAGTATTGAGTTGAATCTCTCCTCGGCATATCATCCCGAAATGAATGGGTTGGTTGAGAGGGCCAACCAGACCCTGGTTACATATTTACGACATTTTGTTTCTGCCAGGCAGTATGACTGGGCATCCTTGCTACCGTGGGCGGAGTTTGCTCTTTACAACGCCGCAGTCGACTCCACGGGTCAGACTCCATTTCTCCTAAATTAAGGCCAGCGTCCGTGTGTCCCTGTGCCCATGCCTGTGTCATCTGCCGACTCCAGGGAGGCACGGGATGTTTGGGACCACACTCAGGATGCCATTCGGGCCTCCAAGGAGAGAATGAGAACCTCCGCTGATGCACATCTACGCCCCTCTCCGACCTTTGCTCCTGGCGACTTGGTGTGGCTCTCCGCCCATAATATCAGGCTGCGAGTTGAGTCCACTAAGTTTGCACCTCGCTATTTGGGTCCCTTTAAGGCCCTCGAACAGGTTAACCCTGTGGTCTACCATCTGGCCCTTCCTCCACGCCCAGGTATCACCAACACCTTTCATGTGTCCCTCTTGAAGCCCATATACATGTCCCGGTTTTCCGAGTCGTCTGCCGGACATCAGGTTAGTCTGCAGATGATTACGAGGTGAACGCGATTTTGGGGTGCAAGGTGGTACGTGGCCAAAATTTCTATTTGGTGGATTGGAAGGGTTATGGTAAAGAGGACACGTCCTAGGAGCCTGCTGAGCACATTCGAGCTCCACAGCTCATTGCTGCCTTCAAGCATAGCGAGGTAGAGGGAGGGGGGCCCTAAGAGGGGGGTAATGTTAGGTGTTGAGTTCCCGTCTCTGCACAGGGGGAATCTCGAACCATCTCTGCTGTGGTCTCCCATTCTTCTCCAGCCGCAGTGGAGTCTGCTCAGCGGAACATCAGACCCAGCATCTAGCTCAGTCTGATACTGGATGACTGGTTACTACTGCCCTTCCAGGCTCTGTCCTTGTAGCCAGCAATGTTCAGCAGCGAGCAGGTCTTTCTGGGACTAAGTCTTGCTTTTCCCTTACTGAGCATGCCCACGGGACGACCTCCAATTGGAGGTCGGGGGTCACATGCTCAGGTCCTGTTGCGGCTCCTATTGGTCCATCTGGAAGGTCTTGTAGCACTGCTGTTATAAAAGATTTGCATGGCCTCTCGGCCATGCGCTAGTGTACACTTGTAAACGTGTGTGTTGATGTGTGAAAGTCATTCATTAATTTTCCCCTCCCTTGTGTATGACTGCTCACGTAAGGTGGATGATTGCTATCTAGCGCCCGACCTACTATCAGCACGTGGCACACAAAACAGCGTCAAATTGCTGTGACCGCCAGAGCGCCGCTGTGCGCTTTCTGTTATGATAGGCAATTCAGTAACACAATGTACATAGCGATCAGAGCACATACAGTGATCTGACAATAACCCAAAATAATAGAACGAGCTCTGAGACGTGGAAACTCTGTAGACCGCAATTCCTGATCCTCTCCAAACACAACTAGAGGCAGCTGTGGATTGCGCCTAACGCTCCCTAAGCTAGTCGGCACAGCCTGAGAAATTAACTAGCCTGAAGATAGAAAAATAAGCCTACCTTGCCTCAGAGAAATACCCCAAAGGAAAAGGCAGCCCCCCACATATAATGACTGTGAGTAAGATGAAAAGACAAACGTAGGGATGAAATAGATTCAGCAAAGTGAGGCCCGATATTCTAGACAGAACGAGGATAGGAAAGATAACTTTGCGGTCTACACAAAACCCTAAAGAAAACCACGCAAAGGGGGCAAAAAGACCCTCCGTACCGAACTAACGGCACGGAGGTACACCCTTTGCGTCCCAGAGCTTCCAGCAAAACAAATAGACAAGCTGGACAGAAAAAATAGCAACAAATAGCAAAGAAGCACTTAGCTATGCAGAGCAGCAGGCCACAGGAATAATCCAGAGAAACACAAGTCCAACACTGGAACATTGACAGGAAGCATGGATCACAGCATCAGGTGGAGTTAAGTAGAGAAGCAGCTAACGACCTCACCAGATCACCTGAGGGAGGAAACTCAGAAGCTGCAGTACCACTTTCCTCCACAAACGGAAGCTCCCAGAGAGAATCAGCCGAAGTACCACTTGTGACCACAGGAGTGAACTCTGCCACAGAATTCACAACAGTACCCCCCCCTTGAGGAGGGGTCACCGAACCCTCACCAGAGCCCCCAGGCCGACCAGGATGAGCCACATGAAAGGCATGAACAAGATCGGGAGCATGGACATCAGAGGCAAAAACCCAGGAATTATCTTCCTGAGCATAACCCTTCCATTTAACCAGATACTGGAGTTTCCGTCTTGAAACACGAGAATCCAAAATCTTCTCCACAATATACTCCAATTCCCCCTTCACCAAAACCGGGGCAGGAGGCTCAACAGATGGGACCATAGGTGCCACGTATCTCCGCAACAATGACCTATGGAATACGTTATGTATGGAAAAAGAATCTGGAAGGGTCAGCCGAGCTGGCCCGATTATTAAGGGCGAACTCAGCCAAAGGCAAAAAGGACACCCAGTCATCCTGATCAGCAGAAACAAAGCATCTCAGATATGTTTCCAAGGTCTGATTGGTTCGTTCGGTCTGGCCATTAGTCTGAGGATGGAAAGCCGAGGAAAAAGACAAGTCAATGCCCATCCTACCACAAAAGGCTCGCCAAAACCTCGAAACAAACTGGGAACCTCTGTCAGAAACAATATTCTCTGGAATGCCATGCAAACGAACCACATGCTGGAAGAACAAAGGCACCAAATCAGAGGAGGAAGGCAAATTAGACAAGGGTACCAGATGGACCATCTTAGAAAAGCGATCACAGACCACCCAAATGACTGACATCTTTTGAGAAACGGGAAGGTCAGAAATAAAATCCATAGAGATATGTGTCCAAGGCCTCTTCGGGACCGGCAAGGGCAAAAGCAACCCACTGGCACGAGAACAGCAGGGCTTAGCCCGAGCACAAATCCCACAGGACTGCACAAAAGTACGCACATCCCGCGACAGAGACGGCCACCAAAAGGATCTAGCCACTAACTCTCTGGTACCAAAGATTCCAGGATGACCAGCCAACACCGAACAATGAAGTTCAGAGATAACTCTATTCGTCCACCTATCAGGGACAAACAGTTTCTCTGCTGGGCAACGATCAGGTTTATTAGCCTGAAATTTTTGCAGCACCCGCCGCAAATCAGGGGAGATGGCAGACACAATTACTCCTTCCTTGAGGATACCCGCCGGCTCAGATAAACCCGGAGAGTCGGGCACAAAACTCCTAGACAGAGCATCCGCCTTCACATTTTTAGAGCCCGGAAGGTACGAAATCACAAAGTCAAAACGGGCAAAAAACAACGACCAACGAGCTTGTCTAGGATTCAAGCGCTTGGCAGACTCGAGATAAGTCAAGTTCTTATGATCAGTCAATACCACCACGCGATGCTTAGCTCCTTCAAGCCAATGACGCCACTCCTCGAATGCCCACTTCATGGCCAGCAACTCTCGGTTGCCCACATCATAATTTCGCTCAGCAGGCGAAAACTTCCTGGAAAAGAAAGCGCATGGTTTCATCACTGAGCAACCAGAACCACTCTGTGACAAAACAGCCCCTGCTCCAATCTCAGAAGCATCAACCTCGACCTGGAACGGAAGAGAAACATCTGGTTGACACAACACAGGGGCAGAAGAAAAACGACGCTTCAACTCTTGAAAAGCTTCCACAGCAGCAGAAGACCAATTGACCAAATCCGCACCCTTCTTGGTCAAATCGGTCAATGGGTTGGCAACACTAGAAAAATTGCAGATGAAGCGACAATAAAAATTAGCAAAGCCCAGGAACTTTTGCAGACTTTTCAGAGGTGTCGGCTGAGTCCAATCATGGATGGCTTGGACCTTAACCGGATCCATCTCGATAGTAGAAGAGGAAAAGATGAACCCCAAAAATGAAACCTTCTGCACACCAAAGAGACACTTTGATCCCTTCACAAACAAAGAATTAGCACGCAGGACCTGAAAAACCGTTCTGACCTGCTTCACATGAGACTCCCAATCATCCGAGAAGATCAAAATGTCATCCAAGTACACAATCAGGAATTTATCCAGGTACTCACGGAAGATGTCATGCATAAAGGATTGAAACACTGATGGAGCATTGGCAAGTCCGAACGGCATCACTAGATACTCAAAATGACCCTCGGGCGTATTAAATGCAGTTTTCCATTCATCGCCTTGCCTGATTCTCACCAGATTATACGCACCACGAAGATCTATCTTAGTGAACCAACTAGCCCCCTTAATCCGAGCAAACAAATCAGATAACAATGGCAAGGGGTACTGAAATTTAACAGTGATCTTATTAAGAAGGCGGTAATCTATACACGGTCTCAGCGAATCATCCTTCTTGGCTACAAAAAAGAACCCTGCTCCTAATGGCGACGATGACGGGCGAATATGCCCCTTCTCCAGGGATTCCTTCACATAACTGCGCATAGCGGTGTGCTCAGGCACGGATAAATTAAACAGTCAACCTTTTGGGAATTTACTACCAGGAATCAAATTGATAACATAGTAACATAGTAACATAGTTAGTAAGGCCGAAAAAAGACATTTGTCCATCCAGTTCAGCCTATATTCCATCATAATAAATCCCCAGATCTACGTCCTTCTACAGAACCTAATTGTATGATAGCACAATCACAATCCCTATGCGGAGGTAGGGCATCGGACTTGGGCTCATCAAATACATCCCGGTAATCAGACAAGAACTCTGGAACCTCAGAAGGGGTGGATGACGAAATTGACAGAAATGGAACATCACCATGTACCCCCTGACAACCCCAGCTGGACACCAACATGGAATTCCAATCCAATACTGGATTATGGGCTTGTAGCCATGGCAACCCCAACACAACCACATCATGCAGATTATGCAACACCAGAAAGCGAATAATCTCCTGATGTGCAGGAGCCATGCACATGGTCAGCTGGGTCCAGTATTGAGGCTTATTCTTGGCCAAAGGTGTAGCATCAATTCCTCTCAATGGAATAGGACACTGCAAGGGCTCCAATAAAAACCCACAATGTTTAGCATAATCCAAGTCCATCAAATTCAGGGCAGCGCCTGAATCCATAAACGCCATGACAGAATACGACGACAAGGAGCATATCAAGGTAACGGACAGAAGAAATTTTGACTGTACAGTACCAATGGTGGCAGACCTAGCGAACCGCTTAGTGCGCTTAGGACAATCAGAGATAGCATGAGTGGAATCACCACAGTAGAAACACAGCCCATTCAGACGTCTGTGTTCTTGCCGTTCAACTCTGGTCATAGTCCTATCGCACTGCATAGGCTCAGGTTTAATCTCAGGTAATACCGCCAAATGGTACACAGATTTACGCTCACGCAAGCGTAGACCGATGTGAATGGCCAAAGACATAGACTCATTCAAACCAGCGGGCATAGGAAATCCCACCATGACATCCTTAATGGCTTCAGAGAGACCCTTTCTGAAAATGGCTGCAAGCGCAGATTCATTCCATTGAGTGAGCACGGACCATTTTCTAAATTTCTGGCAACATAGCTCTATCTCATCCTGAGCCTGACAAAGAGCCAGCAAATTTTTTTCTGCCTGATCTACTGAATTAGGCTCATCGTACAGCAATCCAAGCGCCAGGAAAAACGCATCGATATCACTCAATGCAGGATCTCCTGACGCAAGAGAAAATGCCCAGTCCTGAGGGTCGCCACGCAAAAAAGAAATGACGATCCTAACCTGTTGCGCTGGGTCACCAGAGGAGCGAGGTTTCAAAGCCAGAAATAGTTTACAATTATTCTTGAAACTCAGAAATTTAGTTGTATCTCCAAAAAACAAATCTGGAATAGGAATTCTCGGTTCTAACAAAGAATTCTGAACCACAAAATTTTGAATATCTTGAACTCTTGCCGTGAGCTGATCTACACATGAAGACAGACCTTTAACCCCTTTACCCCCAAGGGTGGTTTGCACGTTAATGACCGGGCCAATTTTTACAATTCTGACCACTGTCCCTTTATGAGGTTATAACTCTGGAACGCTTCAATGGATCCTGGTGATTCTGACATTGTTTTCTCGTGACATATTGTACTTCATGACAATGGTAAAAATTCTTTGATAGTACCTGCGTTTATTTGTGAAAAAAATGGAAATTTGGCGAAAATTATGAAAATTTCGCAATTTTCCAACTTTGAATTTTTATGCAATTAAATCACAGAGATATGTCACACAAAATACTTAATAAGTAACATTTCCCACATGTCTACTTTACATCAACACAATTTTGGAACCAAAATTTTTTTTTGTTAGGGAGTTATAAGGGTTAAAAATTGACCAGCAATTTCTCATTTCTGCAACACCATTTTATTTTAGGGACCACATCTCATTTGAAGTCATTTTGAGGGGTCTATATGATAGAAAATACCCAAGTGTGACACCATTCTAAAAACTACACCCCTCAAGGTGCTCAAAACCATATTCAAGAAGTTTATTATCCCTTCTGGTGCTTCACAGGAATTTTTTGAATGTTTAAATAAAAATGAACATTTAACTTTTTTTCACAAAAAATTTAATTCAGCTCCAATTTGTTTTATTTTACCAAGGGTAACAGGAGAAAATGGACCCCAAACATTGTTGTACAATTTGTCCTGAGTATGCCAATACCCCACATGTGGGGGTAAACCACTGTTTGGGCGCATGGCAGAGCTCGGAAGCGAAGGAGTGCCATTTGACTTTTCAATGCAAAATTGACTGGAATTGAGATGGGACGCCATGTTGCGTTTGAAGAGCCACTGATGTGCCTAAACATTGAAACCCCCCACAAGTGACACCATTTTGGAAAGTAGACCCCCTAAGGAACTTATCTAGAGGTGTGGTGAGCACTTTCACCCACCAAGTGCTTCACAGAAGTTTATAATGTAGAACCGTAAAAATAAAAAATCATATTTTTTCACAAAAATTATCTTTTCGCCCCCAATTTTTTATTTTGTCAAGGGTAAGAGAAGAAATTGGACCCCAAAAGTTGTTGTACAATTTGTCCTGAGTACGCTGATACCCCATATGTGGGGGTAAACCACTGTTTGGGCGGATGGGAGAGCTCGGAAGGGAAGGAGCGCTGTTTGACTTTTCAAAGCAAAATTGACAGGAATTGAGATAGAACGCCATGTTGCGTTTGAAGAGCCACTGATGTGCCTAATCATTGAAACCCCCCACAAATGACACCATTTTGGAAAGTAGACCCCATAAGGAACTTATCTAGAGGTGTGGTGAGCACTTTGACCCACCAAGTGCTTCACAGAAGTTTATAATGCAGAGCCGTAAAAATAAAACAAAATTTTTTTCCCACAAAAATTATTTTTTTAGCCCCCAGTTTTGTATTTTCCTGAGGGTAACAGGAGAAATTGGACCCCAAAATTTGTTGCCCAATTTGTCCTGAGTGCGATGATACACCATATGTGGGGGGGAACCACTGTTTGGGCACATGGGAGGGCTTAGAAGGGAAGGAGTGCCATTTGAATGCAGACTTAGATGGAATGGTCTGCAGGTGTCACATTGCGTTTGCAGAGCCCCTAATGTACCTAAACAGTAGAAACCCCCCACAAGTGACACCATTTTGGAAAGTAGACCCCCTTAGGAACTTATCTAGATGTGTGCTGAGCGCTTTGACCCACCAAGGGCTTCACAGAAGTTTATAATGGAGAGCCGTAAAAATAAAACAAAAATTTTTTCCCACTAAAATTATTTTTTAGCCCCCAGTTTTGTATTTTCCCGAGGGTAACAGGAGAAATTCGACCTCACAATTTGTTGTCCAATTTGTCCTGAGTGCGCTGATACCCCACATGTGGGGGGAACCACTGTTTGGGCGCATGGGAGGGCTCGGAAGGGAAGGAGCTCCATTTGGAATGAGGACTTAGATGGAATGGTCTGCAGGTGTCACATTGCATTTGCAGAGCCCCTAATGTACCTAAACAGTAGAAACCTCCCACAAGTGACACCATTTTGGAAACTAGACCCCCTAAGGAACTCATCTAGATGTGTTGTGATAGCTTTGAACCCCCAAGTGTTTCACTACAGTTTGTAACGCAGAGCCGTGAAAATTAAAAAAAAAAATCTTTCCCCCCAAAATTATTTTTTAGCCCACAGTTTTGTATTTTCCCGAGGGTAAGAGGAGAAATTCGACCCCAAAAGTTGTTGTCCAATTTGTCCTGAGTACGCTGATACCCCGTATGTTGGGGGAAACCACCGTTTGAGCGCATGGCAGAGCTCGGAAGGGAAGGAGCGCCATTTGGAATGCAGACTTAGATGGAATGGTCTGCAGACGTCACATTGCGTTTGCAGAACCCCTAATGTACCTAAACAGTAGAAACCCCCCACAAGTGACCCCATATTGGAAACTAGACCCCCCAGGGAACTAATCTAGATGTGTTGTGAGAACTTTGAACCCCCAAGTGTTTCACTACAGTTTATAACGCAGAGCCGTGAAAATAAAAAATCCTTTTTTTTCCCACAAAAAATATGTTTTAGCCCCGAGTTTTGTATTTTCCCAAGGGTAACAGGAGAAATTGGACCCCAAAAGTTGTTGTCCTATTTGTCCTGAGTACGCTGATACCCCATTTGTTGGGGTAAACCCCTGTTTGGGCACACGGGAGAGCTCGGAAGGGAAGAAGCACTGTTTTACTTTTTCAACGCAGAATTGGCTGGAATTGAGATCGGACGCCATATCGCGTTTGGAGAGCCCCTGATGTGCCTAAACAGTGGAAACCCCCCAATTATAACTGAAACCCTAATCCAAACACACCCCTAACCCTAATCCCAACAGTAACCCTAACCACACCTCTAACCCAGACACACCCCTTACCCTAATCCCAAACCTATTCCCAACTGTAAATGTAATCTAAACCCTAACTGTAACTTTAGCCCCAACCCAAACTGTAGCCCTAGCCCTAACCCTAACCCTAATCCTAACCCTAGCCCTAACCCTAGCCCTAACCCTAGCCCTAACCCTAATCCTAACCCTAGCCCTAACCCTAACCCTAATCCTAACCCTAGCCCTAACCCTAGCCCTAACCCTAGCCCTAACCCTAACCCTAACCCTAGCCCTAACCCTAGCCCTAACCCTAGCCCTAACCCTAGCCCTAATGGGAAAATGGAAATAAATACATTTTTTTAATTTTTCCCTAACTAAGGAGGTGATGAAGGGGGGTTTGATTTACTTTTATAGTGGGTTTTTTAGCGGATTTTTATGATTGGCAGCCGTCACACACTGAAAGACGCTTTTTATTGCAAAAAATATTTTTTGCGTTACCACATTTTGAGAGCTATAATTTTTCTATATTTTGGTCCACAGAGTCATGTGAGGTCTCGTTTTTTGCGGGACGAGTTGACGTTTTTATTGTTAACATTTTCGGGCACGTGACATTTTTTGATCGCTTTTTATTCCGATTTTTGTGAGGCAGAATGACCAAAAACCAGCTATTCATGAATTTCTTTTGGGGGAGGCGTTTATACCGTTCCGCGTTTGGTAAAATTGATAAAGCAGTTTTATTCTTCGGGTCAGTACGATTACAGCGACACCTCATTTATATCATTTTTTTATGTTTTGGCGCTTTTATACGATAAAAACTATTTTATAGAAAAAATAATTATTTTGGCATCGCTTTATTCTCAGGACTATAACTTTTTTATTTTTTTGCTGATGATGCTGTATGGGGGCTCGTTTTTTGCGGGACAAGATGACGTTTTCAGCGGTACCATGGTTATTTATATCTGTCTTTTTGATCGCATGTTATTCCACTTTTTGTTTGGCGGTATGATAATAAAGCGTTGTTTTTTGCCTCGTTTTTTTTTTTTTTTCTTACGGTGTTTACTGAAGGGGTTAACTAGTGGGCCAGTTTTATAGGTCGGGCCGTTACGGACGCGGCGATACTAAATATGTGTACTTTTATTGTTTTGTTTTTTTTATTTAGATAAAGAAATGTATTTATGGGAATAATATATATTTTTTTTTTCATTATTTTGGAATATTTTTTTTTATTTTTTTTTACACGTTTGAAAATTTTTTTTTTTACTTTTTTACTTTGTCCCAGGGGGGGACATCACAGATCAGTGATCTGACAGTTTGCACAGCACTCTGTCAGATCACTGATCTGACATGCAGCGCTGCAGGCTTCACAGTGCCTGCTCTGAGCAGGCTCTGTGAAGCCACCTCCCTCCCTGCAGGACCCGGATCCGCGGCCATCTTGGATCCGGGGCTCGAGCAGGGAGGGAGGGAGGTAAGACCCTCGCGGCAACGCGATCACATCGCGTTGCTGCGGGGGGCTCAGGGAAGCCCGCAGGGAGCCCCCTCCCTGCGCGATGCTTCCCTGCACCGCCGGCACATCGCGATCATCTTTGATCGCGGTGTGCCAGGGGTTAATGTGCCGGGGGCGGTCCGTGACCGCTCCTGGCACATAGTGCCGGATGTCAGCTGCGATAGGCAGCTGACACCCGGCCGCGATCGGCGGCGCTCCCCCCGTGAGCGCCGCCGATCGCGCTGGACGTACTATCCCGTCCATGGTCATAGGGGCCCACCCCACATGAACGGGATAGTACGTCCGATGTCAGAAAGGGGTTAATGTCCATTGTAACACCTGTGTCCTGAACCACCCAAATGTCTAGGGGAAAAAAAAGACAAATCACAGTGCAAAGGAAAAAAAATGGTCTCAGAACTTCTTTTTTCCCTCTATTGAGAATCATTAGTACTTTTGGCTTCCTGTACTGTTATGATAGGCAATTCAGTAACACAATGTACATAGCGATCAGAGCACATACAGTGATCTGACAATAACCCAAAATAATAGAACGAGCTCTGAGACGTGGAAACTCTGTAGACCGCAATTCCTGATCCTCTCCAAACACAACTAGAGGCAGCTGTGGATTGCGCCTAACGCTCCCTATGCAACTCGGCACAGCCTGAGAAACTAACTAGCCTGAAGATAGAAAAATAAGCCTACCTTGCCTCAGAGAAATACCCCAAAGGAAAAGGCAGCCCCCCACATATAATGACTGTGAGTAAGATGAAAAGACAAACGTAGGGATGAAATAGATTCAGCAAAGTGAGGCCCGATATTCTAGACAGAACGAGGATGGGAAAGATAACTTTGCGGTCTACACAAAACCCTAAAGAAAACCACGCAAAGGGGGCAAAAAGACCCTCCGTACCGAACTAACGGCACGGAGGTACACCCTTTGCGTCCCAGAGCTTCCAGCAAAACAAATAGACAAGCTGGACAGAAAAAATAGCAACAAATAGCAAAGAAGCACTTAGCTATGCAGAGCAGCAGGCCACAGGAATAATCCAGAGAAACACAAGTCCAACACTGGAACATTGACAGGAAGCATGGATCACAGCATCAGGTGGAGTTAAGTAGAGAAGCAGCTAACGACCTCACCAGATCACCTGAGGGAGGAAACTCAGAAGCTGCAGTACCACTTTCCTCCACAAACGGAAGCTCCCAGAGAGAATCAGCCAAAGTACCACTTGTGACCACAGGAGTGAACTCTGCCACAGAATTCACAACAGCTTTCACAGCGCTTTCCTTACCTAAGCCTGGGTGGTTAGTGGCGTCTGCCAGAGCGGCACCGCAAGCACTCCCGTGCATCTAAATTATTATTTCGGTTACACTGACACCCCAGTTGCGGTGTCGAGTGCAAGAGATCTAGTTGTACTCTAATCCCAAGTCTAGGGGTAGAGTTCTGTGACTCCTTGCTTGTGCTCTTTGTGCGGTACCGTGGCCCTGTGAGACAACATGGTTCACTTTCTTCATACTGGGTGAAGTTAACCCATGTGTGAATCCATACTGTACCGCCATATAGTCTGTCATTACTTAGCAGCGGGTTCCATCTCTGCACGGTGGACCCCGGGCTGCGAACGCACCTTACTCTATCTTTCTAATTATTTGGTGCATTCCGCTAGCCCTAACTACAAGTCTCATGTAGGAGCCTGGAAAAGCCAGCAATGGTCTTTGTCCAGCACCGTAAAATGTAAAGTGCTAACGAATATGTATGCCATGTCTAACTAACAATTTGTGAACAGACATATATGCTAACAAGGGAAAACAAAATGTTGCACTGGGACAGCGAACTGGATGTGGTTACTCACTGTTGTGTCTGAGCAACTGCAGGTTGTGGACAGGAGCCATCAACGCCTCTTTCCAGGACAGCAGAATGGGAAGGGCGTAACATAGGTGAAATGCCAGTGGATTCACGGTCAGACACAGATTTGTTTCCCAAGCGTTCTGCCCACCTACTGGGGTGCTGCTTTTTTGAGCAGTATATGGTGTATGCTAGCAGATGTATTATGTTATGTCCAATTTCACTTTTTAAAGGGATGTGTGGGTAAGATTTTCAAGCTAGCAGCATCTACAGGTGATTCTCACAAAATTAGATCATATCATCAAAAAGTTAATTTATTTCAGTTCTTCAATAACAAAGTTAAAATCATATATTATATAGGGTCATTACAAACAGAGTGATCTATTTGAAGTGTTTGTTTCTGTTAATGTTAATGATTATGGCTTACAGCTGATAAAAATCCAAAAGTTATTATTTCAGTAAATTATAATACTTTATACCACCAGCTTGAAAAAATTATTTTAAAATATGACATTTTGGCCAACTGAAATGTTTGTTCAATACATGCACTCAATTACTACACCAACGTGGCATGGAGGCTATCAGCCTGTGGCACTGCTGAGGTGATATGGAAGCCCAGGCTGCTTTGACTTCAGCTCCTCAACATTGTTTGGTCTGGGGTCTCTCATCTTCCTCTTGACAATACCCCATAAATTCTCTTTGATGTTAAGGTCAGTTGAGTTTGTTGGCCAATGAAGCACAGAGATACTGGTGTTTTTAAACCAGCTATTGGTACTTTTGGCAATGTGGTCAAGTGCCAAGTCCATTTCCAACTTCAAAAAAATTATCAGCAGAGAGAAGCATGAAGAGCTTTAAAAAGTTCCTGGTGGACGGCTGCATTGACTTTGGTCTTAATAAAATACAGTGGACCTACATTAGCAGATGACATGGCTCCCCAAACCATCACTGATTGTGGAAACTTCACACTAGACCTCAAGCAGCTTGGATTGTGTGCCTCTCCACTCTTCTTCCAGACTCTGTCACCGTGTTTTCCAACTGAAATGCAAAATTTACTTTCATCTGAAAACAACACCTTGGATCACTTCTTTTTCTCCTTGGCCTAGGTAAGACGCTTCTGGCGTTGTCTATTGGTCATGAGTTGCTTGACACAAGGAACGCAACACTTGTAGCCCATGTCATTGATATGGTTGTGTGTAGTGGCTTTTGGAGCAATGACTCCAGCAGCAGTCCACTCCTTGTGAATCTCTCACAAAGTTTTGAGTTGCTGTTTCTTAACAATCCTTTCAAGGTTGTGGTTATCCCAATTGCTTGTGCTCCTTTTTCTACCACATTTTTTCCTTCCACTCAAATTGCCATTAATATGCTTGGATACAGCACTCTATGAATAGCCAGTTTCTTTGCAAATGACCTTTTGTGGCTTAGCCTCCTTGTGGACGGTGTCAATGACTGCCTTCTGGGCATCTATCAAGTCAGCAGTTTTCCCCATGATTGTGGAGCCTACTGAAACAAACTAAGGGACCTTTTTAAATGCTTAGGATGCCTTTGCAGGTGTGTTTTTTTATTTATTATTCTAATTTACTGAGATAATGACTTTTGGGTTTTTATTGGCTGTAAACCATAATCTTCATCAATTACAGAAATAAATACATGAAATAGATCACTCTTTTTAGGTTGACTCTTCTGAAATTGATCAAGGGATGGATTTCCTCCAACTTTGTAAGCCCTACGAATGACAGCAGCGAAGTGTAAATGCAGGCCAAAAGTCTTTTCTTTTGGAAGTTGTCTTATCATCCATCCCATACAATCCAAACCCATTTTGTTCAGGAAATCCTCCTCCTCCTGCTTCTGAAACAAGTACTTAGTGGTCATCTATGTATATCCCACATGGGTAATTTTTTTTACTTTTTGAAAACTTTACAAATTGTGCAATCATAAAACCTGTACTCCCTATCTCTACCTCTTGTAAAAACTGCAAACTGTATTATGACGTCCCCATCACAGCCTCTTGCGGCTTGTCTATTACAGACCCCTTGGGTAATTTTTTGAAAACTTTGCACACTTTGCAATGGTGAAACTTGTACTTTCTATCTCTTTTACATTTTGGAACATAAAAGCATTAATATGCTCCACACAATGCTTCAGCTTTTAGCCTTACACAGAATAATAATATGCGTAATGGAACATGATCTATATACAGGAGCTTCTCACAAAATTAGAATTTCATCAAAAAGTTTATTTATTTCGGTTCTTGAATATAAAAAGTGAAACTCTTATTTTTATATAGAGTCATTCTATCTCCATTGTCTGTTGACAGGCACGTGCGCCTTTCCGTTAAGATTGCACCATTCGTTGAACTAAAAACCCGATCAGACAAAATACTTGTGGCAGGGCATGGCAGCACCTCCAAGGCATACAAGGAGAGGTCGGGCCAAGTGTGCAGCTTGGACAACCAATAGTAAAAGGGCACTGAAGAATCAGGAAGGACGCTGGTGTGGTCACTTAGTACTTTCAACATCTTGGTCAACTTCTCCTTCCTCGTCATAGTTTCACCCATAGATAGCCCTTGCTGATGTGATGGTTTTATGAAAATGGCCAAGTTGGTGGACATTGCCCTCCCCCAGAGTTGCACCTGGTGTGCGTGGCCCTCCCCTGTAATCCTTTTGGGTGAAAAGAGCTGGGAAAGGCATCTTGACATGAACTCTGCCATGTATGGTAGACTAAAAAGAGTCAAACGTTCAATGTCCTCACCAGGAAGTACACTAATCATCTTCCCCTCCTCACGACGCATTGCCTCCTCCTGCTACTCCACCTCTTCAGGCCATCCATGCTGGACAGGCATGAAACTGGGGTTTGGAGTCCCTTCTGTAGCACAGAAAAAAACTCTTGTTCCTCCTCATCCTCCTCCTTCTCTTACTGTTCCTCGTCATCACTCAATATGGCCTGAAAATATTGTGTGAGGCTGGACTGTATGGCATCATCCAATGTAAAATCTTACTCCATAGCCACCTGCTCGGCATTCAAGGCTTCCTCTTTGAGATTATGCAGCAAACGTTTTAATAAACAAAGTATCAGGATGGTTACACTGATAATAGCATCATCAGCGCTCACTAGGGTTGAGCGACTTTTACTTTTATAGGATCGGGTCGGGTTTCACGAAACCCGACTTTTTCAAAAGTCGGGTCGAGTGAAATCTGCCGATCCTATAAAAAAGTTGGGGTCGGGGTCGGCCGAAACACGAAACCCAATGCAGTGCATTGGGTTTCCAATGGTTCCCAGGGTCTGAAGGAGAGGAAACTCTCCTTCAGGCCCTGGGATCCATATTTAAGTGTAAAATAAAGAATTAAAATAAAAAATATTGCTATACTCACCCTCTGACGCGCCCTGGTACTAACCGGCAGCCTTCCTTCCTTAGAATCAGCGCGTGAAGGGCCTTAGATGACGTCGCGGCTTGTGATTGGTCGCGCGACCGCCCATGTGACCGCTCGCGCGACCAATCACAAGCCGCGACGTCACCGAAGGTCCTTCAAGCGCTGATTCTTAGGAAGGAAGGCTGCCGGAAAGAAGCAGGGCGCGTCCGAGGGTGAGTATATTCCTATTAGGTATATACTCACCCTCGGACGCGCCCTGCTTCTTTCCGGCAGCCTTCCTTCCTAAGAATCAGCGCTTGAAGGACATTCGGTGACGTCGCGGCTTGTGATTGGTCGCGCGAGCGGTCACATGGGAGGTCGCGCGACCAATCACAAGCCGCGACGTCATCTAAGGCCCTTCACGCGCTGATTCTAAGGAAGGAAGGCTGCCGGTTAGTACCAGGGCGCGTCAGAGGGTGAGTATAGCAATATTTTTTATTTTAATTCTTTATTTTACACTTAAATATGGATTCCGATACCGATTCCCGATATTGCAAACATATCGGAACTCGGTATCGGAATTCCGATACCAGATTCAGAAGATCGCTGACCTCATGGCCGACCCCACACAGGGGTCGGGTCGGGTTTCATGAAACCCGACTTTGCCAAAAGTCGGCGACTTCTGAAAATGGCCGACCCGTTTCGCTCAACCCTAGCGCTCACCATTAAGGTGCAGTACTCAAAGTTTTGAAGAACATCATATATGTCATTGAGCCACACCCACTCGGCAGTTACTTAGTGTGGGGGCTGAGAGTTACACTTATGGGCATTGATAAGCTGGAATTAAGACACTGCTGCTCACTAAGCCTTGCCAACATATGAAAGGTCGAATGGCAGTGTGTGGGCAGGTAACAAATCAGTCAGTGAAAAGGCAAATTAAAACGCTGCTGCAGTGAAGCTAGACTACCAAAGGCCTGAGATAACTTTCGGAAATGTGTGCTGACACTTAGCAAGTAGGTGCAGTATGTTTTTAAAAATCACTGTACAACCAAGTTCAGCATGTTGGCCATGCACGGAACGTGTACCAGCTTGTTAAGCTTTAAAGCTTCCACCAAGTTATGCCCATTAACGCACACAACCAGACCTGTTTGGAGGTTCAGCTGGGAGAGCCACTGATTATTCTGTTCTTTTATCCCTTTCAACAGCTCGGCTGTGTTGTGAGCTTTATTACCAGATGAGCTTTAGCAGAGCATGCTGCCACTTTGCCAAGGTAGTGCTGCAGACTTTCCAGCTGAGGAGTGATGAGGAGGCTAGTTCCACTAAAGATGATGATGAGGAGGAGGATAGACAGGAACTGGAATACAAGGAGACTGAAGCCCTGTTGGAAGTTGGACCTGCTATTCTTGGTGTCAGTAAGATGTCTGATGTCCCCGGGTCTGACTCTGTCCCAGACTCCATTAGGTTAACCAAGTGTGCCATCAGGGAAGTGTAGCATCCCTGTCCACAAGAACTTATCAACATGTCTGTGGATAGGTGGATTTTCCTTGTGACTGCATTGGCAAGAGCATGGCTGATATTTTACAATACATGCTTCTGTAACATGGGGAGGGCACACTGGGAATAATAGTGACAGCTGGGAATCGAGCACTGTAAGAGGTTGCGGAAAGATTCTGTTCCCATAAGTCGAAACAGCAACATTTCCAGGGCTAGCAATCTGGCAATTTTTATGTTTAGCATTTGGGCCTGTTGGTGGGAGTGGATATTGCTGTTTTCTGTTAAAGATCTGGGGTAGGGACAACTGAAAGCTGTGCTAGTACCACGGACTCTAAGTGGTTGCTGACTGTTGTGCAACTGCAGGGTGTTGGCAGGAGGCATCAGCACCTACATCATGGACAGCAGAATGGGAAGGCCATAACACAGAGGAGGGGGCAGTGGTTTCACCCTCATGTTGTGAATTCTGCTTTTGGGCTCCCTCCGGTGGTTGTAGGTGGTAATGCAGTTGTCCCTGGGCTGCAGTCTTGGACAGGTGTATCTGCTGATTGCAATTCTGACTGGGGTATTTAGGTTTGCAGGACTCATTAGTCCTTTCCAGTTGTCAATGTTTCTTGGGAAGTGTTAGACCTGTCTGGCTTCTCCTGCTTAGCTGCCAATTCAGCAAAGATAAGTGTCTGTTCCTTTTTCTATGGCACACAAGCTGTGTGCTTGTTTTTTTTTATTTTATTCCTGCTCTGTGTGTAGGAGTCTCTGGAGTTGCAGATATACGTTCCACGTCTTTAGTTAGATGGAGGAATTTTTTGTATAATCTGCTGTGGATATTTTTGGAAGGGTTTTAATACTGACCGCACAGAACTCTGTCCTATCCTTTCCTATTTTAGCTAGAGTGGCCTCTTGTGCTAAACCCTGTTTTCTGACTGTGTGTGTCTTTCTTCTCCTACTCGCAGCCAATATTTGTGGGGGGCTGGCTATCCTTTGGGGCTCTGCTCTGAGGCAAGGTAGAATTCCTATTTCCATCTTTAGGGGTATTTAGTCCTCCGGCTGTGATGAGGTGTCTAGGGCTTGTCAGGTACACCCCACGGCTACTTCTACTTGCGGTGTTAAGATCAGGATTTGCGGTCAGTATAGTTACCACCTACTCCAGTGAAAGTTTTCATGCTGCTCCAAGGTCACCGGATCATAACACCCTCAGCACAGATTTTGTACCCATTCTTTTCGCCCACCTACTTGGTTTTGCATGTTGGTTGTGCTAAGGATGGCAGAATTTTTGCCTCTTCTTAGCTTGGTTTTGGCAGATGCTGAATTTCAGAAAAAAACTGCCATGCAGGGGAACAACGCATCCTAGGCCTTTTATCTAGCCAAGTGGGATGGGCTCTGTGGAACAGTTGACCAAGTTCTCCCTCTGGTCAAACTCCTACCTCTTCTTTCCTGTTTTCGTGCTATGGATCCAACCCTCTCTGCACTGCTGTGCTCTCTAGGCGTGCCACCATGCCAGGTTTGATCAGTGGCGTCATCATCGACCATGTCTGCTTCCAATTCATCAATCTGATCCTCCTTCTGAGTTGTGATTTTAGGCTTACCTGATGTCATCTCTGCCTCATGATTATCCTCAACCTCTTCAGACATGAATTGACCTTCCCCAATGTGGTTTTCTCCTGGCCATCAGTGCTCAAATGTTTGGCAATCACTGCACTCCACCTGCTCAAGACCATTTTAATGGTGCAAGTTGAGAGGCCTGACAAATTACAAAGGAAGGTAAAGAGTTCCTCAATGTGGCCAGGGTTGGGGTCATATGTCTCCTGGGACTCTTGATGGTGGGAGGAAGGAGGACCAGGTTAAGTATGCAAAGGCCCAGCCTCATGGCTACTGAGACTGGACCATGTGGAAGACTTTATGCTGCTGCTTGTTAACGCACTGGAGCCTTTGTGTGCCATCCAACCCACAACATCCTCACACTTTTCTGGGTTCATCAGTAGTTTAGCACGCTGACCATATTTTGACAGGAAGCTAGAATGAGATACAGTCTATGTAAAATACAAGGCACTCTGTAGAAGGTAGATGCAGGTGCTCAAGTAGGGTCTCCCACCCATATCAATAAATATGTGAAACAAACTTGGCACTCAATATTTTCAGAAGAAGAATAAGGCTATTTATTTTACATCCTGACAAACAAATCAATTGCTGAACGTTTTCGGTCCAACATGGACCTTCCTCAGAGCAAAATAGTTTATACGATACGATACGATACACTTTATTGATCCCGTGGGAAATTATGGTATCACAGCAGCACAACTTAAATCATAAAAATCATAAAGGAATTACATAGTTGACATGACAGTTTGTTGACAGAAGAACATTATACATTATACATTAGAATAGGACATACACAACGAGTGAACTGAAATGTAGAGAAATAAGTAGACTTTCACTTTGGTGGTTTAACCCTAATGTTATTGTTGTACATTCCCATGGCAGTTGGCACAAACGATTTCCTATATTTTTCCTTCTTACACCTCAGAAGTATTAGCCGGTTACTGAAGGTGCTCTTCTGTCTCATGAATAGCTCATATAATGGATGTGCATTATTGTTCATAATTGCCATACACTTTATCTTGAATGTATATAGTTAGCCAATTAGCCTTTCAAATAGAGTATGCGGTAGCCAGTATTTAGCAGCAGGATGGCTGTTGTGGTGGTAAAGGTTTGTGCCGCTATTGAATGCGGTCTGATTATACCGTGTACGGTGTATTGCTGTAGCGCTGGTGGCGTCCTATGTCGCTGGGGAAAACACGCTGTTTTGTTGAGTGCCAAGTTTGTTTCGCATATTTAGAATGAGATACAGTCACTTTCTGATCTGTCGCATGGCCTTGGCAGGCACCACCACATTCACATCAGTTAACATCACTCTTACTCATATTGAATGCGTTATGCTTATAAAAAAACCTTCCTGGATTTATTTTTTACAAGTACCTTCACAGAGGTGTTATGTACAAATTCACTGGATCTAGCAATGTGTGGTAACTTTTTTTTAAGATACACACGTGGTCAAAATTGTTGGTACCATTCGCTTAGTGACAGAAAAACTTGACAAAAGTAATAATAAATAAAAAATCTATGAAAATGAACAAATGAAAGTCAGACACTGCTTTTCAATTATGCTTCTACAGAATATTTTAAAAAATAAAACTCATGAAATAGGCCTGGACAGAAATGATGGTACCCTTAACTTAATATTTTGCTGCACCTTTTGAGACAATCACTGCAATCAAATGATTCCTGTAACTCTCAATGAAACTACTGCACCTCTCCACAGGTATTTTGGCCCAGTGCTCAAGATCAAAGTGATCCAGTTGTCTCGTGTTTGAAGGTTGTCTTTTCCAGACAGCATGTTTCAGCTCTTTCCAAAGATGCTCAATAGGATTTAGGTCAGGGCTCATAGAAGGCCACTTCAGAATAGTCCAATGTTTTCCTCTTAGCGATTCTTGGGTGTTTCAAGCTGTGTGTTTTGGGTCATTGTCACTGAGACCAAGCTTTCTGACACTTGGCAGCATATTTTTCTCTAGAATCCCTTGGTAGTCTTGAGATTTCATTGTACCCTGCACAGATTCTAGACACCCTGTGCCAGATGCAGCAAAGCAGCCCCAGAACATAACAGAACATCCTACATGTTTCACAGTAAGGACAGTGTTCTTTTCTTGATAAGCTTCATTTTTCCATCTGTGAACATAGAGCTTGATTGTCTCATCTGTCCATAGGACATTCTCCCAGAAGCTTTGTGGCTTGTCAACATGTAGTTTGGCAAATTCCAGTCTGGCTTTTTATGATTTTTTTTCAACAATAGTGTCCTTCTTGGTCATCTCCCATGAAGTCCACTTTGATTCATACAACAATGGATGGTTTGATCTGACACTGATGTTCCTTGAGCTTGAAGTTCACCTTTAATCTGTTTAGAAGTTTTTCAGGGCTCCTTTGTTACCATTCGTATTATCCATATCTTTGATTTGTCACCAATTTCCCTCCTGTGGCCACGTCCAGAGAGATTGGCTCTGTCCCATGGATCTTAAATTTCTGAATAATATGTGCAACTGTAGTCACAGGAACATCAAGCTGCTTGGACATGGTCTTATACTGTAACTTTTACCTTTAACATGTTTGTCTATAATTTTCTTTCTAATCTCCTGAGACAACTCTTTCCTTCGCTTCCTCTGGTCCATGTTGAGTGTGATACACACCATGTCACCAAACAGCACAGTGAGTATCTGTAGCCCTATATACAGAACCACTCACTGATTCCAAGATTGTAGACCCCTGTGATGCCAGTTAGTGGACACACCTTGATTTAACATGTCCTTTTTGTCACATTATTTTCTGGGGTACCATCATTTTTGTCCAGGCCTATTTCATTAGCTTTATTTATTTAAAAATTGTGTGGAAGCATGGTTGGAAAGCAATGTCTGACTCTGCTTTGCTCATTTTCATAGATTTTTTATTTATTATTACTTTTGTCAGATTCAAGTTATTTATGTGACCATTGTGGTTTTTTCTGTCATTAACTGAGGGGTACCAACAATTTTGAGAACGTGTGTATCAGCTTTATTTCCCACGACAACAGCAGACTCACGAAAACTAGAGGTAAATAGTCACGTGTGTCTATCTCAGCAGGCATTGTGCCAGTAGCACAACTGCTAGATAAATATATGCTATTTATTAAACCAATAGAACATTTTTTAACATTTTATATTGCCTTGCTGACACACTGCAACAGTGAACTAATGAAAATTACTGCCACTGCTAAGTTGTGAAGTTTGTTTATTTCTGCCTGGATTGCGCCAGTCGAACAACTGCTAGATGAATATGCGCCATTTATTAAACCAATAGAAAATTATTTTTATTTTTACATCACCTTGCTGACACACTGCAACAGTGGACTAAGGAAAATATTTGCCACTGCTAAATTGTGATGTTTGTTTATCTCTGCCTGGATTGCGCCATTCGTTCAACTGCAAGATAAAGATACGCTATTTATTAAACCAAAACACAAAATTGAAGCATAATGTCGCATCAAAGAAGTAAAAGTAAAAATACACTTTATTTTACATTAGTACAAAAATACACACAAGAACGGTGCAGAATTTATATATGACAATCAAAGTATAATTTACACAACCAGAGCAAATTTGAATCAGGAACAAGGATGCACCCATTAAAATGTGTACCACCACAGGACCATTATGGGCATATGGGTAGAGGGTCCAAACTAGATACAAACAATAAATAGAAAACTAAAGTGCCAGTGCACAAAGAGTCATAATTAGGGTTGAGCGAAACGGATCGTTCATTTTCAAAAGTCGCCGACTTTTGGCAAAGTCGGGTTTCATGAAACCCGACCCGATCCCTGTGTGGGGTCGGCCATGCGGTACGCGACTTTCGCGCCAAAGTCGCGTTTCGTATGACGCGCTTGGCGCCATTTTTTTCAGCCAATGAAGGGGCGTGGGCAGAGTGATGACATAGGTCTTAGGGGCGTGGACGCCTATCGCCATGTTGTCGCTTGTGCGCTGTAGCGATTTGCACTGTGTAACACCAGCTTTTCAGTTGAGAGAGAGAGAGAGAGAGAGAGAGAGAGAGAGATCCTCGACTTTTCGCCATAATCGGCCGATTTCACTCGACTCGACTTTTGAGATAGTCGGGTTTCGCGAAACCCGGCTCGACCCTAAAAAAGTCAAGGTCGCTCAACCCTAGTCATAATAGTTGTAATCTACTCACTAGTCAAGATAATTGCAGATATTACCAACCTAGTCACAGGTTAATCAAACACAACCAGCAAGGGAGCCTCTAAATGTCCATAAAACAGTGTCCCCATCAGCTTATCTTACCCATGTTCCTGTCCATGTGGATACACACGCGCCCCAACGCGCGTTTCGCCCTCGGCTTCCTCGGGGGGCAACATGATCTCACTGTCTCTGCATCTGTCTTCTATATCCTCTACCACCTTAACAAATAGTGGCGCATGCACACGACAATCACGGCGCCGCTCGTAACATCAGCAAATAGACGCGGGCAAGGGGAAATCCCCATTGACGTCATTAGCCCGCGATCCCTGCTGAGAGACGCCGGATATGATGCTGCGGTAATGCCTGATTCGCGGGCATGCGCGCTAAAGGCGCTGGGGAGTGTAGTGGTCGCCATCTTTGATTGGGGAACTGTGCCCACTTATAATACCTGGCGCTAACAATACCACACGAAACAGTCACAAGGCGTCCCTCCAGCTAAACTAAGTGGTAAGAGGATGTCAATACAAGATTATAGCCAAGACATGAATAATAGGAAAATATTAAGTGATAACACAAACATCATATAGAAGAAAGCCGCAGTAAACACTGCATAGCCCACAGCCTTCCTCAATACAGCATTAGCCCTGGAAGTGAGTCACATACAAAAATATATAGATATAAATAATCATACATTGTGATAAAAATTGCAACATAATATGAAATTTTTTTTTCTTTTTTTTTTATCTGACACATAATAACAACTATAAGTGAATATTGAAAAAATATATAGCAAATAAGATATAATACAATAGTGTACACCCGAGTGGGACATAATCGATAAAGTAAAAATAATATATAGATACATACAATAAATACAAGAATAGTGAAATATATAAATAGAAATAAAAATAAAATAACAACGTGGTAAATAAAACTACGAATATATTCCAGGGAGATGTCAATAGCAGCATAGAGTTCATTGTAGATCAACATCATATTATGGATTGTTGGGCATTTGTCCAAATAGTTTTCAGATGGAAATATCACTCCTAATGTCTTGAAAGTCATAGCACTAATTCAAGAAAGAGACAAAGACAATTAAAATCACATAAAAAATAATGATCCTTAATCCAGAGATAGCGAGAGTTCAGAGGAAAGAGGAGAAGCTCAATTGTTCATTGAGGCCACGGGGGGACATTGTATCAACATTAACTATCCATCTGCACTCTTTCTGCATCAAAATACGCAAGTAATCACCACCTCGAGTTCCAAAATGGACACAATCTATTCCCCACAAACGCAATTCCTTGGAATTACAGTCGGTGTTTTAATCGAAAATGTCTCGGCAGTGTTTTGAGAGAATCTTCTTCCTCCACATCCTGCTGAGGCCAGTGACTACTTGAGCTAAATGTGCGTCAGAGGACGCATATTCAGCTGAAGTCTATTGCGGTGCAGGGACCCTCCAGCTCTCTGCACTGCAATACACTCCAATGGTCAGTTAGAAGTAAAGCAGCTGACATTAGCATGCCAGTCACAAGTGGCACGTGACAGTGATATCATGTGCTGCCTGTGCAGACATACTGAAGTCGGCTGTCAGTTACAGAAGAGGAGACTGCATATCGTGGGAGAGGAGGAAAGTAAGAAAGATAGTTTAGTATTTAATGTTTTGGAAAATAAAATGGACATTATACCACAATGGGGTCATTATACTAGGAAGGGGCCCATGATGGGGATCAATATACCAGAATTAGCTCAAGGATGGAGTCATTATACCAGAATGGGGTCCAGAATGGGGGACATTACACAAGGAAGGTGCTCAGGATGGGGGTTAGCATATCAGAATCGGGTTCAGGATGAGGGTCTTTATACAAGGAAGGTGCTTAGGATTGGAGTCATTATATTAGAATGGGGCCCAAGATGGAGGTTATTATACCAGAATGGGGTCCAGGATGGTGGTCATTAATGTAGGAAAGGGCCCATGAGGGGGGATATTTTACCAGGAAAGGCCCAGAATGAGGGACATAATAACAAAAAGAGGCTCAGGACAAGGGATATTATAACAGAAAGGAGCATAGGATAAGATACATTATTACATGATGATGGTCAGGACGAGGGACATTATTACAGAAACAGGAGAGGAATGGGGAAATTATTACAAAAAAAGGGGCCAGCACAGGGGACTTTATTAGATGAAGGTGATGGAAACACTATTACATGTATGTCTTTATAGGATCGAGAATGCTACAAAATCCCTTACATCTTACCAACAAAGAGGTATATCCCACAGATATACGTAATGTATAGATGTAAGCTATTAACTGTTTTATGCATAAAAACATTATTAATTCTTTATGTAATTTTAACTCTTAGTAATTTTTCTCCTAGATGGGAAATTCTGTGCTAGTTACAGTCATCGAGGACTCATATCAAAGGCCAAAATGAAAGCGATAAAATATAGCCTAGTAGTCATTCTTGGTAAGTAAAAGTTTATCTGGAAACATTTTAAAAAGGCATAAATTAATTTAACACCTTCAAGTAGACAAATGGCATGTAATCCCGACTTCACTTATTATTAATTAAACCAATACATGATATACAATAGGTTCTCTGATTTTGAAAGCATTACTCCAGGGAAAAGTCTGATGAAGAGGCAATTGGTTTGTTCAACTACTTCTCTAGACGACACCTAGTAAAAAGACAAATACAGTAACAAAAGACAGCAAAACTCTAAAACTTTGTCATGCTTTCATTGTTCATAATGTGAAGAAGGGATAATATAAAATCACTATAGTGTTTGGCTACATGCATAGGTAGCCACTAATATCCCAATTTCCAGACTCATAGTGTGACCCATGCATAATACTAGGTCACTACGTTTACCTCCATAACTAACAATGCAAAAACACTGGAGAATACTAGGAGTTTTGGTTAACCCCTTCCCGACCCATGACGCCACGTAGGCGTCATGAAAGTCGGTGCCAATCCGACCCATGACGCCTATGTGGTGTCATGGAAAGATCGCGTCCCTGCAGATCTGGTGAAAGGGTTAACTCCCATTTCACCCGATCTGCAGGGACAGGGGGAGTGGTAGTTTAGCCCAGGGGGGGTGGCTTCACCCCCTCGTGGCTACGATCGCTCTGATTGGCTGTTGAAAGTGAAACTGCCAATCAGAGCGATTTGTAATATTTCACCTATTATAACGGGTGAAATATTACAATCCAGCCATGGCCGATGCTGAAATATCATCGGCCATGGCTGGAAATACTAATGTGCCCCCACCCCACCCCACTGATCGCCCCTCCCAGCCCCCCGATCTGGCCGGTACACTGCTCCGGCTCCCCTCCGTCCAGTGCTCCGCTCCCCCCCGTGCTCTTGTCCGCTCCCCCCGTGCTCCAATCACCCCCCCGTGCTCCAATCACCCCCCCTGCACTCCGATCCACCCCCCCGTGCTCCGTTCCACCCCCCTGTGCTCCGTTCCAGCCCCCCCATGCTCCGTTCCACGCCCCCGTGCTCCGTTCCACGCCTGCCGCGCTCCGATTCCCCCCCCATGCTCCGATCCCCCCCCGTGCTCCCCCCCCCCCCACCCCATCATACTTACCGATCCTGCCGGGCTCCGTCCGCCTTCTCCCTGGGCGCCACCATCTTCCAAAATGGCGGGCGCATGCGCAGTGCGCCCGCCGAATCTGCCGGCCGGCAGATTCGTTCCAAAGTGCATTTTGATCACTGAGATATAATCTATCTCAGTGATCAAAATAAAAAAAATAATAAATGATCCCCCCCCTTTGCCACCCCCATAGGTAGGGACAATAAAAAAATAAAGACATTTTTTTTTTCCACTAATGTTAGAATAGGGTTAGGGGTAGGGTTAGGGTTAGGGTTAGGGGTAGGGTTAGGGGTAGGGTTAGGGGTAGGGTTAGGGGTAGGGTTAGGGTTAGGGTTAGGGGTAGGGTTAGGGGTAGGGCTAGGGTTTCGGTATGTGCACACGTATTCTGGTCCTCTGCGGATTTTTCCGCTGCGGATTTGATAAATCCGCAGTGCTAAACCGCTGCGGATTTATGGCGGATTTACCGCGTTTTTTTCTGCACATTTCACTGCGGTTTTACAATTGCGATTTTCTATTGGAGCAGTTGTAAAACCGCTGCAAAATCCGCACAAAGAAGTGACATGCTGCGGAATGTAAACCGCTGCGTTTCCGTGCAGTTTTTCCGCAGCATGTGTACAGCGATTTTTGTTTCCCGTAGGTTTACATTGAACTGTAAACTCATGGGAAACTGCTGCGGATCCGCAGCGTTTTCCGCAGCGTGTGCACATACCTTTAGAATTAGGCTATGTGCACACGGTGCGGATTTGGCTGCGGATTCGCAGCAGTGTTCCATCAGGTTTACAGTACCATGTAAACATATGAAAAACCAAATCCGCTGTGCCCATGGTGCGGAAAATACCGCGCGGAAACGCTGCGTTGTATTTTCCGCAGCATGTCAATTCTTTGTGCGGATTCAGCAGCGTTTTACACCTGTTCCTCAATAGGAATCCGCAGGTGAAATCCGCACAAAAAACACTGGAAATCCGCGGAAAATCCGCAGGTAAAACGCAGTGCCTTTTACCCGCGGATTTTTCAAAAATGATGCTGAAAAATCTCACACGAATCCGCTACGTGGGCACATGGCCTTAGGGTTAGGGTTGGAATTAGGGTTGTGGTTAGGGTTGTGGTTAGGGTTATGGCTACAGTTGGGATTAGGGTTAGGGGTGTGTTGGGGTTAGGGTTGTGATTAGGGTTATGGCTACAGTTGGGATTAGGGTTAGGGGTGTGGGGGGGTTAGTGTTGGAGTTAGAATTGAGGGGTTTCCACTGTTTAGGCACATCAGGGGGTCTCCAAACGCAACATGGCGCCACCATTGATTCCAGCCAATCTCGTATTCAAAAAGTCAAATGGTGCTCCCTCAATTCCGAGCCCCGACGTGTGCCCAAACAGTGGTTTACCCCCACATATGGGGTACCAGCATACTCAGGATAAACTGCGCAACAATTACTGGGGTCCAGTTTCTCCTGTTACCCTTGTGAAAATAAAGAAATGCTTGCTAAAACATCATTTTTGAGGAAAGAAAAATGATTTTTTATTTTCACGGCTCTGCGTTGTAACGTCTGTGAAGGACTTGGGGGTTCAAAGTGCTCACCACATATCTAGATAAGTTCCTTGGGGGGTCTATTTTCTAAAATGGGGTCACTTGTGGGGGGTTTCTACTGTTTAGGCACACCAGGGGCTCTGCAAATGCAATGTGAAGCCCGCAGACCATTCCATCAAAGTCTGCATTTCAAAAGTCACTACTTCCCTTCTGAGCCCCGACGTGTGCCCAAACAGTGGTTTACCCCCACACATGGGGTATCAGCGTACTCAGGAGAAACTGGACAACAACTTTTGGGGTCCAATTTCTCCTGTAACCCTTGGGACAATAAAAAATTCTGGGCTAAATTATTATTTTTGAGGAAAGAAAACGTATTTATTATTTTCACGGCTCTGCATTATAAACTTCTATGAAGCACTTGGGGGTTCAAAGTGCTCACCACACATCTAGATAAGTTCCTTTCGGGGTCTAGTTTCCAAAATGGGGTCACTTGTGGGGGGTTTCTACTGTTTAGGCACATCAGGGGCTCTGCAAACGCAATGTGACGCCCGCAGAGCATTCCATCAAAGTCTGCATTTCAAAACGTCACTACTTCAATTCCGAGCCCCGGCATGTGCCCAAACAGTAGTTAACCCTCACATATGGGGTATCACCGTACTCAGGAGAAACTGGTCAACAAATATTGGGGTCAAATTTCTCCTGTTACCCTTGGGAAAATTAAAAAATTCTGGGCTAAATAATTATTTTTGAGGAAAGAAAACGTATTTATTATTTTCACGGCTCTGCATTATAAACTTCTGTGAAGCACTTGGGGGTTCAAAGTGCTCACCACACATCTAGATAAGTTCCTTTCGGGGTCTAGTTTCCAAAATGGAGTCACTTGTGGGGGGTTTCTACTGTTAAGCCACATCAGGGGCTCTGCAAACGCAACGTGACGCCCACAGAGCATTCCATCAAAGTCTGCATTTCAAAACGTCACTACTTCACTTCCGAGCCTCGGCATGTGCCCAAACAGGGGTTTACCCCCACATATGGGGTATCAGCGTACTCAGGAGAAACTGGACAACAACTTTTGGGATCCAATTTCTCCTGTAACCCTTGGGAAAATAAAAAATTCTGGGCTAAATAATTATTTTTGAGGAAAGAAAACGTATTTATTATTTTCACGGCTCTGCATTATAAACTTCTATGAAGCACTTGGGGGTTCAAAGTGCTCACCACACATCTAGATAAGTTCCTTTCGGGGTCTAGTTTCCAAAATGGGGTCACTTGTGGGGGGTTTCTACTGTTTAGGCACATCAGGGGCTCTGCAAACGCAATGTGACGCCCGCAGAGCATTCCATCAAAGTCTGCATTTCAAAACGTCACTACTTCAATTCCGAGCCCCGGCATGTGCCCAAACAGTAGTTTACCCCCACATATGGGGTATCACCGTACTCAGGAGAAACTGGTCAACAAATATTGGGGTCAAATTTCTCCTGTTACCCTTGGGAAAATTAAAAAATTCTGGGCTAAATAATTATTTTTGAGGAAAGAAAACGTATTTATTATTTTCACGGCTCTGCATTATAAACTTCTGTGAAGCACTTGGGGGTTCAAAGTGCTCACCACACATCTAGATAAGTTCCTTTCGGGGTCTAGTTTCCAAAATGGAGTCACTTGTGGGGGGTTTCTACTGTTAAGCCACATCAGGGGCTCTGCAAACGCAACGTGACGCCCACAGAGCATTCCATCAAAGTCTGCATTTCAAAACGTCACTACTTCACTTCCGAGCCTCGGCATGTGCCCAAACAGGGGTTTACCCCCACATATGGGGTATCAGCGTACTCAGGAGAAACTGGACAACAACTTTTGGGATCCAATTTCTCCTGTAACCCTTGGGAAAATAAAAAATTCTGGGCTAAATAATTATTTTTGAGGAAAGAAAACGTATTTATTATTTTCACGGCTCTGCATTATAAACTTCTATGAAGCACTTGGGGGTTCAAAGTGCTCACCACACATCTAGATAAGTTCCTTTCGGGGTCTAGTTTCCAAAATGGGGTCACTTGTGGGGGGATTCTACTGTTAAGCCACATCAGGGGCTCTGCAAACGCAACGTGACGCCCACAAAGCATTCCATCAAAGTCTGCATTTCAAAACGTCACTACTTCACTTCCGAGCCCCGGCATGTGCCCAAACAGTGGTTTACCCCCACATATGGGGTATCAGCGTACTCAGGAGAAACTGGACAACAACTTTTGGGGTCAAATTTCTCCTGTTACCCTTTGGAAAATAAAAAATTGCAGGCTAAAATATCATTTTTGAGAAAATAATTTTTTTTTTAATTTTCATGGCTTCTGTGAAGCACTTGGGGGTTCAAAATCCTCACCACACATCTAGATTAGTTCCTTTGGGGGTCTAGTTTCCAAAATGGGGTCATTTCTGGGGGATCTCTAATGTTTAGGCACACAGGGGCTCTCCAAACATGACATGGTGTCCGCTAATGATTGGAGCTAATTTTCCATTTAAAAAGCCAAATGGCTTGCCATCCCTTCCGAGCCCTGCCGTGCGCCCAAACAGTGGTTTACCCCCACATATGGGGTATCAGCGTACTCAGGACAAACTGGACAACAATATTTGGGGTCCAATTTCTCCTTCTATCCTTGGCAAAATAGGAAATTCCAGGCTAAAAAATCATTTTTGAGGAAAGAAAAATTATTTTTTATTTTCATGGCTCTGCGTTATAAACTTCTGTGAAGCACCTGGGGGTTTAAAATGCTCAATATGCATCTAGATAAGTTCCTTGGGGGGTCTAGTTTCCAAAATGGGGTCACTTGTGGGGGAGCTCCAATGCATAGGCACACAGGGGCTCTCCAAACGCGACATGGTGTCCGCTAACAATTGGAGCTAATTTTCCATTCAAAAAGTCAAATGGCGCGCCTTCCCTTCCGAGCCCTGCCCTGTGCCCAAACAGTGGTTTACCCCCACACATGAGGTATCGGCGTACTCGGGAGAAATTGCCCAACAAATTTTATGATCCATTTTATCCTACTGCCCATGTGAAAATGAAAAAATTGAGGCGAAAATAATTTTTTTGTGAAAAAAAAGTACTTTTTCATTTTTACAGATCAATTTGTGAAGCACCTGAGGGTTTTAAGTGCTCACTAGGCATCTAAATAAGTTCCTTGGGGGTCTAGTTTCCAAAATGGGGTCACTTGTGGGGGAGCGCCAATGTTTAGGCACACAGGAGCTCTCCAAACGCGACATGGTGTCCGCTAACGATGGAAATAATTTTTCATTCAAAAAGTCAAATGGCGCTCCTTCCCTTCCGAGCCTTACCATGTGCCCAAACAGTGGTTTACCCCCACATATGAGGTATTGGCGTACTCAGGAGAAATTGGCCAACACATTTTAGGATCCATTTTATCCTGTTGCCCATGTGAAAATGAAAAAATTGAGGCTAAAAGAATTTTTTTGTGAAAAAAAAGTACTTTTTCATTTTTACGGATCAATTTGTGAAGCACCTGGGGGTTCAAAGTGCTCACTATGCATCTAGATAAGTTCCTTGGGGCGTCTAGTTTCCAAAATGGGGTCACTTGTGGGGGAGCTCCAATTTTTAGGCACACGGGGGCTCTCCAAACGTGACATGGTGTCTGCTAAAGAGTGGAGCCAATTTTTGATTCAAAAAGTCAAATGGCGCTCCTTCCCTTCCAAGCCCTGCCGTGCGCCCAAACAGTGGTTTACCCCCACATATGAGGTATCAGCGTACTCAGGAGAAACTGGACAACAACTTTTGGGATCCAATTTCTCCTGTAACCCTTGGGAAAATAAAAAATTCTGGGCTAAATTATTATTTTTGAGGAAAGAAAACGTATTTATTATTTTCACGGCTCTGCATTATAAACTTCTATGAAGCACTTGGGGGTTCAAAGTGCTCACCACACATCTAGATAAGTTCCTTTCGGGGTCTAGTTTCCAAAATGGGGTCACTTGTGGGGGGATTCTACTGTTAAGCCACATCAGGGGCTCTGCAAACGCAACGTGACGCCCACAAAGCATTCCATCAAAGTCTGCATTTCAAAACGTCACTACTTCACTTCCGAGCCCCGGCATGTGCCCAAACAGTGGTTTACCCCCACATATGGGGTATCAGCGTACTCAGGAGAAACTGGACAACAACTTTTGGGGTCAAATTTCTCCTGTTACCCTTTGGAAAATAAAAAATTGCAGGCTAAAATATCATTTTTGAGAAAATAATTTTTTTTTTAATTTTCATGGCTTCTGTGAAGCACTTAGGGGTTCAAAATCCTCACCACACATCTAGATTAGTTCCTTTGGGGGTCTAGTTTCCAAAATGGGGTCATTTCTGGGGGATCTCCAATGTTTAGGCACACAGGGGCTCTCCAAACATGACATGGTGTCCGCTAATGATTGGAGCTAATTTTCCATTTAAAAAGCCAAATGGCTTGCCATCCCTTCCGAGCCCTGCCGTGCGCCCAAACAGTGGTTTACCCCCACATATGGGGTATCAGCGTACTCAGGACAAACTGGACAACAATATTTGGGGTCCAATTTCTCCTTCTATCCTTGGCAAAATAGGAAATTCCAGGCTAAAAAATCATTTTTGAGGAAAGAAAAATTATTTTTTATTTTCATGGCTCTGCGTTATAAACTTCTGTGAAGCACCTGGGGGTTTAAAATGCTCAATATGCGTCTAGATAAGTTCCTTGGGGGGTCTAGTTTCCAAAATAGGGTCACTTGTGGGGGAGCTCCAATGCATAGGCACACAGGGGCTCTCCAAACGCGACATGGTGTCCGCTAACAATTGGAGCTAATTTTCCATTCAAAAAGTCAAATGGCGCGCCTTCCCTTCCGAGCCCTGCCCTGTGCCCAAACAGTGGTTTACCCCCACACATGAGGTATCGGCGTACTCGGGAGAAATTGCCCAACAAATTTTATGATCCATTTTATCCTACTGCCCATGTGAAAATGAAAAAATTGAGGCGAAAATAATTTTTTTGTGAAAAAAAAGTACTTTTTCATTTTTACAGATCAATTTGTGAAGCACCTGAGGGTTTTAAGTGCTCACTAGGCATCTAAATAAGTTCCTTGGGGGTCTAGTTTCCAAAATGGGGTCACTTGTGGGGGAGCGCCAATGTTTAGGCACACAGGAGCTCTCCAAACGCGACATGGTGTCCGCTAACGATGGAAATAATTTTTCATTCAAAAAGTCAAATGGCGCTCCTTCCCTTCCGAGCCTTACCATGTGCCCAAACAGTGGTTTACCCCCACATATGAGGTATTGGCGTACTCAGGAGAAATTGGCCAACACATTTTAGGATCCATTTTATCCTGTTGCCCATGTGAAAATGAAAAAATTGAGGCTAAAAGAATTTTTTTGTGAAAAAAAAGTACTTTTTCATTTTTACGGATCAATTTGTGAAGCACCTGGGGGTTCAAAGTGCTCACTATGCATCTAGATAAGTTCCTTGGGGCGTCTAGTTTCCAAAATGGGGTCACTTGTGGGGGAGCTCCAATTTTTAGGCACACGGGGGCTCTCCAAACGTGACATGGTGTCTGCTAAAGAGTGGAGCCAATTTTTGATTCAAAAAGTCAAATGGCGCTCCTTCCCTTCCAAGCCCTGCCGTGCGCCCAAACAGTGGTTTACCCCCACATATGAGGTATCAGCGTACTCAGGACAAATTGGACAACAACTTTGGTTGTTCAGTTTCTCCTTTTACCATTGGGAAAATAAAAAAATTGTTGCTAAAAGATAATTTTTGTGACTAAAAAGTTAAATGTTCATTTTTTCCTTCCATGTTGCTTCTGCTGCTGTGAAGCACCTGAAGGGTTAATAAACTTCTTGAATGTGGTGTTGAGTACCTTGAGGGGTGCAGTTTTTAGAATGGTGTCACTTTTGGGTATTTTCAGCCACATAGACCCCTCAAACTGACTTCAAATGTGAGGTGGTCCCTAAAAAAAATGGTTTTGTAAATTTCGTTGTAAAAATGACAAATCGCTGGTCAAATTTTAACCCTTATAACTTCCTAACAAAAAAAAATTTTGTTTCCAAAATTGTGCTGATGTAAAGTAAACATGTGGGAAATGTTATTTATTAACTATTTTGTGTCACATATCTCTCTGGTTTAACAGAATAAAAATTCAAAATGTGAAAATTGCAAAATTTTCAAAATTTTCGCCAAATTTCCGTTTTTAGCACAAATAAACGCTGAATTTATTGACCTAAATTTACCACTAACATGAAGCCCAATATGTCACGAAAAAACAATCTCAGAACCGCTAGGATCCGTTGAAGCGTTCCTGAGTTATTACCTCATAAAGGGACACTGGTCAGAATTGCAAAAAACGGCAAGGTCTTTAAGGTCAAAATAGGCTGGGTCATGAAGGGGTTAAAAATATAGAAAAACTTTATTTGGCATAATACAAAAAAGTATTAAAAGCACAGACAATGTAAATAGATGCGTTGAAGGAAGGAATGTAAAGCAGCTTACTCGTGATCCATAAGCCAAATTTCGGAAGCACGGACCCACTGTATCCAGGCGTGTAGAATCCAAAAGAAGAAAATGTCCAACTTCACCGAATCTGTGAAAAAAAAAAATTCTATATTCAAAAACTTGAGCATGGAGGATACAAACTTCAGCACAAACCATATGGGTAAGAATCTCAACATATTTCTGGAGACTAAGCTCCCTTAATCATGAACACGATGGTATTTATATTTTTGGATCCTTGCTCCTGAACCACTGGGAACACGGCTCTCTTGACGCAGGTCCTTGTTAAAGCGGTCCTTCATCGAACGCCAACGTGTTTTGACTTTGGCCACTGTTAAAAAAAAATGGTCAGAAAATGGACTTTTGCCCATGCTCACACAACTGTGTGTGATGAGAGAAACTCCAGACAGTTTCTTTCATCACACACAGTTGAGTGAGCACGGCCAAGGTCTCTGCTGCTTCACACTGCAGTGCAATACTTACCAAATGCATTTTGGACCCGAGTTGGGGCATTGTCCCAGCCATCCCACATCTCTTTGGCCACCTCAATCCATGGGCGCCGGATTGTTACGTTGTTTGAGTGCAGTGGATCCCGGGTGTCCCACAACGGGACTCGGTCCTGGACCAGGGAAATGAGGAGGTCATTTTCTATGAGGTCTTCATCCCGTTCTGGAACCTAAAAATTAAATAAAGACATTAATGTTGGATACATTAACATAAGGAAAAGAAAGAAAGCAGAGGCTGAGAAATGGCATGAAAAAGGAAAGTCAAAATAAAAAAGGATAAGTAAATAGGGCAGCACACTGCAGCGCCAAAACATGCAAACTTGAAAACACGAAATTTGAACTGCATTACTGCACTAGAAATATGAAAAATGAGAGCTTTTAGCGCATAAAAATGGCCAATTTTATGTGTACCTCGTAGCCACTTTACGGCATCTCTCTTATACGAGGTCCTACGCTTGACCTACCTCGCTGAGAATAAACGTCTCCATCTGAATGGGTACATGTGAAACCTCTTCTTGGACTCAAATTCTCTCTCTCTGTGGAGGGGTATTGGACCTACTATAATTAAAACACCTGAAGCTAGGAGGCGGGGAGTGCACGATCAGAAGGCTAGAGAATACATTTCAAAAACCTGACCTGCACATCCAAACATAGACTGAGTGTGAACAGGTGCTGAACCCAGAGTCGCCAACTCGTATATAGTTAAGTAAATAGGGCAGCACACTGCAGCGCCAAAACATGCAAACTTGAAAACACGAAATTTGAACTGCATTACTGCACTAGAAATATGAAAAATGAGAGCTTTTAGCGCATAAAAATGGCCAATTTTATGTGTACCTCGTAGCCACTTTACGGCATCTCTCTTATACGAGGTCCTACGCTTGAAGGAATAAAAAAGGAGTCCAGAAGAGAATTAAAAAGAAAGAGTAAAGTACAGAAAGGAAGATTAAAGAATACAACAGTGAGGATACAGCAGTCAGCCTTGTATACGTACCCGCTGCCGCCTTGCCACCTGACCGTGACTCCGCTGCTCCTGCCCAGTCTCTGCCGCAGTAGAAGAAGTGCTCTAAAAAAAAAAAAAAAAAAAAAAGATTGTCATATGTGTAGATTTGACAGTGAATACTTACCAATCTGAAGAGGTGAGTACTCACTTCACTGACATGTTCTACTTCGAAAGGCCCAGGACGTTGATCCTCATCAGAAGAAGAAGAGATTCTGATGCATGCAGAAAGAAAGAAATGGCACAAATTAGGACATGTAGAGACAGAAAATAAAAAATAAAGGCATTGGCTAGGATATACTCACATTGTTCAGAGGCTTGTTTCCTCAAAGGTGCTGTGGTCCGTCTCTTCTGCTTGGCTGTCTGCTGAGTAGTGACCTGCAAATGTCCACTACTTCCCTTTATCACCTTGTAAGGGGGGGGGGCTTATCAGTGTCTAGACATGTTTTTCTCTGGTGCAACGCATGCTTTTACGAACGCAAGCAAACGCATGTGCTTGTGAACGCATGCGTTTGCTTAGACAGCAATGCGTTTTTTTGGCGCATTCCTTACGCAATTGACCGCATACGTTTATAGGCGGCAAATTGACGCCTCTAAAAATTACTACATGTTGCATTTCTGCGCAAAACCGCAGACGACGAAATGACGCATGCGTCGTCAAACGAGGCCAAAAGCAAACGATCGCAGACGCATGCGTCCCTAATGTTAAATATAGGAATACACAACGCATGCGGATATATGCGGAAGAAACGCTGCGGACACAACTGCTAATGTGAAACCGGCCTTACTAACTAAAAGTTTATCAATAATTATTAGGACGTCGTTAAAGGGAATCTGTAATCAGATTTTTGCTACCACATCTGAGATCAGCCTGATGTATTGACAGAGACCATGATTCCAACAATGTGACAGTTACTGGGCTGCATGTTGTATTTTTGATAAAAATGTATGAGGTTCCAAGGACTAAGCTATGTTGCACCCCTAACCCCTTAAACATGTCTTCGTTTGTAATGCTGATGTATATATATATATATACTAGATGGTGGCCCGATTCTAACGCATCGGGTATTCTAGAATATGCATGTCCACGTAGTATATTGCCCAGCCACGTAGTATATTGCCCAACAACGTAGTATACTGCCCAGTCACGTAGTATATTGCCCAGCCACGTAGTATATTGCCCTTTTACATAGTATATTGCCCAGTGACGTAGTATACAGCACAGAGCCACGTAGTATATTGCACAATGAGGCAGTATACAGCACAGAGCCATGTAGTATATTGGCCAGCCACGTATGTCACAGGTTAAAAAATAAAAAATAAACATATACTCACCTTCCGAGGGAGCCCTTGTAGTCATGTCGCCTGTGTGCGATCCACTCGGCAGCTTCCGGTCCCAGGGTTGGTAGCGCAGGACCCGTGATGACCTTGCGGTCACATGACCGTGACGTCATGGCAGGTCCTTCACGCGCAGGCATGCAGGACCTGTGATAAGGTCGCGGTCACATGATCGTGACGTCATGGCAGGTCCTTGTCGCATACCATCCTAGCCACCGGAACCTGCCGCTTGCATCGAGCGGTTACCGGAGCGTCGCGAGGAGTGGGAAAGGCGGCGGAAGGTGAGTATATAATGATTTTTTATTTTTTTTTATTATTTTTAACATTAGATCCTTTTACTATTGACACTGCATAGGCAGCATAGTAAAAAGTTGGGGACACACAGGGTTAATAGCGGCGGTAACGGAGTGAGTTACCCGTGGCATATCGCGGTCCGTTACCGCTGGCATTAACCCTGTGTGAGCGGTGACTGCAGGGAGTATGGAGCGGGCGCCGGGCACTGACTGCAGGGGAGTAGGAAGGGACTAGTCGGACTGTGGCCGTCGTTTATTGGTCGCTGCAGCCATGACAGGCAGCTGGCGAGACCAATCAATGATTTGGATTCCATGACAGAGGCCGCGACCTATGAATACCCGTGACCGAAGGACAGACAGACAGAAAGACGGAAGTGACCCTTAGACAATTATATAGTAGATATACATACAGTATATATATATATATATATATATATATATATATATATATATATATATATTTATGAGTGTTTTATAGGGACAGTGTAGTTTACACTTCAGACACTAGATGGGGGAACAGAGTTCTTTAGTTTTAGCCTCCCTGTAGATAGTGCTCTGGTTGGCTATATGCCCGAGCCACCTAGCACCCTGTTACATTGAAGCAGTAGCCAAGCCATCCATAGAGACAGTGGGTCACCTACTGAAGTGACAGATACACAGAGTAGAGATTTGAAGAAACAAAGGACTGAGTTTCCAGGAAGAATACTGCAGCACACAATGTGGCAGGACAGATGGGCGTGTCACTCAGGATGTGGAGATTGCTAGCATGGGTGGACTCCCTTGGTGCTGGGGCAAAATGAATGAGAGACCCCCTGCATACAGTGAGCGTACACAACGAGGACGCCGGGCAAACGTACAGTGAGGTATGACCCAATCTCGAACCGTGTGACAGGGAGAGAAGAGGAGGGAGAGATGCAATATAATTTAACATGGAGACTATTGTTGTTGATGGAATGTATCTGGATGTGCTGCGAAGATCTGAAAGTAAAGTTTTGCAAGTTGAGTTATACTTGGAATGTGTTTCTGTTTTTTCAAATGAAGCCTAAGTTGACCCCATGAAAAGGAGGGTAAGCCCTGTTGGTGCCAGGAATGAAGAGGCAAGTAGAGAATCAGAGAAGTGTGAATTTCCTGTAAGGGGAGGCCATGGTATATCTTGCCAGAGAAGCTTAGCCACGACTACTGCCCTGGCCCATCTTTACAAAATCATTATTAGAATTCCTACAGATCTACCAGTTATCTGAATGCTAAGCTCTATATAATCCTTCCTATATCACTGATTGGCTGTTACATAGAGCTTATTAATATGGGTGACTACATGAAGGTTGATTTACTAGTCTACTAGTCCTCTAGTGATTATCTCCTACTGGTAAAACTTTAATTTTACCAAAACTGCAGCTAGCATTTCAGTGACACATCGTAGGATCAGGGTCTCTGTCTCTATGTCTGCCACTAGTGCCTTGCCAGACCTTTGCCAAGTGTGTGCAGTACTAATGGTGGAATGGCGTGCACTCTTACTCAATAGGGACAGGTGCAGGCTAAACTTGGATGTTATCCAATTGACCAGTAAATTCATAGAAAAACAGCCGCACACAAGTACTTTGATTTTTTGATGCAAAGAAGAGCAGTTTATTGTATTCACCACAGAAATATATAGGTGTGCTGAGGTAACGTTTCGGCCCCGTACTGGGCCTTTGTCAAACCTCACTAGAAAGACAAATGAAAATTACAATATATTAGTGTGTGAAAAATATATACAGAGAGACAAATTTAGTGCTATACAACAAATAGAAACCTAACAGTATAGGCTGGACATACAAGTCCCTCCAAGGTCTGGGATTAAACCCAATCATAGATATGGTGAACATACAAAACATCCAATATACATATGTACATATATACATATAGATCCAAAATTGCCCATTGTATGATTCGTATAGCGCGCAAGTACAAGCATAGACATAGCATAAACACAGGAGGGCGGCATCGAAAATAACACATAAAAAATAAAAAAAATTTTTGGGAATGTGCTATAGACTTATAAAGTAAGACAATAGACTGACCTTATTGTAGAGAAAATTGTGATGAACAAAGGACCCCGCAGAGACGGGACAAGTAAATATGTTGAGCAGGCTCCAAAAGGAAAGAGCTGTAGAAGAGAAATCATGTAAAAGAGAGGACTGAAAGAAAAAAAAGGGGGGGGGGGAAATAGAGGATATATATAAATATATATATGGCCTACCACTAGGTGATGCGTGGAGCGCTAGGAGGTAAGAGAAGACAGGGACTCCTACAGCCCGGACCCGCAGGTAATACATGGCTCCCTCCCCATGCTTTTTGCCCATATACTAGGACACTGCCTTATACTCCCCTCCATTTCCATTTCTTGTAGCCCTGACTGGGACCGCTTCGCCTTCTTCTCTTACCTCCTAGCGCTCCACGCATCACCAAGTGGTAGGCCATATATATGTTTATATATATCCTCTATTTCCCCCCCCCCCCTTTTTTTTCTTTCAGTCCTCTCTTTTACATGATTTCTCTTCTACAGCTCTTTCCTTTTGGAGCCTGCTCAACATATTTACTTGTCCCGTCTCTGCGGGGTCCTTTGTTCATCACAATTTTCTCTACAATAAGGTCAGTCTATTGTCTTACTTTATAAGTCTATAGCACATTCCCCAAAAATTTTTTTATTTTTTATGTGTTATTTTCGATGCCGCCCTCCTGTGTTTATGCTATGTCTATGCTTGTACTTGCGCGCTATACGAATCATACAATGGGCAATTTTGGATCTATATGTATATATGTACATATGTATATTGGATGTTTTGTATGTTCACCATATCTATGATTGGGTTTAATCCCAGACCTTGGAGGGACTTGTATGTCCAGCCTATACTGTTAGGTTTCTATTTGTTGTATAGCACTAAATTTGTCTCTCTGTATATATTTTTCACACACTAATATATTGTAATTTTCATTTGTCTTTCTAGTGAGGTTTTACAAAGGCCCAGTACGGGGCCGAAACGTTACCTCAGCACACCTATATATTTCTGTGGTGAATACAATAAACTGCTCTTCTTTGCATCAAAAAATCAAAGTACTTGTGTGCGGCTGTTTTTCTATGAATTAAGTGTGTGCAGTAGACTTAGTAAATTAAAGGGAACCTGTCGGCAGAATTGTGCGCAGTAACTTAAAGACAGTGACAGGTCGGCACTGTTATGCTGATTAAAATGATACCTGTGGTCATGAAGTTCATCTTGTGGTTGTTGTTTAATCTTTACTTTCAGGTTTCAGCTAATGAGATTCTCATGCTCTGGGGTGGCCTGTGGGCGGGGCTTTATGTGGAGTTCTGCTTATGTATTCATACTGATGACCTATGACATGTCACTGATCCCTCACTGACCTGCTTCCTATTTTACATACTGATTATTATATATATTGAAAAAAAATCCCCTTCAGCAGGCAGGCGGTGGCGCCTGCGCTACAGCATGATCGCACGTATAATGTGCATGAAATTGTTTTATTTATTCATATACTTTGATTATGAAAAAAGTTCTTTCTCAAAATGGTGCCAGCCGCACCTGCGCAGCAACATCTATCATTGATTCGATAGATGCTATTGCGTAGGCGCCAATATCACCATTTTGATAAAGGAAAAAAAATTGTCTCCACCAAGATGGCACTGCAGGCACCTGCGCTGTAGCATCTATCGGATCGCCGATAGGTGCTACTGCGCATTCACGGCCGGCACCATTTTGAGAAATTTTTTTTTTCATAATCAATGTATAGAACTAAAAAAATACATATGATGCACTTTATACATGCGATCATGCTGCAGCGCAGGCACTACAGCCAGTGCCTGCCTGCTGAAAGTGATTTTTTTTTCATTACAATTAATAATCAGTATGTAAACTAAGGGACAGGTCACTGAGGAATCAGTGACCTGTCATAAGCGATCAATTTGAATACCTAAGCAGAGCACCATATGAAGACCCCCCCACAGTCCTCCCCAGAGCATGAGCATCTCATTAGCTCAAAACTGAAAGTAAAGATTAAACAGCAACCACAAGATGGATTTCATCAACCAAGGTATCAATTTAATCAGTATAACGGCGCCAACCAGACAAAGTCTGTAGGTTACTCAGCACAATCCTGCTGACAGGATCCAGCCATTTTTCCTCAGCCTATTGATTTCTATACAGCAGTTAGCAATTCAATTCTCTCCTGCTGTTATAACTTTCCTTCAGCAGCTTTCAAAGCTGGTCTGGTAATCAAGGCTCTTAATTCTTGCTGTCCAGAGCTGTGTGCTGGTTTAAATGCCCTGTTATCTCTATGTGTAAATACGGTGATAGCAGTGTAGACTTTAGAACAAGCCATTTATAGCTGAATGTGTCACAGCAGAACTTGTTCTGAGCTTTATATTTCTATGAAAACTATAGCTCTGCTGTTCACCAGAACTGTCACTCAAGGAGGAATGCCTGCCCTACCAGAAACCAGCAAGTAAGCAGACTGTAAGGAGATTGCATTTTTCTGAGCTGCTCAAAAAGGCAACTTCAGAAAACTTTATAAAGGAGTTGTCTCCTCTTCTAAAATGGGTAACATTTCCAAGTCCTTGGAAAAGCAAACAAATGTGGGATGTAAGTCTAATTAAAAATCCTCTTTGTTTTTGCAAGATCAGAGTGATTTTTTATTTTATAGTTTGGTAATTTCCTAGTTTGTCGGCCACATCTGCAGTCTTTCATAAGTGATCATTTTCCTATGTCAATAATTCTGTGCTAGCAAGTTTGCAAGCACTGCTCTGAAGCAGGCTGGATGTGACCTGTTTAATTTACCCTGCGTTCCTTTGGTGCTGCAGAGGCAAAGGTAACTCTGCTTTCAGCATGTGAGGTTGCACAGTTCAAATCAGTGGTACACCATCTTAATTGTCAATCATCAAGAGTAGGATTGAGTGACTTTTACTTTTTTAAGGTCGAGTCGGGTTTCGCGGAACCCGACTTTCTCAAAAGTCGAGTCGAGTGAAATCGGCCAATTATCGCGAAAAGTCGGGTCGGGGATCGACCGAAACACGAATCCCAATGCAAGTCAATGGGAAATATGTAATCCGTATATATATATATGTCATCGAGACACATATATATATATATTTATATTTACTTCAGCCCGATAATGCAGAAAAGCCGGTAAATCAATTGTCGGCTTTTCATTTCTCCTTCCTAAAGCCGACATGATATGAGACATGGTTTACATACAGTAAACCATGTTATATTCCCATTTTTTTTGCATATTACACACTACTAATGTTAGTAGTGTGTATGTGCAAGATTTGGGCACTGTAGCTATTAAATTTAAGGATTAAATCACGAAAAAAATTGGCGTGGGCTCCCGCGCAATTTTCTCCACCAGAGTGGTAAAGCCAGTGACTGAGGGCAGATATTAATAGCCTAGAGAGGGTCCACGGTTATTGCCCCCCCTGGCTAAAAACATCTGCCCCAAGCCACCCCAGAAAAGGCACATCTGGAAGATGCACCTTTTCTGGCACTTGGCCACACTCTTCCCACTCCCGTGTAGCGGTGGGATATGGGGTAATGAAGGGTTAATGTCACCTTGCTATTGTAAGGTGACACTAAGCCAGATTAATAATGGAGAGGTGTCAATTATGACACCTATCCATTATTAATCCAATAGTAAGAAATGGTTAAAAACACACACACACAATATTGCAAAGTATTTTAATGAAATAAACACACAGGTTGTTGTAATATTTTACTCTTCACCTGTAACAAATTAAAAATAATAAACCAACAATATCCCATACCTTCTGATGAACTGTCACGTCCCACGATGTAAATCCATCTGAAGGGGTTAAATTACTTTACAGGCAGGAGCTCTGCTAATGCAGCTGTGCTCGTGCCAGTAAAACCCCAGCAAATGAATGGAAAGTAGGTCAATGACCTGTAGTTACCTTCATTCGCGGTTATGCACCCTCTGCTGGATGTCCTGATATGACCTTGAGGCTGGAAAAATATTCAGAAAAGTTCCCATGCTCGAGGTCATATGAGGACATCCAGCAGAGGGCGCATCACCGCGACTGAAGGTAACTAAATGTCATTGACCTACATTACCTTCATTCCTTGGGGTGTTACAGGCATGAGCACAGCTGCATTATAGCAGAGCTCCTGCCTGTAAAATATTTTAACCCCTTCAGATGGATTTACATCGTGGGACGTGACAGATCATCGGAAGGTATGGGATATTGTTGGTTTATTATTTTTACTTTGTTATAGGTCGAGGGTCTTCAGGTGGATTGAGAGTGGAATAAAATATTACAACAACCTGTGTGTTTATTTCATTAAAATACTTTGCAATATTGTGTGTGTTTTTTTTAACCATTTCATACTATTGGATTAATAATGGATAGGTGTCATAATTGATGCCTCTCCATTATTAATCTGGCTTAATGTCACCTTACAATAGCAAGGTGACATTAACCCTTCATTACCCCATATCCCACCGCACAAGGGAATGGGAAGAGAGTGGCCAAGTGCCAGAATAGGCGCATCTTCCAGATGTGCCTTTTCTGGGTTGGCTGGGGGCAGATGTTTTTAGCTAGGGGGGGCCAATAACTGTGGACCCTGTCTAGGCTATTAATATCTGCCCTCCGTCACTGGCTTTACCACTCTGGCGGAGAAAATTGCGCGGGAGCCCACGCCAATTTTTTCCGCGATTTAACCCTTAAATTTAATAGCTACAGTGCCCAAATCTTGCACATACACACTACTAACATTAGTAGTGTGTAATATGCAAAAAAATGGGAATATGACATGGTTTACTGTATGTAAACCATGTCTCATATCATGTCGGGTTTAGGAAGGAGAAATGAAAAGTCGGCAATTGAATTACCGGCTTTTCTGCATTATCGCGCTGAAGTAAATATAAATATACATATATATGTGTCTCAATGACATATATATATATAAATGGCGCTGAACGTGTCATACGAAACCCGACATTGGTGCGAAGATCGCCGACCGCATGGCCGATCCCACAATAGGATCGAGTCGGGTTTCATGAGTCGGCGACTTTTGAAATTGTCTGATCCGTTTCGCTCAACCCTAATCAGGAGCACACCGCCTCACAGCAAGCAGGAAGTCAGAAGGCAATGTGGCAGTGCACTCCTGAAGAAGGAAGATTAGATAGCCTAGTTAATGGAAAAACACATGATTCATCAATTTTTCATTGACACATTGAGTCATTTTTTTAATGCCAATATAACCATGTGAGGGCTTGTTTTTTTTTGCAGAATAATTTGGTTTTTCAGTGAAATCATTTGGGGCTCAATTTATCTTAATACTAAATGTTTTATTTTCCAATGGCCAGTGAATGTGTAAAGGCTTAATTTTTGTGGGAGAAGCTTAGATTTTAAATGGTACCATATTTGTTTTTTAGGAGAGATGAACAAAAAACTATTCTGACATTGTTTTCTTGTATTTTTTACAGCGTGCGGAATAAATAATTATACATTTTTATAGTAGGATTCAATAGAAAAAATCACAGAGAAAAGAAGCAGAGATGACTACCTGCTCTGGCCTCCAAACAAATGCACTGACAGGGTGCAGCGGACCCGATTAATGATGGCAGAAACACAAGGGCAGCAACCACCACTTTCAATCTAGTGTTGGCTGTTTGGTATTTAAGTGCACAAAAAGATGAAAAGAAAATAGTCTGTATGTGGCATTATTCACACTGGCAATGCAGAGCATTTGGCTTACAGCCTATTACTAACGCACGTACAGGCGGGCTGCACAGTGCTATAAAATGCATACTGTGTGAATAGAGGCCACAGTTTACAGAGCCATTTTGGTCAAACTGCACCCTGCAAGATAAAGTGCCAAGAAACATATCAATATATTTAAGGTATTAGTTAATATTGGGGCCACAATATGTAAGCTGGCAACCCACGTCAAGGGTCCTTACATTTGCCAGTCCTAACGCTAAACATCTCCTAACGCTGATCAAACAAAGCTCACCGACACAAAAAGAGGACTCCAAACATTTTTAAAAAATCACAGAGGATCTGGAGGATTTTTAAGATCTCTTTTTGTGTCTGTGAGCTTTTTTTTAGGGTTCAATAGAGTTACAGGAATGTCTAATTTACATAGTTTTATTTTTTCAGTTTTATTTTCCACAAGACAATTACTTTAAAAAATATTTTGATAGCCATTATTTTTTCAATGTACAGTTAGGTCCATATATATTTGGACAGAGACAACATTTTTCTCATTTTGGTTATAGACATTACCCACAATGAATTTTAAACAAAACAATTCAGATGCAGTTGAAGTTCAGACTTTCAGCTTTCATTTGAGGGTATCCACGTTAAAATTGGATGAAGGGTTTAGGAGTTTCAGCTCCTTAACATGTGCCACCCTGTTTTTAAAGGGATCAAAAGTCATTGGACAATTGACTCCAAGGCTATTTCATGGACAGGTGTGGGCAATTCCTTCGTTATGTCATTCTCAATTAAGCAGATAAAAGGCCTGGAGTTGATTTGAGGTGTGGTGCTTGTATTTGGAAGGTTTTGCTGTGAAGTAAACATGCGGTCAAAGGAGCTCTCCATGCACGTGAAACAAGCCATCCTTAAGCTGCGAAAACAGAAAAACCCATCTGAGAAATTGCTACAATATTAGGAGTGGCAAAATCTATAGTTTGGTACATCTTGAGAAAGAAAGAAAGCACTGGTGAACTGATAAATTCAAAAAGACCTGGGCGCCCACGGAAGACAACAGTGGGGGATGCTCGCAGAATAATCTCCATGGTGAAGAGAAACCCCTTCACAACAGCCAACCAAGTGAACAACACTCTCCAGGAGGTCGGCGTATCAATATCCAAATCTACCATAAAGAGAAGACTGCATGAAAGTAAATACAGAGGGTTCACTGCACGGTGCAAGCCACTCATAAGCATCAAGAATACAAAGGCTAGACTGGACTTTGTTAAAAAACATCTAAAAAAGCCATCACAGTTCTGGAAGAACATTCTTTGGACAGATGAAACCAAGATCGACCTCTACCAGAATGATGGAAAGAGAAAAGTATGGCAAAGGCGTGGTACAGCTCATGATCCAAAGCCTACCACATCATCTGTAAAACATGGTGGAGGCAGTGTGGTGGCTTGGGCATGCATGGCTGCCAGTGGCACTGGGTCACTAGTGTTTATTGATGATGTGACACAGGACAGAAGCAGCCGAATGAATTCTGAGATATTCAGAGCCATACTGTGTGCTCAGATCCAGCCAAATGCAGCAAAACTGATTGGTCGTCGTTTAATACTACAGATGGACAATGATCCAAAACATAAAGCCAAAGCAACCCAGGAGTTTATTAAAGCAAAGAAGTGGAATATTCTTGAATGGCCAAGTCAGTCACCTGATCTCAACCCAATTGAGCATGCATTTCACTTGTTAAAGACTAAACTTCAGACAGAAAGGCCCACAAACAAACAGCAACTGAAAACCACTGCAGTGAAGGCCTGGCAGAGCATCAAAAAGGAGGAAACACAGCGTCTTGTGATGTCCATGAGTTCAAGACTTCAGGCAGTCATTGCCAACAAAGGGTTTTCAACCAAGTACTAAAAATGAACATTTTATTTACAATTATTGAATCTGTCCAATTACTTTGGTCCCTTTAAAAACAGGGTGGCACATGTTAAGGAGCTGAAACTCCTAAACCCTTCATCCAATTTTAATGTGGATACCCTCAAATGAAAGCTGAAAGTCTGAACTTCAACTGCATCTGAATTGTTTTGTTTAAAATTCATTGTAGTAATGTCTATAACCAAAATTAGAAAAATGTTGTCTCTGTCCAGATATATATGGACCTAACTGTATTGTTTACAGGGCTGTGTGAAAGCTTGAATTTTGTGTAACGAGTTGTAGTTTTCATTTGTAACATTTTTGGAATAAATATGACATTATGATCTTTTTTTATTTTATTAAAAGTGTACCAGGAGCAAAATTGGCAAATCTAATATTTGCATTGTTTTATGGCTTTATTTTGTCCCACAAGGGAACTTACTGTACACATGCTATTCCTTTATCACATACATAGTAGAGCATTGTATTATTAAGAATAGAATAAAGCCCCAAAACAAATTTATCAAAAAATATTTAAAAACACTCAATGGCTTCCCCATACATAATTAAATATAGTAAGATAATGTATAGGGTATATTAGAACACAACATTTGTGTAAAGCACCTATTTTAGCCACCGAGGCAAATAGATATAACCATGCAGAAAGAATAGCAAAACAACCACAAGATCAATATAACTATATCAGTTTAATTAAACAAGGTCCTATGTGTTGAGTTCCCGCTGCTGCACAGTGGGAATCTCGAACCATCTTGGCTGCGGTCTCCCATTCTTCCCCAGCCGCAGTGGAGCCTGCTCAGCAGAGACGTCGGTCTCAGCGTCTGGCTCAGACAGATACTGTGCTCTTGGTTACTGCTGCCCTTCCAGGTCCAGCCATTGTAACCAGCACTGATCAGTGGAGAGCAGATGCTCCTGCTTTTCCTCTACTGAGTATGCCCAAGGAACGACCTCTCATTGGAGGTCGGGGGTCACATGCTCAGGTCCTGTAGCAGCTCCTATTGGATCACTAGGAAGGTCCCGGAGAGCTTTCGCTATAAAAGGTGTGCATGGCCGCACGACCATGCGCTATTATAAACTTGATAACGTGTGTGTGTAGATGAATGACTGTCGATGGATGAAAGCTCCTTAATTATTCCCATTCCTTGTGTTGTTGACTTCTCGCGAATGGTGGAAGCTATCTAGCGCCCGACAGTGCTACCTGCACATATAGCACCTGTTACAGTGCCTTTTTTCAGTGCCCGTCTGTACGGCACCGTGCTCAATCAGTGCGCTTTCCTGACAGCCTGTCAGTGTAGGGTGAGAATTCCCGCTTGGCTCTGCATCTGACTCTGGGCATCCTCAGGCGCGGGCACAAAAGCCACCGAGGGTCAGAGCGAGTCCAATCACCAGTTTAGTGGCTGTGATTCACAGGGATCCCACTAGTGTCTTGCACCCTGTGACTGCTAACAGGGCGAAGCGTATTTTGGCGAATCTGTGAAGCAACAGAGTTCGCTTCCATTTACACTGGGTGAAGTCTAACCCACGTGTGAGCAACTGTCCATCTGCCATTACTCAGCAGCAGGTACCATCTCTGCACAGTGGACCCTGGGCTGCGAACGCACCTCACATCTACCTCTTTATTATTTGGTGCATTCTGCTAGCCGTAACACTATGTAACGCCCTAAAGGAAGGAAGTTGACACCCTACAATGTACAACAATGCTCCCTCTCAACGATGACTATCGCTTTATGCCCTAATAGCCTTATATATTCACAAAAATAATATTAAACTTGTCATTCCTCCAATATTGTATACAATTTATAAATATCGTAGAAACACTAAACACTGATAGGTTATTAGATACAGTATACTCTTCATGACATATGACATATATTTACATCATACTATATGTCATGTCCCTAAATTTGATGCGTGCTTCAGTGCTGAGCCCACATTTTTCCATGCACATGATAGATAAGTTAATCAGCTGTCATGTGGCTTTAATGGCTGCAGATGGATTGTAAAATCAATGTTGTCACTTAACAACAACCTGACTTATCTGCAACTGTGTCTCATCATCATCTACCTCCTTAGACCAAATTTGCCATTCCCCACCATCATCTTTTGTGATTGTCGTTGCGCTAAGGTGTGAGCATATCCTCCTGTCCCTCTTGGAACATGCAGGGTAAGAGGCAACAATCAAGAAGTAATGTTGTAGAGAGCTCCTCGGTGTGTCCTAGTGTGGGATCACTAGTCTCCTGCGACTCAACATGGTGGGAGGTAGGAGGATCAGGATGAGACTAAGTGATCCAGACTGTTGACTGGTGATTCTGGACTGTGTGGAAGACTGGCTGGTGCTGCCAAGCATGCTAGAAGCATTATCTGCTATCCAACTAACCACCTGTTTGCACTGGTCTGGCTTCAGAAGTTGTCTACCCTGCCTCCCTGCAAAATGGAACACAAACCTTTGTGTACTTACTGGACTCCTTCCAAATTTTTGCTACGTCTCTATAAGGTAAGTATTCTTAATTAATTGAAATTCAATTTTTTAATGATCAAAATAACTTGGTTAACTGTAGCAGGCTAAGCGGTTTTTAAAAATGTTAAACCACCATAATTTTACACAGAGCACTTTAAACTGTATAGATGACTTATTGAATACAGAAAAACATTTTTGAATGTTTTTTGGCAGTTATATATACCACCGTAATGTAGCACTAACCACATTAAACTGTGTGGATGTCTAATTGAATCCAAAAAAGTTTTAATGTTTTTTGGGAGTTTTGTATACCACCGATATGTAACACTAAGCAGTGCGTTAAAGTCTATGGATGACTGATTGAATCCTCAAAAAGTTTTGAAAGGATATTGGGCATTTTTATACCATCGTAATGTAACACTACCCATGTTAAACTTTGTGAATCTAGATTACTAATGACTAATTAAATCCAGAAATGTTTTTTTTTACTTTTTTATAGTTTTAAAAACCACTCTAATGTAATACTAATCATGCTAAACATCAGGAATGACTAATTGAATCCACAAAATTTTTTTAGATGGATTTCAGGAGTTTTATATGTTATTGAAATGTCATACTAAAAACGTTAAGCTCTATGGAGGAGTAATTGAATCCACAAAAAAAGTTTGAACAGATTTTTGAAATTTTATATACAGTACCATCCTAATATAACACTAACCACGTTAATCTTTATGGATAACTAATTGAATCCACAAAAAATGTTTTAACTTTTTTAGAGTTTCATATATCATCGTAATGTAACACTAACCATATTAATCTCTATGGATGGCTAATTCAATCCCCAAAAAATGTTTTAATGTTTTTTGGGAGTTTTACATACCACTGTAATTTTTGGAGTTTTATGTACCATCGTTATGCAACACTACCCATGTTAAACTTTATTAATCTAGATTACTAATGACTAATTGAAATCCAGATTTATTTTACTTTTCTTGTTTGTATACCACTGTAATGTAACACAAACTACGCTAAACATTATGGATGATAATTAATCTGGTAGACTGGGACAATATCCTCAGAAATAAGAATACAGATAATAAATGGGAAATGTTTAAGAACATCCTAAATAGGCAGTGTAAGCGGTTTATACCTTGTGGGAATAAAAGGACTAGAAATAGGAAAAACCCAATGTGGCTAAACAAAGAAGTAAGACAGGCAATTAACAGTAAAAAGAAAGCATTTGCACTACTAAAGCAGGATGGCACCATTGAAGCTCTAAAAAACTATAGGGAGAAAAATACTTTATCTAAAAAACTAATTAAAGCTGCCAAAAAGGAAACAGAGAAGCACATTGCTAAGGAGAGTAAAACTAATCCCAAACTGTTCTTCAACTATATCAATAGTAAAAGAATAAAAACTGAAAATGTAGGCCCCTTAAAAAATAGTGAGGAAAGAATGGTTGTAGATGACGAGGAAAAAGCTAACATATTAAACACCTTCTTCTCCACGGTATTCACGGTGGAAAAGGAAATGCTAGGTGAAATCCCAAGAAACAATGAAAACCCTATATTAAGGGTCACCAATCTAACCCAAGAAGAGGTGCGAAACCGGCTAAATAAGATTAAAATAGATAAATCTCCGGGTCCGGATGGCATACACCCACGAGTACTAAGAGAACTAAGTAATGTAATAGATAAACCATTATTTCTTATTTTTAGTGACTCTATAGCGACAGGGTCTGTTCCGCAGGACTGGCGCATAGCAAATGTGGTGCCAATATTCAAAAAGGGCTCTAAAAGTGAACCTGGAAATTATAGGCCAGTAAGTCTAACCTCTATTGTTGGTAAAATATTTGAAGGGTTTCTGAGGGATGTTATTCTGGATTATCTCAATGAGAATAACTGTTTAACTCCATATCAGCATGGGTTTATGAGAAATCGCTCCTGTCAAACCAATCTAATCAGTTTTTATGAAGAGGTAAGCTATAGGCTGGACCACGGTGAGTCATTGGACGTGGTATATCTCGATTTTTCCAAAGCGTTTGATACCGTGCCGCACAAGAGGTTGGTACACAAAATGAGAATGCTTGGTCTGGGGGAAAATGTGTGTAAATGGGTTAGTAACTGGCTTAGTGATAGAAAGCAGAGGGTGGTTATAAATGGTATAGTCTCTAACTGGGTCGCTGTGACCAGTGGGGTACCGCAGGGGTCAGTATTGGGACCTGTTCTCTTCAACATATTCATTAATGATCTGGTAGAAGGTTTACACAGTAAAATATCGATATTTGCAGATGATACAAAACTATGTAAAGCAGTTAATACAAGAGAAGATAGTATTCTGCTACAGATGGATCTGGATAAGTTGGAAACTTGGGCTGAAAGGTGGCAGATGAGGTTTAACAATGATAAATGTAAGGTTATACACATGGGAAGAGGGAATCAATATCACCATTACACACTCAACGGGAAACCACTGGGTAAATCTGACAGGGAGAAGGACTTGGGGATCCTAGTTAATGATAAACTTACCTGGAGCAGCCAGTGCCAGGCAGCAGCTGCCAAGGCAAACAGGATCATGGGGTGCATTAAAAGAGGTCTGGATACACATGATGAGAGCATTATACTGCCTCTGTACAAATCCCTAGTTAGACCGCACATGGAGTACTGTGTCCAGTTTTGGGCACCGGTGCTCAGGAAGGATATAATGGAACTAGAGAGAGTACAAAGGAGGGCAACAAAATTAATAAAGGGGATGGGAGAACTACAATACCCAGATAGATTAGCGAAATTAGGATTATTTAGTCTAGAAAAAAGACGACTGAGGGGCGATCTAATAACCATGTATAAGTATATAAGGGGACAATACAAATATCTCGCTGAGGATCTGTTTATACCAAGGAAGGTGACGGGCACAAGGGGGCATTCTTTGCGTCTGGAGGAGAGAAGGTTTTTCCACCAACATAGAAGAGGATTCTTTACTGTTAGGGCAGTGAGAATCTGGAATTGCTTGCCTGAGGAGGTGGTGATGGCGAACTCAGTCGAGGAGTTCAAGAGAGGCCTGGATGTCTTCCTGGAGCAGAACAATATTGTATCATACAATTAGGTTCTGTAGAAGGACGTAGATCTGGGGATTTATTATGATGGAATATAGGCTGAACTGGATGGACAAATGTCTTTTTTCGGCCTTACTAACTATGTTACTATGTTACTATGTATGACTAACTGAATCAACCAAAAATTTTTGAATGGATCTTAGGAGTTTTATATTCCACCATAATGTAATACTAACCACGTTAATCTCTATGGATGATTAATTGAATCCACAAAAAGTTTTGAATGGATTTTTGGAGTTTTATATACCATCCGAATGTACAGGTTCGACTAACCACATTAAACTCTATGGATGACTAATTGAACCCACAAACAAATTTTGAACAGATTTTTGGAGTTTTATATACCATTGTAATGTAACATTAACCACGTTAATCTCTATGGATGACTAAGTGAATTAACAAAAAAATGTGTAACTTTTTTGGAGTTTTGTATACCGTCGTAATGAAACACCACATTAATCTCTATGGATGACTAACTGAAATCACAAAAAAAAAATTTGAACAGTTTTTGGCAGTTTTATATACCACCGTAATGTAATACTGACCACATTTCAATTGATGGATGACTAATTGAATAAAAAAAAAACATTTTTGAACTTTTTTGTAGTTTTATATACCACCGTAATGTAAAACTAACCACGTTAATCTCTATGGATAACTAATTGAATCCACAAAAAATGTTTCAACTTTTTTAGAGTTTCATATATCATCGTAATGTAACACTAACCATATTAATCTCTATGGATGGCTAATTCAATCCCCAAAAAATGTTTTAATGTTTTTTGGGAGTTTTACATACCACTGTAATTTTTGGAGTTTTATGTACCATCGTTATGCAACACTACCCATGTTAAACTTTATTAATCTAGATTACTAATGACTAATTGAAATCCAGATTTATTTTACTTTTCTTGTTTGTATACCACTGTAATGTAACACAAACTACGCTAAACATTATGGATGACTAACTGAATCAACCAAAAATTTTTGAATGGATCTTAGGAGTTTTATATTCCACCATAATGTAATACTAACCACGTTAATCTCTATGGATGATTAATTGAATCCACAAAAAGTTTTGAATGGATTTTTGGAGTTTTATATACCATCCAAATGTACAGGTTCGACTAACCACATTAAACTCTATGGATGACTAATTGAACCCACAAACAAATTTTGAACAGATTTTTGGAGTTTTATATACCATTGTAATGTAACATTAACCACGTTAATCTCTATGGATGACTAAGTGAATTAACAAAAAAATGTGTAACTTTTTTGGAGTTTTGTATACCGTCGTAATGAAACACCACATTAATCTCTATGGATGACTAACTGAAATCACAAAAAAAAAATTTGAACAGTTTTTGGCAGTTTTATATACCACCGTAATGTAATACTGACCACATTTCAATTGATGGATGACTAATTGAATTAAAAAAAAACATTTTTGAACTTTTTTGTAGTTTTATATACCACCGTAATGTAAAACTAACCACATTAAACTCTATGGATGACTAATTAAATCCACAAAAATAGTTGAACAATTTTGTGAAGTTTTTTTTATAGCATTGTAATGTAACACTAACCATATTAAAGTCTATGGATAACTAATTCAATCCAGAAAAAAATGAGAACTTTTTTGGAGTCTTGTATACCACCATACTGTAACACTAACCAGATTAAACTTTATGGATAGCTAATTGGATCCAGAAAAAATTTTGAAGATTTTTTAGTTTTCTATTTCACAATAATGTAACACTAAAATGTATGGATGACAATGAAGTCAATTTTTTCACCCAAAAAGAATGTGGTCACTTGCAGCAGCTATATATTTAGCAATGGACTGCAAAGCCCTAAGCCCTGCCTAAAGATTGTATTCTGCCACTCTTCCTGATCCTGTAACTGCCCTAGGCTAAAAGCAGAATATGTCTTATACAAACAGCAAAGCACAGGATTAGCCCTTAGAAGGACTGTTGGTATGATTGTTCAGCATCAGCACCAGTATCAACACTAGAAGACTCTTAGTTAAACTGTGCACATACAGGCTTTGATAGCTACTCTCTTTCATCAATCTGTCTCTGAGCTGTGCAATGGCATCAGTGAGCCAAGCGTGGCGGCGCCTGTCTTTTTATAACCTCTGATGAGGAAATGCGGCCAGCCATACACAGTAATGTGACTACTAAGATGGCATGCTTATTGGGTGTGTAACAGATGCCATGCAGGCGGGGCTGGATTTGAGCTCTAAATTTAAGCACCAGCTAATGCTCGTTGAGTGCCGAGCACATCAGAGCACCTGGATACTCGAGTATCACTGGGAACGTTCACTCATTCCTAATATTGATGCTATTGAGTATTTTTAAATATTTTTGACAAAGTTGTTTAGTGGTTTTTTCTATTCTATTTATTAAGACAGGCCCTGACTTAAGTTTTTGAGCCCTTTCTTGTCTTAGTCCATTGCATTATCTAGCCTGTAAATGTTGCACTGACAGGCAGCCTCTGCATGTTTTAAAAGGCATTCAGATACTGTATGTTGGACATGGAGACCATCATAATCACATTGTAGAGAGCCAAAGGATTGACAGATTTTGTATTTGCTGTAGTCACTCTTATCCTGCAGCATGTAAGAAGTTAAGAGTGTCTCTCTCTCTGGTTGGCCACATGGCTCATTCCTCATTGCTGTGTCTGTGCTGGCAGTGAAGAGTGAGCAGTCAGAGACTCTGAGAACCATAATCGCAATCCTGAGGGGCAGATAGTGCAAATACTGTGCTTTCACATCCTAACTGAAAGTGGCACGTTCCATTAAGATGTGAAAACAGAATCTTCTGATAGGGAGTGGTTATTATGTCATTAGTATTTCATTTATAAGACACAACTACATGACAATTGCTATAAAAGTTTTATAAAATATTGTATTAAGATCTTTTATAAAGAGCTGAAAACTAATTTTTAGTATTTAATATTTTTAATGGATTGAGTTTTGCAATTTAGCATGACAAATGTTAAAAAGAGAAAAAAACTGATTACATGTGCATTTTAATGTATCAATATTTAATTTCACAGATTTGCGACACTTCATTTAAATCTCCAGGTGATCTACTCTTAATGCTGTATTTAAAGCATTCATATTTGAAATGCCTGCTGCTTTCTTCCTTTTTGATTGATTAGATAGTGGGATCTAAGTCAACTAGAATTACATCATTGCAAGACCACATGGTCTTTCTAGAATTCCTTTTTAACTGTCTAAAACAGGATATTAGCAGCTATAAACTGTATTATTAGCGAGCTTGTATTAACCCTGCTGTTCTGTTCGGTCTGGGGAGACCTATTTTGAACTTTGGTATTTTTTGGGGTGTTCAAGATGCGGTTCTGAAACTTGTGGTTGATTGACTTAAATGAGGATGGGTCGGTCGGCCACGGGTTTCAGAGCCGCATCTTGAATATTTTAAAGAATATTGAAGTTCAAAGTCGGTCATTTTTGACCAACAGAACAGCAGGGTTAAGATCCTGTTGAGAGCGCCGCTACCTAAAGCATGTGACCTTTCAGATTACAGAACCATGTTGTGTATAAAGCCCTTTTCTCAATAGACAGATATTGTAGGTAAAATGAATTGGTCATGGATGGACTGGCAATGAATTAACTCTACTCATTCAAATAAACATGCATGCTTACCTAAATGAGAATATTTATGGTGGTGGCAGTAGAAGTAGCGATGCTAAGTGATTATTTTTGTCTGACAGCAGCCTCATGTCTAAAGGTACCTTCACACATAACGATTTCGTTAATGACATCGTTGCAACGTCACGCTTTTTGTGACGTAGCAGCGATCCCACTAACGATCTCGTTATGTGTGACAGCTGTCAACGATCAGGCCCCTGCTGGGAGATCGTTGGTCGCTGGGGAATGATCAGGACATTTTTTTGGTCGCTGATCACCCGCTGCCATCGCTGGATCGGCATGTGTGTCGCCGATCCAGTGATGTGTTCACTTGTAACCAGGGTAAATATCAGGTTACTAAGCACAGGGCCGCACTTAGTAACCCAATATTTACCCTGGTTACCATTGTAAAAGTAAAAAAAAAACAGTACATACTCACATTCCGATGTCTGTCACGTCCCCCGGCGTCAGCTTCCCTGCACTGACTGTCAGCGCTGGACATCATAACCTGATGTTTACCCTTGTTACCCAGGGACTTCGGCATCGTTGAAAACAGTTTCAACGATGCCGAAGTCGTTCCCCTGATCGTTGGTCGCTGGAGAGAGCTGTCTGTGTGACAGCTCCCCAGCGACCACCCAACGACTTACCAACGATCACGGCCAGGTCGGATCGCTGGTCGTGATCGTTGGTAAGTCATTTAGTGTAACGGTACCTTAAGGCCAGGATAAGTACGCTTTAAGTTACTTAAAGGGAATCTGTCAGCAGGGAGAACAGGTGAGCATGATGAGTTAAAGTCAGCAACTGCGGTTGGGAAAATTACTTATTGTACTGCTTTCCCCAGCCACCAAAGCATTTAATTCTTGGATGTCATCCGTGTGTCATCAGTGTGCACAATTGCGGCACACATATTGTCCATGGGCTGGAAAAAAAAGGACATGTCTGGGATTATTTCACACAGACAAACAGTCCATGTGAAAAACCTGACATGTGCGCAGCACCATTGAAAACAATGGATGTGCATGTGTCTGTATGGTATGGACCACATACGGACATGAAAAATGGACATGTGAAGGGGGCCGAAGGCTGTAAAGAGTTTAAACTTATAAAAGACATTGATAAAATAATAGAAGATAAAGCAAAAAAAAGTATCCAGTGTGATATGCAACTGCAGAATGATGATAACTGTCAGAAATGTCTTTGGCCTTGGCAGTAGAGCACTGAAGACAATGGTGAACTTTACACACAGTATCATGAAAATCCTTGCAATTGTCATTAGTCTTGGACCGGCGTCACACTAGGCTTACGAAAATACGGTCCGTTTTTTACGGCCATAATCCGCAGAAATGTTCCCAAAATAGTGATCCGTATGTCATCCGTAGGCAGGGTGTGGCCGCGTATTTTGCGAATGTAAACCTCTGTATGTAATCTGTATGGCATCCGTACCGCGAGATTTTCTCGCCAGCTTGCAAAACGGACATATAATGAATCCATGGGCTCAAATATTCTTTAAAACATATATACAGTCCATATATATATATATATATATATATATATATGTAAGTGAGACACATATATATATATACAGGGCCTACAAGTAGTATTCAACCCCTTGCAGATTTAGCAGGTTTACACATTTGGCATTGTGACATTTGGACTGTAGATCAGCCTGGAAGTGTGAAATGCACTGCAGCAAAAAAGAATGTTATTTCTTTGTTTATTTTCTTTTTAAATTGTGAAAAGTCTTTTCAGAGGGTCATTTATTATGCAACCCCTCAACCCACCAGAATTCTGTTTGGTTCCCCTAAAGTATTAAGAAGTAGTTCAGGCACAAAGAACAATGAGCTTCACATGTTTAGATTAATTATCTCTTTTTCCAGCCTTTTCTGACTATTTAAGACCCTCCCCAAACTTGTGAACAGCACTCATACATGGTCAACATGGGAAAGACAAAGGAGCATTCCAAGGCCATCAGAGACAAGATCATGGATGGTCACAAGGCTGGCAAGGGGTACAAAACCCTTTCCAAGGAGTTGGGCCTACCTGTCTCCACTGTTGGGAAAATCATCCGGAAGTGGAAGGCTTATGGAACTACTGTTAGCCTTCCACGGCCTGGACAGCCTTTGAAAGTTTCCTCCCGTGCCGAGGCCAGGCTTGTCCGAAGAGTCAAGGCTAACCCAAGGACAACAAGGAAGGAGCTCCAGGAAGATCTCATGGCAGTGGGGACATTGGTTTCAGTCAATACCATAAGTAACGTACTCCACCGCAATGGTCTCCGTTCCAGACGAGCCCGTAAGGTACCTTTACTTTCAAAGCGTCATGTCAAGGCTCGTCTACAGTTTGCTCATGATCACTTGGAGGACTCTGAGACTGACTGGTTCAAGGTTCTCTGGTCTGATGAGACCAAGATCGAGATCTTTGGTGCCAACCACACACGTGACGTTTGGAGACTGGATGGCACTGCATACGACCCCAAGAATACCATCCCTACAGTGAAGCATGGTGGTGGCAACATCATGCTGTGGGGCTGTTTCTCAGCCAAGGTGTTATGAACTGGTGGTTTAGGAGCAACATGGGACGAGCTCTGAAGGAGGTGGTACCTGTACTGACCGCAGTCCCTAAGCTCAACACAACACTAGAAGTAGCCGTGGGATGCTCCTGTCACTCCCTAGGCACCTCGTCACAGCCTGAGAACTAACTACCCCTAAAGATAGAAACAGGAAAACTATCTTGCCTCAGAGAAAATCCCCAAAGGATAGATAGCCCCCCACAAGTAATGACTGTGAGTGGAGAGGGAAAAGACATGCACAGAATGAAACCAGGATGCAGCACAGGAGGCCAGTCTAGCTAAATAGATAGGACAGGAAAGAATATTGTGCGGTCAGTATTAAAAACTACAAAAATCCACACAGAGTTTACAAAAATCTCCACACCTGACTAAAGGTGTGGAGGGTAAATCTGCTTCCCAAAGCTTCCAGCTTAACTGAATTAATCCATACTGACAAGCTGGACAAAACATAGAAAGCACAGAACGAATAAGTCCACAACCCGTGGACAGAAAAGAGCAAGCAAGGACTTAACTTTGCTGAACTGGTCAGGATA